>NC_070619.1:12747458-13047458 GCF_027172205.1 Podarcis raffonei | reverse complement strand
CGAGATGGTTCAGTTTCGGGCATCTAGATCTGCTGTCGCTTTTGTTATAAGAACATTTATATCTGAGACCTTATAATTCTCACACTTTGAGGGTTTGAGGTACCTGGAGATGCCAGGGGGTTGCAGCTGGGACACCTGCAGGCAAAGCACGGGCTCTACGCCACTGAGCGGATGGGGTGATGGGGGGCACATTCTCCTTCTGGGGCAGTTTGCCCACCTTTGGTCACCCCTCCACTCAGCTCCCACCTGTGGCTCCATGAAGCTGCCAGGATGTGCTGGCAGTGGCCCCAATCCCGGGAATGGCTTTGACTGGCCAGCTGAACCAGGTGAGGGGTGCTGATGGGGCTGAGACCCCCAGGGACTTAGGGGCTTCCCCTGCAGGCGAAGAAGAGACCAAGAGGGGGTCCAACGGGCAAGAAGGAGGTTTCTGCCCATGCAGAAGGGAGCCCATCTAAGAGAAGGAATAATAATTATTATTTTATTATTTATACCCTGCCCATCTGACTGGGCCTCCCAGCCACTCTGGGCGGTTCCCAACAGAACACTAAAAACAGAATAAAACTTCAAACATGAAAAACTTAAACAGGGCTGCCTTCAGATGTCTTCTAAAGGTTGGGTTAATTGCTTATTTCCTTGACATCTGATGGAAGAGGGTGCCACCACCGAGAAGGCCCTCTGCCTGGAAGACTCTGACCCTAAACCTCCCCTGCCTTGTGGGATATATTTGGGAGAAGAAAAGACTCGGGAGCCAATGGTTCCTTGCAGGCCTCCTTCCGGCAACTCCTGCCGCCAAGCTGGTGCCAAACATCTTGCTCTGATTTCCTATGGACCCTATCAGTGGGGCAGAGAAGGGGGTCTTGTTATCAGGGCAGCCCAGGACCCCCAGACACACTGCCCAGGCTTGCACCCTGGGGAGGTCACTTAAGTGCTGCAAAAACAAAACAGGAGGCAGACACACTGAGCTCCTGGTCTCTGCATTCGCAGCCGCCGCGGTTCGACTTCCCCTCTGGAGGCGAACTCCATTGTCTCCCAAGACAGGCAGATGCCAAACGCAGCTGAGTAAAATGTCCAATTTCCAGAGGCACAATGTTGGGCCGCTGGTCCATTTTGCCCAGTTCTGTGTCTACACCGGCTGAGAGATGCTCTCCAGGGTTTCTGGAGTGCAGCAGGCCTCGTCTGCCTGCAGATTAAAATGCTTTAATGCGGCCATCGTGAGATCAAAAAGCAGCACAGACACCTTTAAAAGGCAGCAAAGGGAAGAAAAGCAGCAAATCAGGAGTTAAAAAGTTGTTTTCGTTGGAAGGGAAATGGCTGCCGTAGGGATGGCGCCACCTGGCGCTTTTCCACCGTAACATCGCTGGTCCGTAGCTTCTGACTTTGGTTGAGGTCGGAGCCCCACTTGGGCGAAAGATTCCTGGGGTTGGACTAGATGACCCTCGGGCCCCTTCCAATTCTACAATTCTGTGATGATTCTTCACAAGCCAGGTGATGGCGTATTGTAGCAGTTCTCCAAGGGTGGGGCAGGAGAGCAAGAGGGGCAGGAAGATTCAATGACACACACACACACAAATATTCAAGTATTGCCTTCCCCCCCCCCTTGAATTTTAAAGGTGCGGCTTATATTCGGACGTGGCTTATATTCGGGCCAATACATTATATTTAAAAATTCAGCATGGCTGTGAGCCAATTTTTACTCTGGGTGAGGCCCAGAGGGGGGGGAAAGTGAGTTCTGAGCTTGCTTTCCCTCACCTGTCCAGAAGGGGGAGCTGTCAGGCCACGCTCCTTCCTTCTTTCCAGGTGCCAAGCATCACAAGCGGGGATTTGGCCACTGCCCAGGTGCCCGCCTCCTTGGAGAGGTGGCAAGACAGGTGCCTGGGTCCTGTTCGCAGGCGGGAGGAGACTCCTTCAAGCAGCTGCTGTCCCTGCCTTCCCGCTCCAGGAGAACCGGGTTCGGCTGCCATGGCCGTGTGGGTCCTTTTGCTGCTGGTGGTCTCAGATCAAGGTAGGGGGCTGGTGGGGGGCTGCAGAAGGACTGGGACCTGGGGCAGCAGCAGCAGCAGCAGCATGGGCAGTGCCAGATTCACGTCTAAGCTCAACAAGCTCTAGCTTAGGGCCCCACTCTCTTGGGGGCCCAACATTTTTTAAAGGGAAACAAAACTGGATGTCCATTTCCAAAATATAAGATAAGAAACAAATGAAATAAAACCTACACCCAGCAACAGTGTTCTGTGTTGTGTCGGCTCCTCGGATGTAAGTCCTGGCCCCGCCTGCTCCCTCAAATATCGCTGCTTTGCTCCTTTCTATATAGAGGGTGCCGACATTCTGCATGGACTGGTTGCAGGGCAAGATGTGCAAATGGCTTGAGACACCTCTGAGGTCCATCAATGACCATCTAGCATATATTCAACACAAACCAACAGCGACAATAAGTCCAGCACTGCCCTTGGGGGTTCCCCAGCTGGTTTCCCCCACCCCATTCCTCTGCGCCCAACTGGTTTGTGACATTTGGGGACCCACAATGGAGAACGGCTGCCCCATCGAGTTCCCAGCCCGTTTCTGTTGCGGTCTGAAACACAACTCCTGGCCTCGCCGCCTGTCTTTGCCCCGTCCCTCTGGCAGAGAAGCAGGATGTGGGGAAGTAACCAAACAGACTGTGCCCACGAAGGTGGGGCAGCGCCACAATCTGATTCTGCCAGGTGTGTCGATTATTTGTGCCATGCAGGTGGAGGAACAGCCCTCCTCTTGTCTGGCAGGGAAAGGCGAGGCCAGTTGTAGCAGGCGGCCCTCGAGAGCCTCGGCCAATATTTGCACCCGTTCCACCTTCATGGGCGTCAGAGCCACACGGGCACCGTGCCAGGCAGAGCGTATTCTCATTTCTCTTTCTTTCTGTCTTACTGTACTCAAGGCGTATCACTGCCACACTGCCTGCTTCTCTAACATAAGAGAACCCCAAGTTTTGTAGGCAGCCTATCCAGGGCTAGATTTAGGCTGGGTTGGAGTGTCCAGCTGCATTTCGTCTTTGAAAAAATAAAGCAAGATTCTAGTCCTCATGATTCTGAAAGCTGTCTGGCCATTGGTCCACCTAGCCCCATACTGTCTGCACAGACTGGCAGTGGCTGTCCGGAGTCCCAGGCAGGAGTCTCCCCCCAGCCTCCCCGGAGATCCCCCTGGGGATTGAACAATGGGACCTTTTGTCTTCTAGGTGAGATGGTAGACTAGCTTGGGCCATGGAGGTTCCATCGGGCCACTTTAGCATTTCAGGGGGCTCTGCTGGATGACCCTTTGGGGTCCCAATGGTACACTGTGACGATTCACCCTCCAGTCTCTGCTTCTCAATTTGTATCATATTATTTTATGCACTGTGGCTTGCCCTGGTTTTATTGATTGTAGTTTAGAAATTATTTATTGTAATTGTTAAGAGTAGATTTCTGTTTAATTTTTATACGCTGATATTATTATTCTTATACTATTCTAATGATTGCTGGATGTTACTTTATTTGATGCAGGTTGCTTATTTTAAAGTTAGGTTTTATTCTCACATTTTTGTATTGCGTTTGATGGTTATAAGGCATCCATTATTTGTTTCTTCAGCTTGCAAACTGCCTTGGCTATAGTAAGATAGAAAGACGCTATACAAATGAAAAGCGATGATGATGATGATGATTCCTTGAGCCGTGGAGGTTTGCTCCTTTCTGACTTCCCCTCCCCTCCCATTGCAGTTGTCTCCGTCAGCACACAGACCACTCACAGCTCTTCAGCAGGAAGCCCCCCGGCCTTCTCCAAACACCCAAGGACAGCCAGTTCCAGGGCAGAGGAAATCACTGCACCCCACAGCGAGACCAGCCCCGCGGCATCAGGAGGAGCACCCACAGAAGAGACCGCCTCTGCCAACCACACAGCTCACCTGGGCTCCTCGCCTTCTTCCAGGCCCACCCAAAGCACCACCAGGGAGGGCGACAACACAACAACCCCCGCCCCACTCACACCCCCCCAGGCCAGCTCCAGGGAGCCACTGCTCACCAGCCACAACTACACCACAGGTGAGAGGCAGGTGCGGATGCCCTCTGGATCCTGGCAGCATCGTGTGCTGTCTTGAGCAGCGATATTTTGCCTGTCCAGGATTGGGGGCTAATAATAATGTTTTGTAGGGAATCGGATTGCAAGGGGTTGGACTGGATGAACCTCGGGGTCCCTTCCGCAGTTCTCTGATTCTGTTAGGATCTTCCTGTAGACAGCTCCTGTATCTTCCACAGAAGGTGTTTCTAAATGTGGAGTGTTCACGATGGCTTGCGCTGCTAATAATAATAATAATAATAATAATAATAATAATAATAATAATAATATATTTATACCCCACCCATCTGGCTGGGTTTCCCCAGCCACTGTGGGTGGCTCCCAACAGAATATTAAAAACACAATAAAACTTCAAACATTAGAAACTTCCCTGATGTCTTCTAAAAGTCAGACAGTTGTTTATTTCCTTGACATCTGCTGGGAGGGTGTTCCACAGAGAAGGCCCTCTGCCTGGTTCCCTGTAACCTCACCTCTCACAGGGAGGGAGCCGCCAGAAGGCCCTTGGGAGAGGGACCCCGGTGTCTGGGGTGGAGGCGCTCCTTCGGGTCTACTGAGCCGTTTAGGGCTTTCAAAGTCAGCACCAACACCTTGAATTGTGCTCAGAAATGTCCTGGGAGCCAATGTAGGTCTTTCAGGACCAGTGTTATGTGGTCTCGGTGACCACTTTTTATCCTGCCTTACAAGCAGAGTATTAAAGGCACCTAAAAAAGGCATGTGTGTTTAGTGACGCACAGTGTATTTGGAGAAAAAACAAAACTCCTTCTCTGAATACAAAATAAAAGCTGGAACAGGGTGAGAAGATGCAAGGAGTCTGACTGCAGCTGGATCAGGCCCAAGGAGGTCCCGTCTAGTCCAGTGACTCCTCAAAATGACCCCCCAAAAGAAGCCCCACAAGCAGGAACTGAGTGACTCTGAGCCACCAGTCACTGCAGATTATGTGATGGGTGCAGAAATTCGACAAGGTACAACTTTCTTTCCAGCATGGAGGTGAAGCGATGACAGGGCTGCACCGGTTGAATTCCTGCCTGCTCTGTCTGGCTGGGAAGAGCACAGGAAAAGGAGCAGGAAGCAAGGCGGGGCACATGAATTGATTGCAGGTCTTCCTTGGTGATCCCTTGTAGCCGAGTAAGATTGTCTTCCATAAAAACGGTCTTAACAGTGAGTCTGTAAGTGACACTGGAGGCCAGTTCTGGATCCACATGTCCTTCCACACTGGGGTTTCTAGGCGGGAACTGATCCCAGTGAGGGTTTGCCAAGTGTGCCTTCCTCTTGGCACATTTCTCCCTCGCGTCCTGAGTTCGAGTTTCTTCAAAGCCCACGACATCTTTGGCAAAGGCTGTTCTCCAGCTGGAGCGCTCACAGGCCAGTGTTTCCCAGTCGTCAGTGTGTATACTACATTTTTAAAAATTTGCCTTGAGACAGTCTTTAAACCTCTTTTGCTGACCACCAACATTACTCATTTTATTTTTAAGTTCGGAATAGAGGAGTTGCTTTGGGAGATGATCATCAGGCATCCGCACAACATGACCAGTCCAACGAGGTTGATGTTGAAGAATCATTGCTTCAACACGGGTGACCAGCAGGTGGCACTGTTGCCTCACAATTCCCCTCTCCTGTTGGATTTTCTTACCGATGATTTCTGAATTGGAGGGACCCCCGGGGTCATCCAGTCCAACCCGCTGCAATGCAGGAATCTTTTGCCCAACGTGGGGCTCGAACCCACAACTCTGAGATTAAGATGCTCCAGCAACTGAGCTCATGAACAGCTAACAGTGCAATTTGCTGCTAACTCGCTCCTGACAGGTGTGTGTTTGTGTGCATGCAGAAACTAATGTACTATACGAGGGTAATTTTTAAAATACATGTTGCTCCATCTGCTTTCGCCTCTGGTCCTGCCCACGGCGTGGCCCCCCTGAAGGGAACGTGGCCCTCGGGCTGCGAAAAGCTTGTTTCCAGGGCAAACAATGGCAAGCTTCAGAGCCGTGTGTCTCCCCAACAGCTGAATCTGGCGAGGACGCGCCCATTTCCCAGAAACCCGGCCTGGTGGCCATCATCTGTATCTTCGTGGTCATCCTGCTCATTGGCGCTGTCGTGGTCCTGGTGAAATGTTACAAGGGGAGGGAGCCGGCCTTCCAGAAGCTGGACGAGGTCCCCATGGTGGGTAGATGCTTGAGATTTGGGGGGGTGGTTGTGTGGGGAGGGAAAGTCCCCCCCAGTTCTGGAGCTGTGCTTAAAACTGGAAAGGTTGAAAAACTTTGGCATCTCAACAGAATCTCACTGCAGCTTTAATTCCCCTCTCTGTTTTCTCTCTTTCTTCCCTGCAGGGCAAAGTCACGGAAGGTTCTCCGTTTGCCCATTTTCCTCCCAAGTAGCCTGGCTCCCCTTCCACCCCACTCCCCCCGAAGGCCTGCCGAAAGAAGGGCCGCATCCTGCTGTCACTTAGCGTGTGCAATAATAATATCAATAAAAGTTTCCAAATTTGTCCCCGTGACTTTCTTGGATGCTGGTTAATCTGGGTGTGTTCAGAGCACAGAATCCTATAGCCATAGAATCGTAGAAGGGACACCCCAGTGGTCATTCAGCCTGACCCCCCTACAATGCAAGAATCTCGGCTCAAGCATCCCTGACAGTTGGCCATCCGACCTCTGCTTCAAAACCCTCAAGGAAAGAGAGTCCGCCACCTTCCACCCCATGGTGTTGAGTTGGAATCTCCTCTCATGCAGCTTGAAGCCACGGGTTCGAGTCCTGCCCTCCGGAAGCAGGAGAAAACAAGCATATTCCCTCTTCCATGTGACAGCCCTTGAGAGATTTGAAGATGGCTCTCCTATCCCTCCTCTTTCCCAGGGTAAACATGCCCAGCTCCTTCAACGGTTCCTCATCAGGCTCGGCTTCCAGATTCTGGATAATCTTGGGACTTGGCTACATTCAATTAACTCTAAATTCAATTATATTGTTATGACTGTGTTATAGACACTTGACACCAGATGGCGCTGTTGAGCCATAATCTGTGTTTTCCTGTAACTTTTTAAATGAGTATAAATCTGCGCGACACCCTTCTTAAATTGCAATGCACAGAACTGGACACAGTCAGGGCCAGATTTAGGTTTGATGAGGCCCTCAGCTCCTGAAGGTAATGGGGCCCTTTTTATGTCCAGCTGTCCTTTGTCAACAGCAAATTGTTGCTGTTTTTTGGGTTGAATATATGCTATAGGGTCACTGATGGACCTAATAGGCATCTCAAGCCATTTGCACATGCAGAATGTAGGCACCCTATATATTTTAGGGAGCAGGCGGGGCCCAGGACTTACATCCGAGGAGCCGACACAACATAAAACACGGTTGCTGGATGTATGTTTTGTTTTATTGGTTTTCTATCTTATATTCTGGAAATGGACATCCAGGTTTTTCCCCTTTAATTTTTTTGGGGCCCCCAAGAGAGTGGGGCCCTAAGCTAGAGCTTGATCCATGTTTTCCTGCGATTTTTTAATGAGTATAAATCCAGCCCCACTCACCCTCCTCTGCACACCTCCGAGGAGTTGGGCTAATAAGTAACGAGGCCTGAGAGTTAATTAGTCACCCTAATTGCTCGGCCTGCAGGTCTCCTTGGCAGGAGGAGCTTAACTGGCAGAATAACAATAACAATAACAACAACAACAACAATAATAATAAAATAATAATCAGCGCTTCTTTCTGGGGGGGACGCATAGCCCTAAACATTTTGCAAATCTTTGTACCTTTGTCCATTTACTGTATTTATTTCCCCTGATTTGAACTCTAAAATGGTGGTTTTCTTGTGTCAAAATGAGAGCACCCCTAAACATTTTTAAAAGAAAAAAAGCACTAATAATAATAATAACAACAATAGTTTTATTATTTTTATCCCGCCCATCTGTCTGGGTTTCCCCAGCCTGTGGCTGACAGTGTCTTTCAACCAGCCTCGCAGAGGCAGAAATATGAGTTTCCTGGCACCTTCTAATCGTCCCAGGGAACAAAAAATAAATAAACCTGGACAAGATACATGGCGCCAGGCCAAAGGGTGTGTTTTGGGTGTTCCTGCGAAGAGGAGACTGGTTTTGCCCAGCTGCCGACTCGCTTTGGCAGCAGGGAGGATGCTTTCTAAACCAGAGAGGGTTGCCCATCAACAGAGAATCTGCCCAGCGGGTTAGCAGACAAAAGGAAAGCCTTCTTTCTTTCTTTCTTTCTTTCTTTCTTTTCTATACCACCCTATACCCGAAGGTCTCGGGGTATTTCACATAAAATACTGAATAAAGAAAATCAAAACAAAAATAACACAAACTGTGGAACTCCCGGCTGCAGGAGGCAAGGATGGCTTTGCGCAAATTCAGGGAGGGCTATCAATGGCTGCTAGCTGCAATTATTAGCATTATTATTGCTTATTAAATCAATGCTTCACCCTTCGCTTGAGGGTCACAGGGTGGCTTACAGTATTAAAACAACTGGTGGAGCCCCTAGGAGCATGCGCAGAGTGCCGCAGCAGAAAACCTGGCCTCTGAGAATTCAGAAGGAATAAGAAATAACATGTTGGATCCCTCGTGGGGTGTTAAACCCAGGGAAGGCTGCCCCCTCTGCCCGCCAAGACTTGGCAAATTTGTAACCGGAGTCACAAGGCTCCGGGTTAATTTCCCAACGCGCCCAATTAATCATTTATTTCTTTTATTTTTAAAAAATGTGTCTTGGAACGCAGTTGGCAGGGAGGAGGGTGAGGCCAGAGACCTCGGGCAATGGGCTCCCTTTTTGCTGGGAAAGGCTTAGGGGGGCCAAAAGCAGTGGCTGGATGGCTCAGTGGGTAGAGCACGAGGCTCTTGATCTCTGGGTTGTGGGTCACAGCCTCATGTGGGGCAGAAAGAGGGGGGTTGACTAGATGTCCCTTGGAGATCCCACCCAAATCTACAATCCTATCATAGTGTGATGTTGACGATGAGGATGGCAGTGGCACAAACCCCGGAGTCCTCCCCATTTCGGTTCTTCCAGTTGAACCAGTCATGCCCTTCCGCCGCTTCTCCTGCCAGGCTGGGACGCTTGCCAGGACTCCCTGGGGAGGAGTGGGGTGGGGGGGGCAGGGGGTGGGGAAGGGTGCTCCAAGGTGCCTGCATGCCATGGGTGCTCCTCCCCGTTTCAGAAAAAGGGACTGAGCCTCTGCTTGGATTATTTTGCTTCCTTTTCAATCCTCTCCACCGAGTGAAGGAGGGAGAACCTTTGTGTTGAAGTTCCCCGCAAGGTGAGGGGTCCGAGTTCGAGAAGCAAAAGGAGCGAGAGAGGCTTCCAAACTGTAAGTCCAAGAGATGCCCAAATCTGTTAAGAGAGAGGGGGGTTTGGCTCTGGGCACCAGATATTGAAAGCACACAAAAGGTGGCAAACAAGCTCTGTAACCAGCCTAAAAAGTTCAGGGTGGGGACACCCAGCAAGAATTTTGGGGCATCTTATCCCTCTGTACATATTAATGCTTTACTTTGTATTCATTCATGCTGGTGATAATGATAATTAAAGTTTCATTTGTCATCAGTTAAAAAAAAAAAGGTGCAAACATGATATACCGTCAGTCCTGGAAGTGTTCCAAGCCAAACCTCTAGCACAGTTATTATATGGGGCTCAGATTTCGACAGGCTCACCTTGGAGCTACGGAAGCTGTCCAATCAAATTTATATCCAGATGGGCAGGGTATAAATAAAAATTTATTATTATTATTATTATTAAGTTCTTAAGGCAAATTTTCTCTGTCCCGCCCCGGGTCCCAAACGCATCATTGCGCCTAGAGGTTAATCTTCCCCGGTAGAATTAGGGATCCGGTGTAGGTCATTTAACTCTTGGATTTGCCTAAACTCAAATCCCCCCGGTTTAATATCCCTAGTGCTGCAAGGTCACAAGAGCGCCTGGTCTAAAATTGCCCATCTAAAACTTCACTCTTGTGGTTTATCAGCATGACATCTACTCACTTTGGGTTTTAGTAAAGCAAACAGTCTAATTTGCCAGCGCCTAAATGATATCGAGCGTCAGAACAACTTGGCCACAATAAGGAAATTTTCATTGTAGACAAATAGTTGATACAGGCATTATGATTGAAAACGAAGTTCAGCGGTCAGTGCTTTTAACCCAGCTCCGATTGAAAACTTAAGTTGTGAGCTTTCTGGATCAATCCTGAAGATAGATTTTTCTCATTTTCTTTCCCCCTCTTTGCAGGGACAGGAACAGGTGGTGGCCCTCTCCAAGGTTTGGCCACCATGCGTCGAAGCCGGACGACGGTGTCCTTTCTGAGTATGGAGGTAAGGAAAAATAATGTGCGGGGATCCCTGTTTAGGGAAGCTTTTAATGTTTAATAGGGTATTGTATTTTAGTGTTTTGTTGGAAGCCGCCCAGAGTGGCTGGGGAAACCCAGCCAGATGGGCGGGGTATAAATAATAATAATAATTATTATTATTATTAGGTGTCTGTGGGTGCAGGTTGGTGAGCGCCCAGCCAGGAGGGCGACGGACAATATTTGGGGTGAGGTTGCGGTTAATATCAGGTTACCAGATTTTTTATCAATGATTCCGGGGACACTTTTCAACTTCCTGCTAAATAGGTGGATTTTGTCAGGGGACTGATTTGTAAATCCGGGGACTGTAGGTTAATAAGTCCATCTGAAGTTCTGGACACCCCTTCCAATCTTGCTCAAATCCCAAAGCGCCTTCAGTGCTCTGCCCTCTTCTCTGCAGGAGGGTCTTGTAAATAAAATCTGCCCTTCTTCCCTTATGGGGTACCCAAGAGCCCCTATAGAGTCCTTATGTAGGTTCTGTATTGGTAGGAGAGAATAACAGAGGCCAGCCAGAGAATATTGAGAAGCCAAGCAGCTCGTAAGCTTGATCTTTATTAATTGTTGCAACAGGGTCCTCACTCCCCACACGCAGGAGGGAGGAGGAACCCAGAACAATGGGGTGCAAGCTCTTATATAGATTCCTGAAATTGCCCCCCTTGTAGCCCAGGGGTGCCCAAACCTTTTCCAAAGAGGGCCAGATTTGACAAAGTGAACATGTGTCAGGGCCAGCCAAAGCTTTTTTTTAGGATTGAAGTTGTTGAGCTCTTTTTACAATTCTACCCCACAGTTGTTGAGCTTTCTTTAGGATTTAACCCCAATGCTGCTATGCTGTTGAGCTTTTCTTAGGATTGAAGTTGTTGAGCTTTTTTTTGCAATGCTGAGCTTTTGGGGGGATTTTACCCCAGGACATAAATGTGGCAACGGGGGCCGCATTTAATCGACCGGCGGGCCGAATTAGGCCCCCGAAATGGACTTTGGAGGTGCCTGGTATAAATTGCCACCCCGCAATCTACAGAAGGGGCATCTACAACAGAAACCTGTCTGCCAGGTTACCTGTTGATGGGTTTACCTGGCTGTTAATAGATTTACCTGGAGAGCCTGGCCCTCCTTTTGTGAGGACAAATTCTTAATTCCTGAGCCAGGTCTCAGGCTCCCCTCTTCATCCCTCAAGGCAGGATTTGGGAGCAGGGAGACAAGGGGGAAGCTTTCCCCCTTTCCACCCAAACTGCAGAGGAAGAGTTGAGGTCCCTGAAAGAGTCAAAATGGCTTCAGGACTGTCTTCCTGTCCTGTTTCAGGCATGTGGTTTATACAATTATGTCTGTGTCTGCCTGGTACGTTTATGAACATTTATTTTACACCTTAGACCTCATAATTCTCATAACATTAGTTATGCTTCTCAAGTAGCCCTTGAGCATCACCTGAGTCGCAGCATCACTTTGGCTTGGCGCTTGCTGGTCATTTTCTGACAGGAAATTTCCCTCCTTTTAATCAAATAACTCTAGTACTTTATTAAAGTGGTTGTTCTGTGTCTCTGGGTACGTTTCTGGGTGGGTTTTCACTTCGTATCACGGCGCTGCCACCAATTAATATGGGCACAACAGCCCTTTTCCCCTTGGCGCTCTTGGGCCCATTCTCTCACTTAAAAATGGAGCACCCGCCTCACAGAACACAACTTCTGTTCAACTTTATGTTTTTCTTTCTCTGCTTCAACTTTAGCCACTTCCAATCTTAGTCTCCTCATCTCTCATTCAGTCTGAGGATTTTCCTCAGATGCAGCAGCTCTGCACTGGGTCATCCCAAGTCTCTGGCTTGGCGCTTGCTGGTCATTTTCTGACAGGAAATTTTCCTCATTTTAATCAAATAACTCCAGTACTTTATGAAACTGGTTGTTCTGTGTCTCTGGGTACGTTTCTGGGTGGGTTTTCACTTCGTATCACGGCACTGCCACCAATTAATATTAATACCTTAGACCTTATAATTCTCATAACATTAGTTATGCTTCTTAAGTAGTCCTTAAGCATCACCTGAGTTGCAGCATCGCTCAGCCGGCACAAAAAGAGTTTGTTCTCTTTCATTTTTAGTGCAGGTTGCAGAACTTTCCCGCCTGGCATTTTCCCTCCCTTTCGCTGCTTTTTGCCTCCGCAAAATGGCAGCAGTTCTCAATTCAGATTCTAGAGTTTCCCGCCTTCCTCCCTTTCACAGTGGCTACCTGGCTGCCTTTCTGGGAGTCTGTGGCCCAGAGAAGCCAAAACCGCTTTTCCCGCCCCTGCTCGGTTTTATTTTCCTCAAGGATGTCCAAAAGAAAAAAGGAACATAGATAGTGTTATTACTAAGACGGAGAAAACTTTTGCTCAGTTTCCAAATGAGAGAGCAGCATTAGAAGATACGGGTCAAGTTGCAAAGGCTTGGGAATAGTGTGACGGCCCTTTTCCCCTTGGCGCTGTTGGGCTGTTCTCTCGCTTAAAAATGGAGCGCCCGCCTCACAGAACACAACTTCTGTTCAACTTTATATTTTTCTCTCTCTGCTTCAACTTTGGCCAGTTCCAATCTTAGTCTCCTCATCTCTCATTCAGCCTGAGGATTTTCCTCAGATGCAGCAGCTCTGCACTGGGTCATCCTGAGTCTCTGGCTTGGCGCTTGCTGGTCATTTTCTGACAGGAAATTTTCCTCCTTTTAATCAAATAACTCTAGTACTTTATGAAACTGGTTCTTCTGTGTCTCTGGGTACGTTTCTGTGTGGGATTTCACTTTGTATCATGGCACTACCACCAATGAATATGCAACGGCCTCTCACTTCAAAACAGAGCACCCACTTCCACAAATTCCCTCAGATTCCCTCAGATTATCTTGTAGGGACTTGCGTGAGGTAAAACAATTAGGAGTCTCCGGCAGGATTTGTTCAAATGAGCAAGAACAGTTTTATTTGACAAGGAAGTCTATGACCGGGGGGATGAAAATTAGGAGACTTCAGCTGACAATGTTATTTCACTTCGTTGTTTTGCACTTAATCCTTTGGCTCTGAACAAGGTGGTCCTTTCTGTCAGTTACTCCTGAGGGACTTCCAAGTTTGGGAGGCTTCTCTTTCTAGAAGAATCTCTCCCCTCCGGACTGGAAGGAGACCCAAGGAGACGCTCTCTTTCCACCTTCTTTTCCTCCTGTTTCCGCCTCAGCCTCCCAGTTAATTCCTGGCCTGATTACTCTTATAGGTGTTATGAGAATTGTAAGGTCTGAGATATAAAATACAGTGGTGCCTCTGATTAAGAACTTAATTCATTCCATTCTTAACCTGAAACTGTTCTTAACCTGAAGCACCACTTTAGCTAATGGAGTCTCCCGCTGCCACTGGCGCGCAATTTCTGTTGTCATCCTGAGGTAAAGTTCTTAACCTGAAGTATTACTGGGTTAGCGGAGTCTGTAACCCGAAGCGTTTGTAACCCGAGGTGCCACTGTAAATGTACCAGGCAAACACATACACAAATATATAAGCCGCATGTCTGAAACAGTACAGGAAAAAAGTCCTGAAACCATTTTTTTGTCTCTCCCAAATTGACCTCAAATGTTTCTTATTCTTATCTTAAATGTGCCCTGAAGGCAGGATTTGTGAGCAAAGAGACAATGGAGAGGTTTTTTTCCTTCCCTCCCTCCTTGCAGAGAAACATTTGGTCCGTTGGGGAGAGTCAAAATGGATTCAGGACTGTCTTCCTGTACTGTTTCAGACATGGCATTTATATAGTTCTGTAGGTGTTTGCCTTGTAAATTTATGAACACCAAATTTATATATCAGAGACCTTAAATTCTTATAACAAGGGGAAGGAATTATGGCTCTGCTTTTCGTCCTGTTGGAAGAATTCCCGGTAGGATAGGCGGCTCAGTTGAATTTAGCAGCTGCGGCAGCCAGAGAGGAAGGGCCTCCAGGCTTCAAAAACCCTCGTGCAAATCTTTCCACCAGGCGAGAGCGGCCCCAATCCCAGGAATGGCTTTGACTGGCCGGCTGAACCAGGAGAGGGGAGCCGAGGGGGCTCAGACCCTCGGGGAGTTAGGGGTTTCCCTTGCATGTGAAGACAGGACAAGGCCCTCTGTCTGGTTCCTTGTAACCTCACTTCTTGGAGGGAAACCCAGAGATGGACCCGGGTGTCCGGGGTGGAGATGCTCCTTCAGGTCTACTGGGCCATTTAGGGCTTTCAGGGTCAGCACCAACACTTTGAATTGTGCTCGGAAACGTACCGGGAGCCAGTGTAGGTCTTTCAAGACCGGGGTTATATGGTCTTGGCAGCCGCTCCCAGTCCCCAGTCTAGCTGCCACATTTTGGATTAGTTGCAGTTTCTGGGTCACCTTCCAAGGCAGCCCCACGGAGAGCACATGGCAGTAGTTCAGGCATGTCCAAAGTCCGCTTTGGGGGCCTAATCCAGCCTGCCGTTTGGTTTAATCCAGCCTCTGTGGCAGGTAAAATCCTAAAGAAACCTTAACAACTTCAATCCTAAAAGAAGCTCAGCAACTCCAACCCTGAAAAAAAGCTCAACAACTTTTGGGTAAAATCCTAAAAAAAGCTCTTCACTTCATCCAATCTGGCCACTGCAGTAATCCAAGCGGGAGATAGCCGGGGGTGGGTGTTCAGTGGTCAAGAAGGCAATTTCTGCCTGTGCCGTGGGGGGAAGTGAGGGGCAGGTGGGGCTCGTCCCCCCGGGAAAGGAGAAAAGTAGAAGAAGAGGAGTTTGGATTTGATATCCCACTTTATCACTACCCAAAGGAGTCTCAAAGCGGCTCATAATCTCCTTTCCCTGTGAGTTGAGTGGGGCTGAGAGACTTCAAAGAAGTGTGACTAGTCCAAGGTCACCCAGCAGCTGCATGTGGAGGAGCGGAGACTCGAACCCGGTTCCCCAGATTACGAGTCCACCGCTCTTAACCACTACACCACACTGGCTCTCAGGAGCCCATCTGGGAGAAGGGAAACTCTGACCCTAAACCTAAATCTTTGGGGGGAGAAAAGCCTCTGCAAATCCTGAGCAGAGTCTTCCTCCTCCTGCCCTCAGTCACGGCAGGCAGGCCCTGGCTTGCCCTCCGGGTGCTGGGCAATGGGTGCCCCTTCTTGCCGGGTTCCTTGGCAACGGGTCACGCTTCTTGGCCTCTTTGTCAGTTAGCGGCAGAGGACCGGTGAAGAAAACAAGCAGGAATTCCCCCTCGTTCTGGGCTCTTCTTGGCCTCTTAGCGTGCCAGCTGCAGTGCCCACCAGGGCTGGCAGGTCCTGGGCTCACAGATTCTGCTCATGCAATGCCAAGCAGGCAACGATGCCCACCTCCGGGTCCAAATGTGCTTTTTTTGAATACACACTTCAAAGGGTTGGGGCTGATTTAGGAGCATATCCAGCCCGGACACCGGGGTCCCTCTCCCAAGGGCCTTTCTGGCGAACCTTCAGTGTGAGAAGCGAGGTTACAGGGAACCAGGCAGAGGGCCTTCTTGGTGTGGCGCCCGCCCTATGGAATGCCCTCCCATCAGATGTCAAGGAAACAAACAACTATCTGACTTTTAGAAGACATCTGAAGGCAGATTCCCTGTTTAGGGAAGTTTTTAACGTTTGAGGTTTTCTTCTGCTTTTAAATATTATGTTGGGAGCCGCCCAGAATGGCTGGGGAAACCCAGCCAGATGGGCGGGGTATAAAAAACAAATTATTATTATTATTATTATTATTATTATTATTATTATTATTCGGCAGGCTTTGCAAAGCTCTTTTTTTTAAAGACACCCTGATTGATTCTTGTTCTCTCTGCTGGTTTTAAATGTTCTCCTGTTTGGGATTTGCCTTTAATTTTACTTTATACAGTATAACTGGTTTTTTCTAGCTGTGGTGCTTCACTGGCCTAGAGATGGTACAGGCCTTAAGCGATATATTGTATTAATTATAATAACAGTTTGACTGTGGGGCACACTCCCTCAAGGGGGTGGACGTTCTCCTTCACTGGATGGTTTCTAGCAGAGGTCAGATGGCCACCTGACAGGGACTGGACTAGATGGCCCCTGGGGTTCCCTTCCAGCCCAATGGTTCTGCAAAACAGCCAAGCTGCTTGGGAAAGCAAGCTTGAAAAGCGGGGAATAAACACCTAAAATAAAGACGCAGCGGTTAAACAAAATGTCTCCCGTTCCCCGGGCTGACGCTTGGCCCAAATCTCTTAACGTGTGCCTGGATTTTGGGGAGGAGGATTTGAACCCGCAACCCGCTTCCTCCAGCTCCCTTCCACCCTTCTTGGAGGCCAGGTCTGGCAGGTGCTCTCAGGCGGAAATGATTGGCAGGCGAGCCGTGAGAGAGAGAGTGGCCGTGCCTGCCCGTAAGTGGCAATTAACCCTCCTGCAGCGCTAATTGGCACCCCAGGGCAACCGCTTGTTGGCGAGGAATCAGAAAAGCAGGTGCTCCCTCTGTGCGTGTTTGTTCCTTAGCTGAGCCTTTTCCCAGGCGCAGAGGGGGAGTTTGGCTGATAAACTCCCACAAGAAGAGGTCAGCTTCCGGTTTAAAGGAGCACTAAGAACCACAAGGACTATGAGCTTGTTTTCTTTTGAAGGGGAAGTCCAGAGCTTTGCATGTAGAAGCTCCCAGGGTTCAATCCCCAGTATCTCCAGTCCCCAAACCCTGGATTGCTGCTGCCACACTGAGCTAGAGGGGCCAAATCATAGTTGGAAAGGGCCCTTTGGGTCATCTAGTCCAACCCCCTGCAACACGGGACTATGCAGCTGCCCCTAACGGGGACTGAACCTGCAACCTTGGCGTTCTCAGCATGCTCTAACCAACTGTGCTGTCCAGACTGACTGTTGGGCACCTTCCTCTCTGTTTTATTTGGCATCATGAGGACTGACACCTTGCTTCGCCTTCAGAGGAAGAAGAAGATCTTACTGCTTTTGTTCCCCCTTCCTTTCCTTTTTCTAAAATGGCTCGCGTTGCTTTTTCTTTGGAGCGATGTCATATGGAAGCAATAATAAATATAGAGGCAAGGGGATGAATTTTTAAAGCCTTTGCTGGAGGCTAATGCTTGCAGTTAATGGATGCTGTCCATAGATGGAGCTAGGAGATGGATCGAACTCGGCGCCTCTTCAATCAACCCTCCCGCCCTCTCCCTCCCTCCCGCCCTCCCTAAGAGTCATCCTCGAAAAGTCTTTCCAGGGTGACGGTGATCCAGTAGTCATAAGGACATCCAAAGACCACCACCACCTCCTCCTCCTCCTCCTCCTCCTCCTTCTTCTTTCCCTCGTAGCCAAGTAAGATTGTCTTCCATAAACCCAGTTTTAACAGTGAGTCCATGACTGTGGAGGCCAATTCTGGATCTCCACGTCCTTCCACAGTGGGGACATTGGTTTCCAGGCGGGAGTTGATCATGGTGAGGGTTTGCCAAGCGTGCCTTCCTCTTAGCACGTTTCTCCCTCGCGCCCTGAGTTCAAGTGTCTTCAAAGCCCAGGACACCTTTGGTAAAGGCTGTTCTCCAACTGGAGCGCTTGCAGGCCAGTGTTTCCCAATTGTCAGTGTTTATACTACATTTTTTTTTAGATTTGCCTTGAGAGAGTCTTTAAACCTCTTTTGTTGACCACCAGCATTATGCTTTCCATTTTAAAGTTTGGAATAGAGGAGTTGCTTTGGAAAACAATAGTCAGGCATCCGCACAACATGACCAGTCCAGCGAAGTTGATGTTGAAGAATCATCGCTTTGACACTGGGGATCTTTGCTTCTTCTAGTAAACTGGCATTAGTTCGCCTGTCTTCCCAAGTGATATGTACAATTTTTCGCTCCCCCCCAGCCTGTCAGGTCCTTTACATATATTGCCACTCCCTTCCCATTTTCTTGTTTGATCTATTCCTTTTGAATAGTTTATACTCCTCCATTTCTACATTTCAGTCATGAGTCTCATCCCACTAGGCTTCAGTTACCCCTGTTAAGTCGTATTTATCATCCTGTATTAAGAACTCCAATTCTTCTCGCTTGTTCCCCATACTCTGTGCATTAGTATAGAGTATAGTATAGAGACAACTGAAACCACAGAATCACAGGACTGTAGAGTTGGAAGGGACCTTGAGGGCCATCTAGTCCAATCCCCTGCAGTGCAGAAATCCTGCCCCACAGCTGTTCCTGGGTGAGGTCAAGTATAATCTGGGGCAGGAAGAACCAGATCTGCAAATATAGGATGGGGGACACGTGGCTTACTAGCAGGACATGTAAAAAGGATTTAGGGGTCTTGGTGGACCACAAGCTGAATATGTCAACTGAGTGATGCAGCAGCAAAAAAAGCGAATGTTATTCTAGGCAGCCACATGCACTGACCCAGAAGTCATTCCCTCCAGCTGCTTCCTCCTTGTAGTTTCCTACCCCTTAGCAGGTTTCTGCAGCACTGCTGCAGCTTCCAACGATCGTATTTAATCCAGCCCTTTGTTGAGGACTAGAATCTTACTTTTTTTAGTTTAGTCCCTTATGCCTTTTATTCAGAGCTGTAGTGTGTCATTCCAGCTTGGCTTCCTGTTTCGGATAGCAGGGCAAACAAGCAACAGCATTCCCTTGTGGTCCATCCCTTCATAGCTGGTGTTTACAGGTAGACTGCCTCTGAACCTGGGGGCTCTCTTTATTTTAGAAAGATGGGCAATGTGGCAGCTGGGCGAGGAAAGGGCGCCTCCCCAAATGGTCTGAGCACACTGCTGACCCCCCTCTCTTTTCTCCCCCCACCCCAGAGATCCCGAGAGCAGCTGGACTTGGGCCCTGGCATCGGAGCTCTCCCAGGAAACGCAGTCAAGCGCCGTTTCTCAGGGACGCTGTTGCTTCCGCCCCTCGTCTCCCGGCATGTGGCAGGCGGTGACCTCAGCCGTGCCCCGGAGCCAGAACACGGCAGGGTTGTTTTCACCATCGAGGAGACCGCCCCGGCCAGCACCGAAGGCACCAGCCTTATGAGGTAAGAGGCAGAGTTTTTCTCTGATGGTGTTGAGAAGGAAAGACCCAGGGCATGGTGTGGACTGTCAAATCTGCACGGTTTTTGGTGGCCTCTAAGCCTGCGCAGAGTGCCTTCCTCTGAGAAGTTAGGAGCTAAGAACTGCCTCTCGCCTCTCTCTTTTTGGATAGAGTCTCCATTTCGTGCCAAGATCAAACTTGCACAGCCAGCATCCTCTGGGGTGGAGAGGGGGGTGTGGCAGGGAGAGTCCCTCGAGGGCCAGATAGCAAGCCTTGGGGGGCCACATCTGGCCTCTCCCCCAGCCTGGGGCTCACAGGCCCTGCAGCTCTTAGATAGGAGAGGAAAGAAAAGATGAGGAGGATTGCCAATTTCCTTTCCCTGCTCAGGCTCCTGTGCGTTTTTCACAGCTCTGTAGCAGGCATAAATCTAGGGACCCGCCCCCCCTATTTGCCTTGGCGATAAAAGTGATTTGGACGGCAACATTTCTGCCTGCGAGTCCCCCTTCCCCGCATCATCCACCAGAGGCAGGAGGAAGAATTGGAGCAGTCAAACCACTTTATTGCTCATCTCGGTAATAATTAAGCTGTTGCAGAAATTGACTGGCTGATTGATTGAATTTCCTTTGCTTTTCCACTGCAAGGCACAAAAGCGGCTTCTGTGGGAAGGAGGAGGGGTGGGCGGGCAATCTTTTCGGGCAGATTAAATTTCAATTCTGGTTTAGAGATGTGCTTGCGTAGAAAGTTTCCTGCCTGGTTGCGAGTTCAATTTCTGGCAGCATCTCTGGGTAGGGTAGACAGACACCCCCACCCCCCCGCCTGAAACTCTGGAGAGCTGCTGCTTCCCCTCAGTGTAGCCAGTGCTGAGCTAAGTCTGATTCTGTATGAAACAGCTCCCTATTAAAATCAGAACACTGAGGACTAGCATCTTGCTTTATCGTTAGGGGAAGGAACATAGCCAAGTTCCTGTATGGCTCAATCCTAGATGGCATCTCTATATGGGGCCGGGAAAAAGGACTCCTCTCTCACACACCCTGGAGAGCTGCTGCCAGCCTGTGCAGGCATCATTTGGCTTGGTGCGCCAAAGGCCTGGCTTAGCATCAAGGTAGTTTCTGTTGGTCTTTTCACAGCGTCTCCCCACCTCCCCTTTACGCGCCATCCGTCAAAGGGAAGGAGCTGCTGGAGGGCGTTTCGATCGCTGCTTTTTCATTTCTGCCGGTTGCAAAAATAGTTTAGGGGTGTTTGTGTGCGTATTAACATTTATTTCTCCCCCAGTTTGGACGGGGACAGCTCCCAAAGGAATAAACCAGCCGCGCCTGCCTTTGCCTGGCATTTCTGGGTGGTGGTTTAAATGAGAAGGGGCTGGTGGCGCAGCTAAGGGTGACTCAGCTGGCAGCAGCAGGGGCTCCCCAAAAAAGGGAAGCAGGTGAGCGGCAAGGCTGGCACTCTTGCCGGCAGAGGGGGCACCATGGAATTGCAGAGTTGGAAGTAGTCCAGATCCCTGAGTCTCCCAGCTCTGAATCCGACACTCTAACCACTACACAACATGGTCTCGCCAGCCACTCTATGACACCCCGCTAGCACCCATCACAACCTGCTCCCTGCAGTGGGAGGAGAGGCACCCCAGAAGTAGCTGGCGCTGTTCCTTGCACCCGCCCAACCCCTTGGACAACCCACACGCGAAAAGCACGCAGGACTCCTGGGTTCTCTTTAAGGCCAGGTGACCCACTTAGGGGGTTCAGAGCACGGGGGCCGCCCTAAGGTTGCTTCTGAGGGGCCATGAGGCCGCTTTTGACACTCCGGATTCCTCGGGGCTGCGGCATGTTATTCCTGCATAGATGTCCTTCAGGGTCTCTTCCAGCTCTACGATTCTAGGATTCTATGTTCCTGCATAAAAGAAGAGCCTGCTGGGAGCCAAGCATGTGCAGAGCGCGCCCCTTCTCGCCGCCTCTGGCCTGAGCCCTCCGTCTCCTTTCCCGGACAGAGAGGGCGCCTCTGGTCTGACCACTGGGTGAGCCGCTTTTGGGGGGGCGGGGAGGGGAGGGCTGTCAGCAGCGCGGCTCCCTCCCTCCCTCTCTGCCTCCCTCGCCCGGCTAATGAGCTCCACATAGATCTGGCCCGGAGCGCGCTGTCAGCGCCGGTTCTATATAAGGGAGAGCGCGGGCCGGCGAGGCGGCGTCGGCGTCTGGAGCGCGCGGGGAGAAGCCGGGCTGCCCGGAGAAAGTTTGCCGCCTGGAGCTCCTTCCGCCTCCCGCCTCGGCGCCGCTTGGCTCCGGCCCCTCGCCTTCAGCACCGCGCCATGGCGGACAGCAGCACCTCCCGGCGCGCCCTGGAGCTGAGCCGCCAAGGCGCCGGGCTCGCCAAGCCGCCCAAGCACCTGTGGCGCCAGCCGCGCACCCACATCCGCATCAAGCAGCGCTTCCACTCCGACACCGAGCGGGACCGCCAGGCCCGCGCCTCCCTCCGGCCGGCCCTCCAGAACCCCAGGATGTCCTGGCCCTCCTCGCTCCACCGCCGGTAAGAGCCTCCCTTCCGAGACCAGAACCGAAGTGTAGAGTTGGAAGGGACCCACAGAGGCATCTAGTCCAGCCCCCTCCAGCTGGACTGCTGAGCAACCACACCTGGGGAAGGAGTGTTGGCGGGTTTGGGGTGGGAGATGGGTGTTAATTTGCCCACGAGGCCCCTGCGCTCTCTTATGCTGGAGGAAGGCGCAGGAGCCGCGTGCGTAACCATCCCTTTTCTTTCCCGCCCTCCGGAGACCTCGGTATCCTCTGAGGCTCCAAAGATGCGCCCTCGGGGTGGGTCGCGGAGAGGGGGCGTTGGGGGGGTCTGGAGGGGCGAGAGAGGACTTCTCCTTTGCGGGAAGCACCTTGTGGAGAGGCAGGGCGCAGCAACAGGCAAGCAGAGCGCATCCTGAATTTGGAGAGGTTTCGGAGAAGGAGCTTCTTGCGCCCTGAGGCTCTCGGGATGACGGCTCTTCGGGGTGGCTGGGCGGGGGAGAGAAACGTGGCTGCTTATTTTTTTGGGGGGGGGGTCCGTCTCCCAAGGCGAGGCGTGGGGGGCCCCTCTAAGAACCTGTGTGAGCTCTGGCGCTCCACGGACGCATCGCCTCTCCTCTCTGAAGCTGCCCTTTGCGCTGAGTAGGGAATGGGGGGCCCCCTACATTTGGTGCGTTTCTTTGGGGGTGGGGATCTCGCACTATAGGAGAAGCTTCGGAGCTGCGCGCATCCCGCATTGGAGAGGGTCTCTGCGCGCGCGCCCTGGATTTAGAATTGGGGAGAGCACAGAAACCACGAATCAATTAAGAGTTGAGGGCGGCGTCATGTTCCTCCTCGGCTCAAACGCGCTGCGTGTTGGGGTTTTTTTTTTTTTTGCGGGTGGTGGTTTTTCTGTTGGCGACCCTCTGCGCTGGTCCAGTGAGGGGTGGTAGGGGCTGTTCTGGAGATTTGAGGGCTCCCTAATTTTGGAGAGACCGGGAGGTGCGGGGCGTGGTCAGCAGAGCTTCTAGCGGGTGTCTGAGAAGGGTCTTTGTGGTGGGTGCGGTCCGGGGGTGGACCAGGGGGGCGCCTGGCCAGGGGTGGTCTCTGTCGCCGGGCAACCCCCTCTCCATGGATATCTGACCCAAATGGGCATTTTCGGCCCCTAAAGGAAGTTCGCTCGTCCTCGTTTCATCCTCCCCGCTCTAAGCAGGCCGGGGGGGGGGGGGAGATCTCCGTGGCAGAGCATCTTAAGAGCCACGGAGCTGTTGCCCTCAAAACGAGGCAATCTTCTAGTTCTCGTGATTCTGGCTTCAGCAGCCAGCCGTTTCATACCCAGCCAGACCACTGGTCCGGCTGGTAGCTCTCATCCCTGTCTGGAGATTCAGCCTGGGAATCTTGCGGGTGGTGCAAAACAGGCGTTTCATTGCTGAGCTATAGCAAGATCCTAGTCCTCGTGGTGCGGAATAGTTCCACCCTCCATGGGACAGCCACTGCCTCTCAGCCTAACCTTGCGGGGGGGGGGGTTGTGGGGATTAAATGAGGAGTGGGAGATGTCTAGATGTATTGCTGGATAAGTGTTTAATGGTTCTTGTATTGGTAGAAAAACCAATAAAAAGGTTTTTAAAAAAAAAAAAAAAAGAGGCATGGGAGGAGAACCATGAGCTCCTTGGAGGAAACGGTGGGGTAGAAACACAGCAATATAAGACAAATTCATGGTCCTGCACCTCTTTGCCCCTGACCAGCGACTGTGTTGGGGTGACTGAGAGTTAGGAGCATCGGAAGAGCAGATCATCTGTTCATCTAGCTTAGTGTTGTCTACTCTGACCGGCAGCAGCTCTTGTCAGACAGGGAGTCTTTTCCTGGTCCTGCCTGGAGACACCAAGGATTGAACCCTGGGACCTTTTGCGTGCAAATGAAGTGCTCTACCCACTGAGCGTGCTTCTGCCCACACCTCCCTGTGACTTGGCCGCCTCCGTGCCCCGAAGGGAGGGCCTGGGAAGTCCGAGATGAGCTGCCCTCCTTTTATTCTCTTTCCGCTCATTTCCTCCAGGTCCTCCAGGTGCAATTTGCCAGCCTGGATGTTCCAATCCGACCGGGAAAGAGAAAGTAAAAGAGAATAATGAGGTTGGTTTCTGCAGCGGTTTTTGTGCGGAAGAGAACAAAGCCAGCCTCTCTCTCTCCCTCGTCTTCTTTTGCCAAATGGAATTGTCTGTGCAGGGATGGGGAAATAGGAGAAGCAGGAGATGGTTCAGAAATGACTGCATTTATATGACTCAGAATAAGGCAGCTTCTCATATCTCCGTTTCAACCAGAACCTTCATTCAGGAGCCTTAGAAAAAAGAAGCCTCCAGAGGCAGGGGCAGTCTACCTGCTTTGTGCTCTCTCTCTTTTGCACAGAGTTAAGGGAACATTGCAGCCGCCTGGGCTGCTATGGCAGCAAGTCGCTGTCCTCTTAAAGTGGGGCAGAAAGTGTCTCCCTTTTTTGGGGGGTGATGGGTGCAGACTTCTGGGTTTCACGAGCGAAGGCCTCATGCAGAGCCATGGAAACCCTATGAGGTTCTGTCAGGAACTGGTCTGTTTGCCGATCAATCTGCCCCGCCGCTATTTTTTCACCCCCGCATTGCCACGTTCCTCCTCCTGTTCGCCGCCATCTGTGCCACCGGCGACATTTGCCTGCCAAGAACCCAGTCCTCAAGGCGCTTCTGTTGAACCCTGACTTGCAGCTGCTCTTAGCTGGGTCCCGAGTGCTTCCTCGCTGCGTACCCAGAAGGCCAAGTCCCCTCACCCCACCCAATGTCTCCTCCCCCCCCTCAATTTTTTTTATTAATTTTCACAAAATTATAAATGAACAAAACACACAAACAAACATAAATCATAACCTTATTTAAAATCACACTTATTAACATTGTTAAGTGGCTTCCTCACTTCCCCTTGGTTGAATTTCCATGCATATCCTCATAACGGCTTTCCAAATCCCAACGTCTTCTTTTGGCTCCGGCGATGCCACAGATGGCAGCACATTCCGTGTTTTATTTTTGGGAATAAAACCTTCAGCCCTGGATTGAGAGGCCCAGCGTGTGGCGTTCCTTTTCCAAGTGTCATTTTGGAAAGAGTTTGCCCTGTGGCACTCAGGAAAGGGCAGAGACTAGCATGCTGGTTGAATCCTTTCTTTCTTTCATCCGAAACCTCTCTTTTGGCCTCTGTCTTTTTTCCCTGTGTGGATTAAAGCTGAGCTCAGTGGAGCCTCCCCTGGGCAGGGCTGCTAACCACCAAAAATCAGATGTCACGGACACACAGACACACACAAAGGGAATCAGATGGCCTTGATCCAGCATGCCTCTGCTCGTGTCGTCTGGGGAAACTGGGTTTAACCACTGGGCACTCCCACCAACAGCACTCTCTTGCCAAAGAGGGTGCCTGTTGTGCCTCTGTGCAACCCAGCGACCTCTTTCTGCTGAGAGCGGCTGTGGAGCAAGCCACCCACTAGAGAGGATGCTGTCTGGTGCCAGCACCATCAGAGCAGGTGGTACCTGTGGAACAGGAACTCCCGGAGAAAGACAGAGGGGCGGCATGCTCAACGAGATTCTGCGATGCCCTGAAAGCCCTGGGACTCTCTTTGCCCTAAAGCACAACATCCCCAAAAGGCTGGCTGACGGATCCATGCTTTGCCAAACTGCAGAGTACAGAGCAGATGGTCTCTATGGCAGTCTCAGTCCCTTCCCAAACCGAAGCCTGTCTATTTTTAATACCAAAGTCTGAGATGATTGATGGGGAGGAGAAGAGCGAGAGGTTTGTGTGTTTGTGTTTGTGTGTGTGTCACATGTACACTCGCACACCATCGCAGCAGAGCAATTTTTGTCTTGGAACAGAGTGCCACCTGCCATCTGAAACCCCAACGAGGACAAACCTTGCAACTAGCTTAGCGCTGAATATATTCGCAGAGGGGAAATGAAGGCTCGTTTTGAAAAGAGGTGAACGGGGCAGGTTCTTGAGGTGGTGAGAATGGCAGTGGCAAACAATGGCAAACAGACTTCAACGAAGAACTTTGTGCTGTTATAGATTTGGGGCCCCCCTAAACCCTAGAAATTAATAAATTGCATAGGATTTGGATAATTTGGGATGTGAAAGGAGAAATTTTGCTTCAGAGCAATTTTGCTTGGTCCTAGGGACACGGGTGGCACTGTGGGTTAAACCACAGAGCCTAGGATTTGCCAATCAGAAGGTTGGCGGTTTGAATCCCTGTGACGGGTGAGCTCCCGTTGTTCGGTCCCTGCTCCTGCCAACCTAGCAGTTCAAAAGCACGTCAAAGTGCAAGCAGATAAATAGCTACTACTCCGGCGGGAAGGTAAATGGCGTTTCCGTGCGCTGCTCTGGTTCGGCAGAAGCGGCTTAGTCATGCTGGCCACATGACCCGGAAGCTGTATGCCGGCTCCCTCGGCCAGTAAAGCGAGATTAGCGTCGCAACCCCAGAGTCGGTCACGACTGGACCTAATGGTCAGGGGTCCCTTTACCTTTACCTAGGCAAAACCACCTGGCCAAACCAGGGCCATTTAAGAAACAATATGGGGCCATCGAGGGCCACTGGCAATGCAAGAGAATTTCTTCCCCCTTGCCGAGAGGTGTGGACAGAGACTGGGGGTTGTGGGAATGTTGTGGGTAGCAGGAGAGGATATATTGATTAAATATTATCCTTCCTCACTCACGCTTGTGAGCTGGTAGCAGAGTACATTCCCCAGGGTATTGCAGGAATCTAGTTGATAGAGTCGTTTGAATCTCTTGAGTTAATCAAGTCAGTCTGGCTTGTCCCCATTGGATTGTTCCTGGTAAATTCCCCTTCAAACCCTTTTAAAAAGAATAAAGACACAAGAGTCTTCTCTTAGAAGTAACAAGAAGTTTACTTACATTCAGTTCGCAGTATGATCCTGAAGGCAGGCTCTAGCTTGTAGTTGCAGCAGAGAGAGTGGGTTTATCCCATGTGGGGATTGAGCCCATGTATTGCTGGCTGAGAGCCAGCGGACAGCAGAAGACATCAAGATGGAATAAACTGAAGAAGAAGGGGAAAGATGGCTGCGTGACCGGCCCTTTGATGGGGTCTGCCAGGGTCACGCCCCTCTACCTGGTCACACACAGAGGGAAGATGCTCCAGACCAGGTGAGACAGGAAGTCCTCCTGGCTGGAGGAACATCCCCCTGTGGGTTAGTCCACGAGTGTTGTCTGTGAGTTGGAGTCTTGAATTGATGGAGTAACAAAAACCCTTTCTACTTGCATTTATATCTTTATATCTGCAAAGCTTGTGAGCTTTATGTATACAGCAACGCCTTTACCTGTATTACCGAAGCCTTATCTTCTGCAGCAGTTTTGAACCTTCAGTTGCCTCTGTGGGCAACGTCTGTTTTGTGGGTATCTCAGCACCATAAATGAACTCTGTGCCGCATAAAGAAGTCTTTTCTTTTATCTGTCTTGAATCAACACTCCGCTCCATCAGAAGTCCCTAAGTTCCAGTGTTCGGAGAGAGGGAGAGAAAACTTCTCTCTATCCTTTATCCATCATCATTTTTTTATGTCATGTCTGCTGTTCTCACCTGGGGGAATTAAAAAAAGAAAGGCACACTGTCAACAGGACCAATAACACTCTGAAAGTCTGAACATGATTGCTTTCGATTCCAAGTTTTGAGGCTGTTAATAAAGAATGAAATTTTAAAAAAACAACATGACTTTGCTGAATGGGTGGCTTCCGGCAAGGATTTGTGAGTCGTCCTTGTTTTGATGGCACCTAGTTCCTCTGCGGTCAGTTTGCCCTGCCTCAGAGAGAGAGAGAGAGAGAGAGAGAGAGAGAGAGAGAGAGAGAAGGCATTTGAGTACCTTTGGGGGAGAGAGAGTGGGTGAGTAGGTGACAGGCTGGGGGGGGGGAGTGAAAAATTGTACACATCACTTGGGAAGACAGGCAAACTAATGCCAGTTTACTGGAAGAAGCAAAGATTCCCAGTGTCAAAACGATGATTCTTCAATATCAACTTCGTTGGACTGGTCATGTTGTGCGGATGCCTGATGATCGTCTTCCAAAGCAACTCCTTTATTCCGAACTTAAAAATGGAAAGTGTAATGCTGGTGGTCAACAAAAAAGGTTTAAAGACTGTCTCAAGGCAAATTTTTAAAAATGTAGTACTGTATACACACTGATGACTGGGAAACGCTGGCCTGCAAGGGCTCCAGTTGGAGAAAAGCCTTTACCAAAGGTGTCCTGGGCTTTGAAGACACTCGAACTCAGGATGCAAGGGAGAAACGTGCCAAGAGGAAGGCACACTTGGCAAACCCTCACCGGGATCAACTCCTGCCTGGAAACCAATGTCCCCACTGTGGAAGGACGTGGGGATCCAGAATTGACCTCCACAGTCACTTACGGACTCATTGTTAACACCGTGT
This sequence comes from Podarcis raffonei, assembly GCF_027172205.1. Classification (NCBI taxonomy): domain Eukaryota; kingdom Metazoa; phylum Chordata; class Lepidosauria; order Squamata; family Lacertidae; genus Podarcis; species Podarcis raffonei. Next base: position 13,019,258 of record NC_070619.1, on the reverse strand, counting down.
TTATGGAAGAGCTGTCTGGAAAGCCAGGGGTCAGATCCAGAGGCATCTCCCCAGCCCCAGACATCTAGGGATCCTCATCCAGCAGAGACAATCCTAGCTATCGGAAATCCAGAGCCTCAGGTGCCATCAAATTCTTCCATCAGCGTCTAGTGATTAAGCCCAGGCTTTCTCAAAGCTGGACCGAGGTTTCTGCATCTCCCCTTGCGAGATGCTCCTCGCTGACCTTGGAAAGGAGAGAAAACACTGACAAAGCTGAAGTGGCAAACTAAACGCTTGGAGTACGCCGAGTTGGCTAAATTAACACTAAAATTGAGGGGTCGCTCTGACCAGACATTTATTAGGAAATGGGATCTGTATAAAAAAATAATCTAATGGATTATTGTAATAACATGACATCTGTGGCAGCCTTTGAATGACTTCTGCAGTATGATGGATCAGTATGAGAAATATAATGTTGATGAAAATTAACAGAAGGAAACAGAAACAAGCAGCGCGCTAGATAGATTAAGTGGTAGACGGGAAGTCGTTAGGAATTCAAGAGGAACATATTGTAATGTAATAAGTTTTATTTTTTATTTTATTTCCTTTATAGATAATACTTCTGTATGTTTCTTCATTTTAATTTCAATAAAGCATTTAAAATCGAAAAGAAAAGAAAGGGAGCAGCACATTTCCAAACCGGGTCTTTCCCCTGGGAGGTTTTGGCCCGCAAAGCGTGGGCCGCGGGGGTCTCTCTGTTCCTCGGAGTTTTCCGCTAGCTCCCTCTGAATCAGTGCCTGGTCACTAAATGCCGGCATGGGTGAGGAGAGCACCATTTGAGTCATGCCAGGCGCTTCTCCGGGTGATTCATGGCAAACTCATGTGCCTGCCAGCCCAGCCGAGTCGTGCCTGAGTGGCACCCCAGGGCCCTGAGAGGCAGCTGCTTCCACAGCCTGAGGGGCTTCGCTGCTGACCCCCCTGGCCGCCATAAAGAGATCCACCCAGTGTGTCCCAGCACGAAAATCTTATTTTTACCCTTTCCCCAACCTCCGACGTCGAATGCACAACAACCCACTGCTTTGTTGCAGTTGTCTGTTTCAGAAGACAATGGAGCGTGCTTCCGCGGGTCAAACTGCTGTAATAGGCAGCGTAGAGGTGACCAGCCTGGGCTGTGTGCAGGGAAGTCCTGGGCTGTCAGATGGGGGGAAAACCCCTGTCTTGGTCTGGCTGACGGGGTCCGAAGGAAAGCAGAGCAAGACGCTGGGCACTAGGAGTTGCCGGAAGGAGGCAGACAAGGGACTCCATTCTGGATTGGCGCAAGGTTCACTCCTGAGCCTTTTCTTCTCCCAAAATATCCTGCAAGGCAGCAGAGGTTTACGGTCAGTTTCCTTTCGCCCCTCTGGGCTCCCTTCCCAGCTGGATCTCTGCCTCTTGGCCTGCTTCAGCTCCTGCCTCCGATTCTGGACTGCTCTCTGCCACCGACTCACCCCGCTCACAAAGCCCTGTTCCCTCTTCTTCCCAGTCTTCTCCTGCTTCTCCCTCATCGTTGCCCCATCCCCATTCCCTGATCTCTGAACCTTCTTCCCTTGGGGGTTCCCTAGCCGGTTCCCCCCACCATCCCTCTGCCTCCATCCAGCCCATGACATTGAGTCTGTAACCTAAGAGAACCACTGCCAGTCAGTGCAGACAACGCTAAGCTAGGTGGCCCCAATGGTCTGATTCAGTCTAAGGAGACTTCCCAGGAATGCAACCTGGCCATGCAGTCTCATCAAGGCTGTGCAAGTGTGCAGAAGAGATACCTGCCCTGTCAATTTGTTTCTTGATGGGTTGAGGCAAAGCCTCCACCTCCCAGGGCAGTCTACCTTTCTAAGTGCCAGAAACATTGGTCCTATGGAGAAGCAGGAAGCGAGAGCTGGTGTTGCGTGTCTGTGCGGATAGGTGAGGGAGGAGGACCGCTTGGCTTTTAATTCTCCCTGCTTGGGAACAAACCGGTGGCAATACTTTCTTTTTATTTTTAGAGAAGAATCAGCGGGCCCTGTAATTGGTGGCCATTAGGGGTGGCTGTTGACAGGCAAAGGGAAAGGATGATCTCAGGAATGGCAGTTACAGAGGCTGGAAAGGATAATGGCGCAGGACTGCTTTTAGGGGCGTGAGATGTTCATGTGTGAGTCACCCTTCACGACCCGTTTGCCTCTACTCTGCAAGTGCTGCCATTAAAACATCTTCCTTGCGCCGAGCTGAATCCTGAGCAATGCGCTTTGGAGTCTTAGCGACTGTCATGCAGGCAGGAGCAGCATTTGGAGACCTCCTGGATCCCCCCCCCCAATCCCAGAGCTACACTGCCTCAGGCTGCCCCCACTTTCTGTTCTGTTGACAGCAGCCTCCTTCCAAATGTACCAGGCATTTTGCTGCAATGGGGGCAGCCCTCCCAGTGAGTGAGGCCCTGGGCATCTTCCCCTTCCCCCCCGAAGCCTTGCAAGCGGGTTGGACTAGATGAGCCTTGGGGTCCCCAGCAGAAGGGACCTTGAAGTTCTCGGCAGCCGCAAACCCATCCTGGGCCCCTTCAGAACTCGCATCCCTGTGTTATAAGAAAAAACACTGCTCCTTTTGGGTACCCAAGAGCCTGTATAGAGTCCTTATGTAGGTTCTCTATCAGTAGGAGAAAATGACAGAGGCCAAGCAGAGAATATTGAGAAGCCAAGCAGCTCGTAAGCCTGATCTTTATTGAACTGTTGCAACAGGGTCCTCACTCCCCACACGCAGGAGGGAGGAGGAACCCAGAACAATGGTGTGCAAGCTCTTATATAGACTTTTGAAATTGCCCACCCCGTAGCTCAAGACCACCCTCCTCCAAAACATCATCCATACATCATAGAAAGAGGTCGTAACGGCAGAAATGGGAGTGTGTTGCTTCTCTCCTGTCTGCCAGGAGACCTGAGAATGCCTTATCAGATTGCCTTTTCTGGGTAGCCGCCCAGAGTGGCTGGGGAAACCCAGCCAGATGGGCGGGGTACAAATAATAATAATAATAATAATAATAATAATAATAATAATAATAATTCCTTGGAGATGGTAAATACTTAGTTCCTGAATCTCTTACGCATATTGAGAGTGTGCTCAGCTGAACAGATACTTGCCAGACTGTATTTACAGGGAGGCGTAAGCCCCTACAGTCCAAAGACAATTGGAAAGCTTTTCCCATTTCCTTCCTCCTTGCAGGGAAATATTTGAGGTCAATTTGGGAGAGTCCAAATGGCCTCAGGATTGCTCTCCTGTACTATTTCAGACACGTGGTTGATATACTTACGTATGTGTTTGCCTTGTACATTTATGAACATTTATTTTATATATATAAGACCTTAGAATTCCTATAACCCTGCTTCTCAGAAACCCCTCAAGCCCACAATCTTGTTTTGTTGTTTGGTTCTTAACTTGCAAAGGGCGGCGAGGGGGAGAGAGGAAGGCTCCCAGTTTGTGAGCTGGAAAGGAGCAAAATTACCTTTAAAAGCCCAGGTCCCGCCGAGCATGGAAATGGAGCGAGCAGCAGTCTGGTCGAAGGCTGCTGTTGTGCTTTATTAGCCCAGACCTGTTTATTGCCCTGTAATAATGATGGTGCAGGAGATATGGATCTGGCTGCTTGCCTTCCGATCGAATTTTAGCAGAGGGGAAAGTCAGGCTTAGGAAATGGCCTTTTCCGGAGAAGGAGGCTGCCCGCCCCCCCGCCTCTTCTTCCAGCTCGAGGAGTTTTCGATTTAGAGTCTCCTGGGGGTACCAATCAGTTCTGCATTATTTGTCCCAGGGGGGAATTCAAAGGTCAGCTGCTCTTTCAGCCCCCTGAGCCTGCAAGGACCAGAATGGGCAGCCTGCAAAAATGCGGGCTGCCAATTTGGATGGTGTAACGCAGCCTGGATGGCTCAGTTGGTTGGAGGGTGGCACCAACAACGCCGAGGTTGCAGGTTTGACAGGGACAGCCTGCACTGCAGGGGGTTGGGCTGGATGACCCCTGGGGGTCCCTTGCAACTCTACAATTCAGTGGTACCTTGGTTCTCAAACACCTTGGTACTCAAAGAACTTGGAGCCCAAACCCGGAAGTAAGGTTCCAGTTTGTGAACTTTTTTCGGAAGCCGAACATGCTCCGTTTTGAGTGTTACGCTGAGGTCTGTCCATTTTTGCTATTTATTTTGCATTTTTGTTTTTGTGGCTCTTTTTGTTTGTTTTTATGACTGTGTGGAACCCAGTTCAGCTATTGATTGATTGTGTGACTGCAGTACATTGTTTATCGATTTCCATTTGTGGATCAATGGTCTCATTAGATAGTAAAATTCATGTTCAATTGCTGTTTTAGGGGTTGTTTTTGAAAGTCTGGAATGGATTAATCCGTTTTGCATGACTTTCTATGGGAAAGTGCACCTTGGTTTTGGAACTCTTTGGTTTTGGAACAGACTTCCAGAATGGATTAAGTTTGAGAACCAAGGTACCACTGTACTATGAATTCATACATACACAGAATTCTAGCTCCATAAAGTGTGTGTGTGTATCTCTCTCACACACACACACACACTAGCCTCCCAAATGCTACAAAATCAATCGCTGAGTGTGGTAGAGTTATTTTTCCACAGCCATTATCGCACGAGACGTTCAGAGCCCCAGGCAGATGTACAGAGTAGGGTCTCCCCTGGGTGCCAGACCAAGGCCAGAGGCTCCCTCCTGTCCCCAACTGGAGGGAGAATTTAATATAGCTGAATTTCCTCTGGCTGTGATCTGCTCATCGACTCACACATTTTATTTTTGCACAGGCGAAATTATTGTGGGCTCAGCCAGCCGGCCAGTAAAACAAGCTTTCCATGTTCTGCAAAAAAGCCCAGGAGGTTTTGCAGCTAGTGAGGGATACAGGGCCAATTAGGGCTTTCAAGGTCTGCACCAACCCTTTGGATTGTGCTTGGAAAGGACCTGGGAGCCAATGTAGGTCTTTCAGGACTGGTGTTACATGGGCTCCACTCCCAGTCCCCACTCCTACTGCCACATTCTGGATTAGTTGTTGTTTCCAGGTCACCTTCAAGGGAGCCCCATGGAGAGCGCATGGCAGGAGTCCAAGCGGGAGATAACCAGAGCATGCCCCACTCTGGCCAGACAGTCTGCGGGCAGGGAGGGTCTCATCCTGTATACCAGATGGAGCTCGTAGACAGCTGCCCTGAACACAGAATTGGCCTGCACCTCCATGGACAGCTGGGAGTCCAAAATGACTCCCAGGCTGCACACCTGGTCCTTCAGGGGCACAGTTACCCCATTCAAGACCAGGGAGTCCTCCACACCTGCCCACCCCCGTCCCCCAAAAACAGTCCTTCTGTCTTGTCAGGATTCAACCTCCATCTGTTACCCGCCATCCATCCTCCAAGCACCTCCAGACACAGGACCTTCACTGCCTTCAAGGGATCTAGGAGTACCGAGAGCTGGGGTACTGATCTTCACAGCTTACTGCCTCCCTCTTCTTTGGAGGTTCAGCCATTCCCCTCTGGGACTTTGCAGGGCATCGGCCATGTGAGTGATCGTCCCTTCGTTCGGCAAGCATTAATAGGCAAGAGGCTAACCCAATTAGGGCCAGAAGGGGTGGCGATGGCTGCCATGCTGCTTTCCTCGGCCGGCTAATTTGATTTCTACCGCAGAGCAGATGTGTCGCTCCGCTTTTCTGGGAGGGCGCTTATACATAAGGGGGCCCTTGGCGTGTGGGCAGAAGCCGTTTACTCCTGAGCAAAGTGTTATAAGAAAAAACTGCTCCTTTTCCCTTATGCGGTACCCAAGAGCCAGTATAGAGTCCTTATGTAGGTTTTCTATCAGTAGGAGAAAATAACAGAGGCCAACCAGAGAATATTGAGAAGCAAAGCGGCCCGTAAGCCTGATCTGTTATTTTCTTCTACCGGTGGGGAACCCACTTAAGGACTCTAGACGGGCTCTTGGATACCCCATAAGGGAAAGGGAGCAGGGTTTTTTTTCTTATAACAGAAGTTTTTAATGTTTGATGTTTTACTGTGTTTTTAATATTCTGTACGGAGCAACCCAGAGTGGCTGGGGAAGCCCAGCCAGATGGGTGGGGTAGAAATAAATTATCATTATCATTATTCCCAGTGCTTTTTTCTGGGGACACACAAGGCTACACATACCCCTAAACATTTTGTGAATCTAAGTTTGGCCTCATTGAGGGGGCAGTATTTCAATATGAGTAGGAAAATGAGAGTAGTCCTAAACATTTTTTTTAATGAAAAAAGCACTGCATTGCTTTATATTTTCTGCATGTTCCATGATTGTATTTCTTAAAAAACACCAACCCAGTTGTATTCTGTGTTATAAATCGAACAATGCCAGGAGCTGTTTCTTTTTATTCTCCAATGCATAATCGATCACAAAAGCAGGGCTGCCATCTATGGGGGGCGGCCCCCAAGGGGATTGAACCCCCCCCCCCCAATTCAACCAGGTACAATATTCTGCAATTTTGCCCCCCTTTTTTTGATAACAATTTATTGATTTTCCAAAAATAAGAAAAGGGGAAAAAACAGAAAAGAAAAATGTCATAAACAGATTAAACCTTGATTTTTTGGGGGGGTCGACTTCCCTCCACTCCCCCTCTTGGTTCCTTTATAATATACTTGTTTATGCACGTCCATAAAACCTTACATACTTAACAATCCAATTTTGAAATCTTCTTCATCTTATTACAAGTGACTTTTAAAGTTATACTAATGTAAAAGTCTGTACACAAAGCTTTGAAAATATGCGTTGAGCAATTGCCTTTCTTTTTTTTCTTCAATAATTTGTCCTGCATAGGTCAGTAATTTATTTTGCCAATCTTCTTCTTTACCAGTTTTGGGGACGCTGCGCTGCTGCCCCCTGGTGGGGCTCAGGGGGGCGACAGCAGAACAGCACCCATCTCGACAGGGGGTCTTCTGCCCCCTCCCCATGTTAGTCCACTGGCAAGGAAACAACGGGAGAGTCAGAGAAATATTCACTAAAAGACCAGAGGCTTTTCTACTCTGCATTATATGTTTATATGACAATTGTTGTTGTTGTTGAGTCGTTGAGTTGTGTCCGCCTCTTTGTGCCCCCCTGGACCAGAGCATGCCAGGCCCTCCTGTCTTCCACTGCCTCCCGCAGTTTGGTCAGACTCATGTTTGTAGCTTCGAGACATCCCTAAAAAGAACAAAAGTGTATTTCTTTATGCAACAACTGTGGCTAGAGTCTTAATTGTCAAGTATTGGAAAGGAGATTAGATCCCAACTGAGGCAGAGTGGCAAAATAAATTATGTGAATATGCTGAATTAGCCAAAATTAGCTGTGGAATACCCCATAAGGGAAAGGGAGCAGTTTTTTCTTATAACAAAAGCATGCAAAGATGTCCTCTATTTCCTAAATAACTCGTAGGAAAGATCTGTCTAGTCCAGCCTCATGTTTCTCGCATTGCATAACCAGATATTATATCTGGAGATTGTAGAAACTACAAGTGGAAGAGTCGGAGCCTGAGCTCGCTTGGTTTCCTCTTCCCTCCTCATCCCTCTTTCCTTTTGTATCACCTGCTTGGCCTCTGTTGTTTCCGCCTACCGATAGGGAAGTCAGTTATGGACTCTTTAGGGGACTTGGGATTTTTTTTGGGGGGGTTGTTTAACTGCCCCCCTCCATTCCTAGTTTTAACACCCATGACCCTATTTTTAAAAAAACACAACCCAGTTGTATTCTGTGTTCTACATCAAGCAATGCCTGGAGCTGTTTCTTTTCGCTTTCCAATGCATTTCTTATTAAAAACACAAACCCCAAACGCAGCCTGGCAAAAGCTACCAGGAAGTTGGGCTTGTGTTTTCCCACCGTCCGTCTCTCAACGGATGACAATGACGAGCGAGCGGCAGATATTTGGGAAGAGCAGAAGCAAAAGGTCACGGCAACTGTTTGCATTTGCCGGGGTGTGTTTTTCCCCCTCCTTTTTGGGAGCGATCCTGACTGCCAGCGTAATCAGACCCGCCAAGGGCACCGCGATGACAGGGCAGGCTTGGCCAAACTTTGGGAGCCAGGCCCGTCGCTTCTTGCCGTGTTTACTGTGACCAGTGCCAAGGCCGGATTGTGTCACCCGGACACAGGAGCTTCTATATTTTTAATAAAATGGGTTTTTCTGGACCGAAGGCTGCAAGCTTGCCCCATTCAGAGGTGGGCTCAGAGGCTGGACTGGTTGCACCCCCTTTCCAGTCCCGACAGAGACAGCGATGAGGGAAACTTGGCACTTGCACTCAGCACTTGGAGCCTGGCCAAGGCGTTTGTTTAGCTTCCCAGCTGGGGGTTGGCCTCTCGGCAAAAGGATTCCTGGGACGGGACAGAGCAGAGGCGTGCTTCGCACTCGGGGCCCTCCCTTCATGCGGGGATGGCGGACCCCCTTCTGCCTCCCGGGGATCTGGGCTTTGCGGAGCACCCCCTCCGGAAACTCTGTGGAAAGAAGACCGATCCCCCGGGGGCTTCCGAGTGGAGGGGACTCTTCCTCAGCAAGGCCTGGGTTCGAGTCTCACGCCACACCGAGGGCTTCTGAGTCGGCTGGCAACACTCCCCATTGCCCGAGTCGTCTGAATTTGCCGGTCGGCGGGAATGATGCTGCCCTCCTCCAAGGTGCAAGGCTCCCCCGGGGGCTCCCCGGCCCCCTCGCCCCACAACTCGCCCGTCCTCTTCCGGAAGGCAATGGCCAACCCCAGCATGCGGCTACAGCGGCGCTTCACGGTGGCGCACCCACTCTGGTAAGGGGACGCTGCGATAAGGCCCCGCGCTTCGGGTGCCTTCGAGTGGGTGGGGGGACCTTTCTCTTTTTGCATTTATTTTTTAATATCATATTGATTGAGTTTCCATTTTATATTGTTAAAGAACATTCATCTTTTCCCACAATGGCATTTGCTCAAATGAGCCGTCGACCGCCCTCCCTCCCTCCTTATGGTTACCATAATTCTTTTCTATATCATAGCATCTATACTTGCCCCCCGTTTACATTTCTATTGTCAAATTTTTTAACAAATATGTAAAAAGGTATATATCAGCAACATTACAAGTCTTCTTAAGTCCTGCTAGTGTTGTTAATTGCTTGCCATTTTCCTTCGGATATTGTATAAATTTACTCCAGTCTTTTTGGAATACTGGTTTTGGATTTTCCTGGTCAACTTTGCCAGTTCTTCATATTCAATCATCTTCATCTGCCACTCTTGTATCAATGGGACCGCAAGCTGGAACAGAGCACCGAATGCGAATTTTACCCTCATGTACAAGAAGCTGGTTTCTACACCATCCAAGAGGCATTGCGAGAGTTCAGCCTGGCAGAGGTACTTGTGGCCCCCCAAATGTCCCTGAGGGCCAAGTGGAGATATTTGGGGGTCCGTATTTGGCTAGAGGCTCTTGTCGGCACTCGCAAGGCGCCCGCAAATATTCCACCAAGCCCTCCAGCTGCCACATTCTGGATTAATTGTAGTTTCCAGGTCACCTTTCAAGGTAGCCCCACGGAGAGCGCATGGCAGTAGTCCAAGCGGGAGATAACCAGAGAATGCACCACTCTGGCCAGACAGTCTGCGGGCAGGGAGGGTCTCATCCTGCATCCCAGATGGAGCTGCCCTGGACGCAGAACTGACCTGCACCTCCATGGACAGCTGGGAGTCCAAAATGAGCCCCAGACTGTGCACCTGGTCCTTCGGGGGCACAGTTACCCCTTTCAGGACCAGGGAGTCCCCCACATCCACCCACCCCCATCCCCCAAAACCAGTCCTTCTGTCTTGTCAGGATTCAACCTCAATCTGTTAGCTGCCATCCATCCTCCAACCGCCACTCTCACAGGAGCTTCACTGGTTCCGACTGGAAAGAGAGGTAGAGCTAGGTATCGTCCGCATGATGATGAACCCCCAGCCCAAACCCCCTAATGTAGGTTAGCTTAGCCATCACTCCATCCTGCAGCAGTGAGTTCCGCAGTTCTCCTGGCTGAAAATGTGTCCTTCGACTTCCTTGCCTGGGTGGAGGGATGTGCCGATGGAGTGAGCAGAGGCCTCTGGTTCAAAGGGGTGCCTTTTCGCCCTGGGAGAGGTCCGTCCGTCACCACATGGCCCCTGAAAGCTTCCTTGCGAGTGGCAAAACTGCCCTCCGGGTCACCAAAGGTCACAGCGGGCCGAGGACAGGGAAGCCCCCTCCCCCGGTCATCCCTTCCCAGATGATCCCGGCCCACAATGAAGCTTTTGTGTCCCGTTCGGGTGCCAGGAGGAGAAGCGAACCAGAAGGAAAACAAGGAGCGGCGTGGTTTGGGGGGGAAAGAGATGGAGCAATTTGCTCGGTTATTTCCCCAGGCCGGTTCAAAGCTGCTTTCAGAAATAAATAAAACCACACTGGTGTTGAGGGGACACCCTGGTGGGTCCCATCGAAGGAGCCCACCCCCCTGGCCCTGCGCCCGCCACCCAGCGACCCATTTCAAGACAGGCGTTGGGAGACAATTGGGCGATTCTCTGCCCCGTCTGGGCTTGACGTGAGCCGGGGAAAGCGGCTGAAAGGGGGCCCTTTGTTCCCGGTCAGATGGGTTTTGCGGGGGGGGCAGCAGGGGCTCGGGGGGGGGTCCTGTGGGTGCCCGGAGGAGGAAGACGAGGATGCCGTCCCCACGGAGGCACTCCTGCATCGGGTACGGCCTGGCCAGGACAAGGTGGCTGCCAGCTCTCCTTTCCATTTTCTGGATTTTGTTCAGGGATCCAGTGGCGGTGAGGTCCACAGGACCATGGCTGGATATGGGACACAGGCAGGTCCCATCGAAAGGGGCAGGATGCTGCAGCAGAATTGCTGACCAGAGGAAGAATGCCCCCTCTCAGAGGACGCCACCGGCTTGACCTTTTGCTGCCAAGCCAAGTTCAGCTGTTCCTCTTCTCTTTTAAAATAATAACATTTTCTTTTCCCATATTGAAAGCTGCTCAACAGTTCTATTCCAGTGCGGCAAAACTAGCAACTTCTTCCCCCGAGTTACCCAGCTTCAACGTTTATAACCTCAACGACATACAATTGCGTTTTAAGGTTTATCTAATTTCCTCTTCTCTGGCACATTTCTGCTGTTTTCTGCTTTTGGAAAATAAACTTTTTTCAATAGACCACAACGGCTTTCCCAGTCTTATCTTTGAAAACGGAGAAAATAATTCCTAACGTACAAAAGTTGAAAAAAACAGGTTGGAATTCACTTTCCAAGCGCCTGAGTCCTTTTTCCCCTTCTCCGGAGGGTAGGACTCGAACCCGTGGCTTCGAGTGACAAGGAAGGAGATTCCTACTCAACGTCAGGAAGGACTTTCTGACAGTCAGAGCTGTTTGGGGTGGAAGGTGGTGGCCTCTCCTTCCTTGGAGGTTTTTAAGTATAGGTCGGATGGCCATCTGTCCTGGATGCTTTAGCTAAGATTCCCTCATTGCAGGGGGGTCAGACTGGATGACCGCTGGGGTGTCCCTTCCGACTCGACGATTCCCCTGATGTCTGTAACACCTGTGGATCTTGGCTCCCTGCCTCCTCCCTTCTCTTCCAAGTCCCTGGTGGGCCGCACACTTTTTCTCTCACAGCGTCATGGAAATGGGCGCAGGGCCAGCAGGCAAGAGTGGCCCCGGCCGCTTCAGACACAGAGAGACAGCGGAGGCAGGCAGAGACTGGGGTGGGTTTGGGGTGGGCAGATGGGAAGGAGGGGCCGCCCCAACGAGGGGGATCACTGCTCCGTCTAAATATTGGGATTATTCCCCCTTTTGGGGCAGATCCACATGCACATATTTGTAACTAAGTCTGCCTTCAGGAAATGCAGGGGGCATGCTAGCCTACGGAACTCCCTGTCACAAGACGAGAGGCGGCAGCCCCCAGCTTGGGCAGGGGGAAAGAGAGAGGCCCTCAGCGTGAGAACAGGAGCCGGTTCCTAAATTCGTGGAAACCAGGCCATCTCCCGAGAGCTTCTCGTCTCTAGAAACACGTATATATCTGAGATGAAAGCCTAGGAAGCGATTTGTTTTGACTGGCTCAGGAGTCGGGAGCAGAGGGAGAAACATCTGGAGAACCGCAGGCTTTGCCCCCCATCCTGGCTTACGTACTTCATCTTTTTTGGGGAGAGAACGAGCTTTTTCACGTACGCAGCAGCGACAGAAAATATGCAGAATGCAATCGCCTATTTTACAGCTCTCGCTGTCGGCAGTTGGGAACTGGCATTTGTGTTTATGCGGGAAAAGTTATGCCTTTTCCTTTTTAAAGGAAGAATTAAATTAAGCCATAGGCTAGCGCACTGCAGCAGCATCCTGCAAGACTCATTTTCTTCTTTTCTTCTTTTGTTAACATTTTATTCATTTTCAAAAATAACAGAAATAAAAACAACAATGCAAAATCAAATCAAAATAAAATAAATTTCAAGGCCCGTTTTCAACTCCCCAACACTAGTCTCTCAGGGTGGTTGTGACGATTTGGGGAGAACCAGAGTCCTTTTTGTTGGGGATAATTCAGATGTCAAAAAAGGTTATTTATGTCTGCCACTACTGTGGCCCATGTTGTGTTAGCCCAAAAATGGAAAATGAGCTAGGGCCACCAAAGAAGAATGGCAACTTGAGTCGGCAAAATATGCGCAGCTTGCGGACTTAACATATAGAATAAGAGAACAAGAAGAACATACGTTTAGCGAGGAGATTGGAAAACAGTTATTGAATATATGGGGGATATTGTGTATATTTGAAAATGCTGGCAGCATTATGGTAAATTCAACAGTGTAAATAAGTTTTGATTAATGCAGTAATGGAATACTGAATGGTTTAGTTTTTGTGAAAATGGGCAGGGATTTATGGCATGCAAAACGAACCATGGAAAGAGAAGAAGGGAAGTCATTTTTAGGATGTTTAAATGAGTATTCTAAGTTGTAAAACAGAAAATTATATATACCGTATTTTTCCATGTATAACACATCCCCATGTATAAGACGACCCCTATTTTCCTTAACCCCAAATTAAGAAAATGCACTATTCACTAGCCGTGTATAAGACGACCCCTGATTTTAAACTTTGGAAATTTAGGGGGAAAGATAGTCTTATACACGGAAAAATACGGTATATATAAAATGAAAATGGGAAGATGCGTCTGTGCTGCCTGGAGCTCCTGGGATGTAGATGGAACAATAGGGAAATAGATCAAAAGAGGTGTGCCTGCTAAATCGTGGGACAATCATGGTGAGAAATGGCAGGGGGTGGCTGTTGTTTCTTGCACCTGATGCCCCTCTCTCCTCTCTTTCTCCCCCTAGTTTTGACCTCGAGAATGGCTTCTCCCCGGGACGGACCCCTCTGGACGCCCAGACCCCCCCTGGCCTGGGGCTGGTGCTGCAGGGGGCCACCCCCCACGGCCAGCGCCGCGAGTCCTTCCTCTACCGCTCGGACAGCGACTATGACCTCTCGCCCAAGGCCATGTCCCGCAACTCCTCGGTCGCCAACGACATGTGAGCATGCGCAGAGCACCGGGCGCCAGGCGATTCAAAGACAACACCCTGGGGGTGTTGGCAGTGTGGTTTCCGTGAGGGAAGGTGTAGCTGTCAGTCTGGCAGGGGTGAAAAACGCCTGCAGGCGCCTGGGGGGCTTGGTGTTTTTGGAGAGGGTTGGCAGGGGGAGGCATATGGAAATTGAATTCTGCTGGGTCGTCCCCCCCCCAAAAAAAACCAGTATTGAGCCATAAGACTCACCCCAGGCTTTTTACATTGGTGGAGGGCAAAACGCTCAAAGCAGTGAATCTCCAGTTCCCTTGAAAATAAAAATAATATAATAATAATTTATTATTTCTACCACGCCCATCTGGCTGGGTTTCCCCAACCACTCTGGGCAGCTTCCAACAGAAGGTTAAAAATAGATTGAAACAGCAATCATTAAAAACTTCCCTAAATAATAATCATAATATTCCGCTGGTGGACCACTTAACAAATTTGCAAGTCCGTTGTGGCAACTGCCATGCATCGCTCTAGATGCATTGTGGTTTTTCATTGTATCTGCGTTGCTTCTTTTCTTTCTCCATTTCTGCTTCTGCATTACAATTTGAATCCCCTAGAATTTTATAGAATTGGGAGTGTTCTTCCCAAGCATCAGAACGAAGCCTGAGGACCCCCGACCGCTTTCCGCATGCGGGGAAAGGGCTCAGCGCCTTCTGCGATGCCCAATGGAGGGCAGAAGGCCTCAAGCTTTGGTTGTTGAGGTCCTGCAACTCATTTATCTGTTTTTAATCTGGAAAATGCCAGGAGGATTTGGTAGCCTACCTTGGAAGCAAACTCTTCCACAATGCAGAAAAAGTGCAATTAATCTGAACCAGCGCCCTCATCTGTCCTACTTGGGATTAACAGGTTTTACCTCTTCTGTTGCAGGCATGGAGAAGACTTGATTGTCACTCCTTTTGCACAGGTAGGAATCTCTTCAGGGTTGGGGTCTGTGCTTGAGGGAATGAGAGTGGGAGGAAAGGCTAGGAATTACTAAAGGTACAGGAACCCTTTGTGTGGTTTTTTTTGCAATTACTGAAGGTGTAGGAGCCCTGCAGATTTTTGCAATTATTAAAGGTACCCGAACCCAGATGGTTTTTGCATTTACTAAAGGTACAGGAGCCCTGCAGGTTTGTGGTTTGCAATAGTTAAAGGGATTAGCCACGGCCGGCTGCATTGGCGTGCATGAGGGGGAGCAAACGTTGCATGCAGCTGATTCTAAAAGTACTTCCTTCCTTCCACCCCCTCCAGGTCCTGGCCAGCCTGCGGACGGTGCGCAGTAACTTCGCCATCTTGACCCACCTGCAGGAACGCCTCAGCAGCAAGTGAGTGAGCGAGTGAGAGAGAGCTCTGCACCGATTGAAAGTGTGAGATGGGGTAGTAATTTGGAGAAAGTACAGGCCTTTTTCTCCTAAAGTATTCTGCATTTTTCCATGTATAAGACTATATTTTTGCCCAGATTTTTAAAGTTTAAAATTGGGGGTCGTCTTACGCACGGAATGTTGCAATTAATTATTTCTTCATTCTTCCGAGAAATGTTTGAAAACCAGAACACTCACTTCACTCTGACAGGGACCTGATCACAATCCCCTCTGCCGCCAAATATGACACTGGGGGCTCAGAGATGCTCTGTCTCTTACAGGAGAGCGTCTGGAGTTCCCAACCTGCCGCCCACTTCTAAAGTCAACCTGCCAGGTGAGTTCCACCTGAGCCCTGTCAATTATCTTTTTTGGGGGGGGAAGGTGCCCACTGGGGAAATGTGGGTTTGCACAACTGAAAGCCTTCTGTCGTCCTCGCGCCAGAATTCCCCTTTAAGAAATCCTACAAGGAATTTTTTTGCAATTAGGAAAGGTGCAGGGAAGCAAAATGTGGGGTGAGTAGACAACTAACCCTAACCCTAACCCAACTCTTGGAACCAGGAATAGCCAGACCCCTAAGTGTGGGACCTGAACTCTGTGAATTTGTCTCATCCTCTTTGGAAGCCCCCTAGATTGACAGCCGTCATTCCCTCCTGGGGGAGCCAGTTGTATTTTATTTGTGAAGAATATTCCCCCCCTTTAAAAAAGATTTTATTCATAATTTTTCCACAAAACCAATGAAAGAAGTTGACTCACATCAGTTCACAGTTGGATCCCTGAAGGCAGACTTAGTTACAAATATGTAGATGTGGATCTGCCCCAAATGGGGGTATAATCCCAGTGCTTCTAGGAGCTAGCAGAGCAGTCCTAGCTAGAAGTGGGTCAAACGAAGAAGGAAGTCAAAAAGAGGTGCTGTGTGACTCGTCCTTTTATTACCGGGACAGGTAAGATCACATGCAAAAGGAAGGGTGCTCCAGCCAGGAGGAACAGGAAGTTTCGACCGGCTGGACCAAACATTCCCTCGCATGTCTTCTCTAGCATCGCAAGGAATGTTGTACTTGACTGCCTCTCATGGATCACATCCCACAATTTATACATTTTAGCTCATTTACTTGGCATCAGGTGTGAAAGAAGGATATTCCCAGCCCCATCGGGAGACGCCAGCAGGAACCGAACCTGGGACATTCTGCATCCAAAGCAGGCTCTCTAAGCACCAGGCTGTGGTCCTGTTAAATTGGGGTCATGCGTGTTTTAAAACATGCAGAGCCTGAGGAGAGGTGGCGAGGTCTGTGGCTGTCAATCAAAGCATCTTGGAGATTCACTGGGTCTGTGGCAGAGGGTGGGGGGTCATATCCCGGTTCCCAGGGCCTTCCCGTCTCCTCCCTCCTCTGCACAAAGCATCTGCAGTCCGCTTACGACCCGGGAAGTTCCTTCCTCCCTCCCTCTCCTGCTTTCTTCCTCTCTCTCTTTCTCTTTTCTAATGCCACCTCTGCGGCTATAGCCTCCGATTGACGTCAGTTCTTTCATTATTCAAAAACTCTCTGCTTTTCGCTTCTTCCCCTGTCTCTGCCTCCGGGCCTGCCTCCTTCTCTCTCTCCACCATGCCACCCTGACCGCCTGGTCCCTGCCTGTATTCCCCCTTTGCCCGACCTCTGGCATCGAGGAAACTCGTGAGCCGGGAGGTGTAGAAGCCACAAATGCACACAAACGCACAGATACACAAGACTCAGGCCAAAGGAAGAGGCAGATGTAGACATGGCCGCTTGGAGAGATTTAAAAGCGGGCACCATGGCTAGGCTCACTGCTGGGGGCAGGAAATGCCTCTGGGTAGGAGATGGGAATCTCCTGCCTCAAACCCTGGAGAGATGCTGCCTGCCCGTGTAAACAACACTGAGCTAAGTGGACCAATTATCCAGCCCTTTATTTGGACTGGTGAAATGACCGCGGTGATGGAGCAGCTGCTTTGAATGTGGAAGGTCTCACCGGGGGGCACCCAAGGGTCATCCAACCCCCTGCAATGCAGGCTCAGCCCCTGGCGGCAGCGTCTCCATGCTGGGCATGTCCCCTCGAGAGCTGCTGGAGGTCAGTGCAGACAGGATTGTGCCTCTTGCCTCTCTGCAGAAGATGCTTCTCAAAAGCTGGCCGTGGAGACCTTGGAGGAGCTGGACTGGTGCTTGGACCAGCTGGAGACATTGCAGACGAGGCATTCGGTCAGCGAGATGGCCTCCAACAAGGTAAGGCGCCCGGGTCAGGGTGGGACCCCCAGCCCCAAAGGAACAAGGCTCAACCTCAATCCGTTAGCCGCCATCCTGGATGGCATCTGGCCTGGCAGAAGAGGATGCTTGAGCAGCAGGTGGGTCAGATCCAGCAACCAGCCTCGGTTTATGTTCTTTTTGCAAAGCCAGGGATGGAAAATAAATAAAGCGTTGGGAAGCTGTCTGCCAGCTGCTTTTCTCTGGACACACACGAGAGGGAGAGGGAGAGAGCTTGTTCCCTGCAGGTGGGCAATTTAGCCTCCTTCCAATGCCCGCCTTGCCCACCCAAAGGCAGCTCCAAAGCAGGGCCGAATTTAGGTTTGATGCGGCCCTCAGTTCCTGAAGGCAATGGGGCCCTTTCTATGTCCAGCTGTCCTTTGTCAACAACAAATTGCCACTCTTTTTTGTGTTGAATATATGCTAGATGGTCATTGATGAACCTCATAGGCATCTCAAGCCATTTACACATCACAAATAGGAGCCTACACAACACAAAACACTGTTGCTGGATGTAGATTTTGTTTTATTTGTTTTTTCCCCTTATATTTTGGAAATGCACATCCAGGTATTTTTCCCTTTACATTTTTTGGGGGGGCCCCAAGAGAGTGGGGCCCTAAGCTAGAGCTTGTTGAGCTTCTACGTCAATCCGGCACTGGTCAGATCCAGCAACCAGCCTCTGTTTATGTTCTTGTTGCAAAGCCGGGGATGGAGAATAAAGAAAGCTTCGGGAAGCTGTCTCTCTGCCAGCTGCTTTTCTCTGGACAGACACGAGAGGGGGGGGGAGAGAGCTTGTCCCCTGTGGCAGCTGAGCCCCCTCCCAATGCCCACCTTGCCCACCCAAAGGCAGCTCCGAAGTCTTGCCCGCTTCTTCCGTCCTCCTCCTTCTCCCCGTGCGCGCCTTGCAGCTGCGTCTGGGTAACACCGCGCGGTAGCAGCATCCCCAGGCTCCCGCCAGCCAATCGGGAGGCGGAACGGGCTCCTGCCCCTCTGCCCGCGGCTTCTGATTGGGCGGCCGCCGAGAGAACAGCTCACCTGGCGCATCCCTCCGGCTCGGTGATGCAGGGGGACCCCCGTCGCCAGCGCTTCCTCCTCGCCGCTGAGCTTTGCAGAGAAACCCCCTTTTCTTTCTTTCTTTTGGCGGGGCTTTTGTTGAGGAGAGATTTCTTTCCTCCTCCCATTTTTGGGTTTGGGGGCTCAGGCCCCCACTCCATGCAGCTCCGTGGCCTGGCTCCTGCAGGGCAGGTGGCGGTGCGCTTCGGAGGCGGAGAGGAGGGTCGGCTTGCGGGCAGCAGCGCGTTGGGCAGGCGGGGAACGGGGACGGTGCGATGCCCGACGCCAGCCCCCCAGGGTTGCTCGTGTTCCAAGACTCCATCGCCCAGGTAAGCAAGCGGAGCACAGGTGCCCCTTCCAAAGGTTGGCAAGCGAGGGGGCAGCAGCAGCAGCAGCAGCAGTGGGGACTTTTGTTCTCCTGCAAAGGTTTGGCACGGTTTTTGTTTTTTAAATGGGTGTGCGCCCCCCCCCCCCAGCCAGGGGTGTGTGTGTGAATGCATGCTTGATCTGTGAAACTCGCCATCTCAGGATGTGTGGGTGTGTTTTTTTAATTATTGTATTTGTTTATTTTTTAAAAAAAACAATTTTCATTGAATTTACCATTTTTATCATCGTCACAATCATTATTTCAAAAACAAAATACCTTATAAATCCTCAACCCCCCCCCCAGTAACTTCCCTCAACTTCCCTTTCTGGTTTTTTGGCATATTATCTCTCCCTGCTCATTGGTTATTTCTTATTCTTTAATTTTGTTGCTGTTGTTTAGTGGTTTAGTCGTGTCCGCCTCTTTGTGACCCCCTGGACCAGAGCACGCCAGACACTCCTGTCTTCCACTGCCTCCTGCAGTTTGGTCAAACTCATGCTGGTCGCTTCGAGAACACTGTCCCACCATCTCGTCCTCTGTCGTTTCCTTCTCCTTGCGCCCTCCATCTTTCCCAACATCAGGGTCTTTTCCAGGGAGTCTTCTCTTCTCCTGAGGTGGCCAAAGTATTGGAGCCTCAGCTTCAGGATCTGTCCTTCCAGTGAGCACTCAGGGCTGATTTCCTTAAGGATGGAGAGGTCTGATCTTCTTGCAGTCCATGGGACTCTCAAGAGTCTCCTCCAGCACCAGAATTCAAAAGCATCAATTCTTCGGTGATCAGCCTTCTTTATGGTCCAGCTCTCATTTCCATACATCACTACTGGGAAAACCAGAGCTTGAACTATACGGGCCTTAAATAATTCTTCTTCTTCTCTTATCATTTTAACATCCTGTTTCTCTTTCTACATTTGTTTTGTTAATTGCAATCTTGAGTCAAACCCTGCATGTGAGTCCATTCCTTTACAATGATTCTGTAAATATGACATAAATGGTTCCCAGCTCATGAGGACTGGAAGCTTGCTTTGTTTTTAAGGACTAGCTTAGTGGTGGAGCAAACTGTCCTGCGGGTTGGATCCCCAATGGCACCTCCAGGTAGGGGTGGGAAAGTATTTCAAATGTCAAAAAAAAGAAACCCTTTCAAACCTTGCATTTGGGGGGGATGACGACACCCTAAATCTCAAAGTCTTGCTAATGCTTTTTAAGGATTTCAATATTTACCGATCTTCCTAGTGAATCCAACAGCACCCATTGTTGCAAATGCTTTAAATATCACTAAAACTGGAATATATATCCATCGTTTTGCAAGCTGCCCCGATTATGGAATCCCTCCTGCCCGCCCCCCGGCCTCCACCATGTTTCATAAAATTGTTTTGCCTTGACTCATTTCTGCGTGTGCTGCAGCTGGCATCCCATAATTGCAACTTTTATGGGTCTCCTGCAGTTCTTGGGACTTCTGAGAGACCCTCCCCACTTTGTATTCCCTGCTCGCTTTTTACGAGGAGCTGAGAGGCGTTGCCATTCTCTCCCTTACACGTCACCCCAAATCTCTGAGCTACGAGAGACTCCGGGGGCCCCAGGCATTTGGAATGAAAAGAGTCAGAGAATGTGCTGGCTTTGGGATAGATGGCTTTCTTTGCTCCTCTGTACAACCTGAGCATACAGAGGACAGAGGCTCACAGCATCAAGACCCCCAACAGATCTCGCTTTGGATCCAGCAGAGAGCAAGCGGGTCTCTGTGTCCCCAGCTTCCAGCTCAGCTCACACCCAAAAACTCTGGCTCATGGTCTCCTTCCTAGCAGCTAGGCAAGGGGGGCAGAGGAAAGAGCCCCACCCCTTAGCCTCGAGGGCCCCCACATTTAGTTGCAGCTCCTGCCACCTGACTCACTCTTTTGGGGTGCTGATGAGGACACTCAAATGCAGGGCCTGATATAGGTCTGATGCGGCCCTCAGCTCCTGAAGCTAATGGGGCCCTTTCTATGTCCAGCTGTCCTTTGTCCACAACAAATTGTCACTGTTTTTTGGGTTGAATAGATGCTATATGGTCATTTATGGACCTCATAGGTATTTCAACTCTATGCACTTGTCATAGGTCAGGTTAGTTCTATGGGGAGAAGAATCACAGCTATCCTGGAAGATCTTTCCCTCTAGATCAGTTGTGGGGGACCTGCACCCCTTCAGATGTTGCTGCACTCCAGCTCTCATCATCCCTAGGCAGCGTGGACTAGTGGTTGGAGTTGTGTACAAACATAGACTTGCCACAGACAAATTCAATGATATTTGGAATTGGTTTTTATAAATACCGTATTAGGTTAAGGTCTGGTTACCTACAATAACATATTTTTTTTGGGGGGGGGGTAATGTGTACATTTTTGTTGTCACTTTTGGGTGCTATTTTCTTATCTTCTTTTGTGTCTTATCTTACTCTGTGCACTTGTAATCTTAATAATAATAATAATATTTATTTATTTATACATACATACATACATACATACATACATACATACATACATACATACCCTGCCCATCTGGCTGGGTTTCCCCAGCCCCTCTGGGCTGATTCCAACAAAAGATTAAAAATACATTAAAACACCAGTCATTAAAAACTTCCCTAAACAAGGAATAAAGAGAAGATACAGTGATAGCTCGGTTTCCGAACGTCTCAGAAGTCGAACGTTTCAGTTTCTGAACGTTGAAAACCCGGAAGCAGATGCTTCTGTTTTCGAACGCACCTCAGAAGTCAAACGGCTTCCACTGAGGTCCCCTCCCCATTTTCTCCTTTGAAATAGCAGGTGGCCCTCTGCGCCTCGGTTTTCTAATATTTCGGAAGTCAGACGGTCTTCCAGAACGGATTGCGTTTGAAAACCGAGGGACCACTGTATATATATTTTTAAAAAGGATGGTGGAGGAGTCAAGCCACATCTAGAATGGATCGCTGCGTCCCAGAGCCCTTTCCTATTGGGTCATGAGGACTAGAAGCAATTCTCCCCGCTTGCCAAAACTCTCATCTCCTTGAAAACACAGCTCTTAACTTTGGCCCGATGCAAATTCTCCTGCAGCGGAGGCTCCCTATGAGTTGCTCCTTTGAGTTATTGAACTATTTCCTGCTCTCTCTCCCCCAGTTCAAAAGGATGCTGAATCGGGAACTGACCCACCTCTCCGAAACCAGCCGCTCTGGAAACCAAGTGTCGGAGTACATCAGCAGCACTTTCTTGGGTGAGTCCCCCAGGGCAGCGCAATGGGGAGACGGAGAAGAGAAGGTTTGGGGCTGGAAGGATCACTCGCTTGCAAAAAGGGGAGCGCACTCGCCTTTCTCCTTTCCTGCCTGGCCTCAGTGCTGATCATGCCAAAGTTCTGGGTTCGAGGTATGCTTTTCAGCAGCCCATTCACACGCCAAACTCCTTTTGAGAGGCAAACTGTCCATAGCTTAAGGTAAAGGTAAAGGAACCCCTGACCATTTAGGTCCAGTCCTGACCATCTCTGGGGTTGTGGCGCTCATCTCGCTTTATTGGCCGAGGGAGCCGGTGTACAGCTTCCGGGTCATGTGGCCAGCAGGACTAAGCTGACTCTGGCAAACCAGAGCAGCGCACGGAAACGCCCTTTACCTTCCCGTGTTATCTACTTGCACTTTGACGTGCTTTTGAACTGCTAGGTTGGCAGGAGCAGGGACCGAACAATGGGAGCTCACCCCATCGCGGGAATTCAAACCGCCGACCTTCTGATTGGCAAGTCCTAGGCTCTGTGGTTTAACCAACAGTGCCATCCGCGTCCCCTGCCCATAGCTTAGTGGTAGTGCAATTCCCAGGTCAGGCTGGGAGAGGTTCTCCTACCCGAAACTCCGAGGAGTTGCTGCCAGTCAGTGCAGACAGTGCTGAGCAACGGGGACCAGAGATGGATTTACGTATACCGTAAGCTCAACAAGCTATCGCTTAGGGCCCCACTCTCTTGGGGGCCCCCAAAAAAATTAAAGGGGGGGGACTGGATGTACATTTCCACAATATAAAAAACAAATAGAATAAAACCTACATCCAGCAACCGTGTTTTGTGTTGTGTCAGCTCCTCTGATGTAAGTCCTGGCCCCGCCTGCTCGCCTGCTCCCTCAAATACCCCTGCTTTGCTCCTTTCTATATAGAGGGTGCCTCCATTCTGCATGAAGTGGTTACACGGCAATATGCACAAATGGCTTGAGATACCTATTCTGTCCATCAATGTCCATCTAGCACAGGCATCCCCAAACTCGGCTCTCCAGATGTTTTGGGACTACAACTCCCATCAACCCTAGCTAACAGAACCAGTGGTCAGGGATAATGGGAACTGTAGTCCCAAAACATCTGGAGTGCTGATATAGCATATATTCAACATGAAAAACAGCGACCATTTGTTGTGGACAAAGGACAACTAGACATAGAAAGGGCCCCATTACCTTCAGGAGCTGAGGGCCTCATCAAACCTAAATCTGGCCCTGACAGGGCCAATGGTCCAACTCTGTAAAAAGTAGCTTTACTATGTAAATTATCTGGAACCATGAGGACTAGCACCTCCAGTAACCAAGGTCCTGTTTGCAGGTTTCCCATCTGGCCGGCCACCTTTTTACATTTTGATATCCGCTTTTAAAAAATTAAAACATCGGCGATGGATTTAAAACACAGTGCAGGAAAACAAGTGTGTGTGTGTGCATGTGTGTATATATATATATATATATATACTGGTGTGTGTGTGTGTGTGTGTGTGTATACACACACACACACACATATATATATACACATACATATACACACACACATATATATACGGCGAGTGTTAAGCAAGAGGTTCCCTTCCTCTGTGTCTGTGCGTTTGTGACGGAGGCAAGAGCGAGAAGAAGCCTCTCCGGGGTGAGGTGGGGAGAGAGACCCCGTCTGCTCTCTGGAAACATCACTTTGGGGAGAGGACCGGCATTCCAGCACGCAGCATCTCCCGTTGCCATGGCGTCGGTAATATTATTAGCCTCCTCTGACGTCAATCCTTGCGTGCCTCGGGAATATTGGGGCGGGGGTCTCCCTCGGAACAGCGGGAGACTCGTGCGAGGGGCCGGGCGGGAGGGGGGGATATTCGACATAGGCCACCTTTGCTGTGTCCTCCAGAGAAGATGCTCCAGAAAAGGGCCCTTTTTAAAGTGGGGGCTTTAAAAAGAGAAGGGGATTGGGCAAGCAGGGCTAGAATCGAGGAGGAGAACGAGGAAAGCCGGTCCTCTCTCCTTCCTCTTACCATCCCCTGTGCCAAATCACAGACTGTAAGCTCCTTGCAGTGGGGACCTGTTTTCTTAGGGCTTCGGAAAGCTTAATGCAAATCTTCGCCTTGTGGATAATTTATTTGGGAGGGTGCTGTTGTCGCTTCCAATGAGGCTTTATTTCATCCTGCCTGTGGGAAACTGCTCTCCATACCCCAAAGAAAGTTCTAGTGTGCTTTGTTTCATCATGGGCAGCCGAGAGGGTCGTCCCTCGACCCCACCGGAAGTGGCATGTCCCAGAGTCAATATACACCTGTGTTCTACTAATAATAATAGTAGTAGTAATAGTAATAGTAATAATAATAGTAATAGTAATAGTAATAGTAATAGTAATAGTAATAATAGTAATTTATTATTTACACCCCACCCATCTGGCTGGGTTTCCCCAGCCACTCGGGGCAGCTTCCAACAAAAGATTAAAAATGCAATTTTTAAATAAAAAAACCCCAGACATTTTTCTTTCAATGAACGGCATGCAGTGAATTTTATATCCACCCCCCTGCCTGTTTCAGACAAGCAACATGAGGTGGAAATCCCAACCCTGGTCCCTAAGGAGAAGGACAAAGAGAAGAAGAAGAAGAAGAAGCGGCCAATGTCGCAGATCAGTGGCGTGAAGAAACTGACGCACGGGTCCAGCTTCCACTGCGTGGCCGCCATCCCTCGCTTCGGGGTCAAGACAGAGAAGGAGAGTCTGCTGGCCAGGGTGAGGAAGAGGGCAGGTGCGGGGCTTGGGGGAAGCTGGTTCCCGGTTCCAGGAAGCTGGGTGCAGATCCGATTGTTATAAGAAAAAACACTGCTCCTTTTGGGTACCCAAGAGCCCGTCTAGAGTCCTTATGTAGGTTCTCTGCTGGTAGGAGAAAATAACAGAGGCCAGCCAGAGAATATTGAGAAGCCAAGGGCTAGTGAGCCTGATCTTTATTAACTGTTGCAACAGGGCCCTCACTCCCCACACGCAGGAGGGAGGAGGAACCCAGAACAATGGGGTGCAAGGCCTTATATAGATTCCTGAAATTGCCCACCCTGTAGCCCTCCCCCAAATACATCAGACATACATCACAGAAAGGGGGGGTCCCCAGCAGAGCTTTGACAACCCTGCCCTCTCCTCCTTAGGAACTGGAAGACGTGAACAAGTGGGGCTTAGACGTCTTCAAGATTTCCGAGTATTCTGGCCACCGCCCTTTGACAGTCGTCATGTACAGCATCTTCCAGGTGAGAGGGTGCCCTGGGGGACGGGTGCTAGGAGTTTGATGGGGGGGCAGTGGGGACCTGTACCAGCCAGTCTCTTCTGCACCACCCTCTCCCGTAATAATTTATTCTTTATACCTCACCCGTCTGGCTGGGTTTCCCCAGCCACTCTGGGCAGCTTCCAACAAAATATTAAAATACAATAATCAAATAGTAAAAGCTTCCGTAAACAGGGCTGCCTTCAGATGTCTTCTAAAAGTCAGATAGTTGTTTATTTCTTTGACATCTGATGGGGGGAGTTCCACAGGGCGGGAGCCACTACTGTAATCGATGTGGATCATCATAAAAGATGTGGGAGGAAATGATTCATAATAGGAGCCACAAAGGGGAGGATGGAATTCCAGGAGATTCCTTGGAATCTTGTTTTGATGATTCATCTTTGATGTATCTCTGTGAAATTTTAATTTGAAAAACCAAATAAATAAATTTAAAAGGGGAGAAAAAGAAAGAAGTCCTTCTTTTCATCTGCCCCAAACCTCCCGACATTCAGCCCACAAATGTGTGCAATTTAATTGACACCTGTCATATAGCCTCTCACTTGCTGAAAAGTCTCAGGCCATGCTGGGGCACAGAATGAGAGGCCACAGGCTCCCTGCATAGAGACCCCGTTTCGAGACCCTCACCATGCTTTTTAAAAAGTGCTTTTTAAACGACTGACAAGTCAGGGGCGCCTTCTTCTGCACCCTTCGCCCTGCAGGAAAGAGACTTGCTGAAATCCTTCCAAATCCCTGCCGACACCTTCATCACCTTCATGATGACCTTGGAGGACCACTACCACGCGGACGTGGCCTACCACAACAACATCCACGCGGCCGACGTGGCCCAGTCCACCCACGTCCTGCTCTCCATGCCGGCTCTGGAGGTGAAGAGGGAATTCTGGGGAAGGCGGGGAGGAGAAGAGTTTGGGAGTCGCACAACATAACCCTGATGGCCTTTTTAGCTTGTGGCTCGCAGTATCATAGAACTATAGTGTTGGAAGGGACCCTGAGGGTCATCCAGTCCAACCCTCTGCAATGCCGGAATCTCAGCTTAAGCATCCACAGTGAATCTCTAGTGGCAGAGAGTTCCACAGGCCTGGGCTGATGACACTAAAGCCTCGGTTGCTCATTGCTTGTCAACTTGGGGAATGGTTTATATTGCAGGCTACCCTGCGGTCCTCGGATGAAGGGTGCTGTAGATAAATACAATAAAATAAATGAGCAACAGCACTCCGGCAGTTGTTCATGGGCTTGTGAATGAATAGGAAGACCTTGAACCAGGCTCCGTAGTTGATTCCCCCATCAGAAAACAGGCTGCCACATTCTGCCCCAGCCTTGCAGTAATCTAGCCTTTGAGGACCACAGTGGTCACTTGCCTCCTGACCGTGCCAGTGCCCAGCCTGGCTCCCCAGTTTGAGTTCTGCTCACCCCATCATTAGCTTTGTCCTCCTCACTTTCCTCCCCTTTTTGTCTCCCCTCCATCTGCTTGCTCCAGGCCGTCTTCACCGACTTGGAGATTTTGGCCGCCATCTTTGCCGCCGCCATCCACGACGTCGACCACCCCGGGGTCTCCAACCAGTTCCTGATCAACACCAGTGAGTAGGCCGTGTCGGCTGATTGGGGGCAATTCCTGTCTTTACAGCTGTTCCTGAGAACATCTCCTCCTGTCCTTCCTTCCTTTGCCTGGGGCAGGTTTGCCCCAATTTGCATAGGATGTCCCAAAGTGAAGTGCAAAAAGCGATAACAAGAAGCGATAACAAGAGGACAGAATGCTGGAGTAGGAAAAGGGCCTCTTGTAGCCTGATAGTTGTGCAAATGTGTGGGATGTGATCCATGAGAGGCAATCAAGTACAACATTCCTTGCGATGCTAGAGAAGACATGCGAGGGAATGTTTGGTCCAGCCGGTCGAAACTTCCTGTTCCTCCTGGCTGGAGCACCCTTCCTTTTGCATGTGACCTCACCTGTCCAGGTAATAAAAGGACGAGTCACGCAGCACCTCTTTTTGACTTCCTTCTTCGTTTGACCCACTTCTAGCTAGGACTGCTCTGCTAGCTCCTAGAAGCACTGGGATTATACCCCCATATGGGGCAGATCCACATCTACATATTTGTAGCTAAGACTGCCTCCAGGAATCCAACTGTGAACTGATGTGAGTCAACTTCTTTCACTGACTTTGAATAAGATTGTGGCATCTTTATTCTTTTAAGAGGGATTCAAGGGAACTTACTAGGAACGTACAAGTCAATCTGAGACAGATTGAATTGTATGATAGTGAGAGGCTTACACGAGCCTGCAACCAGCTATCCGCTGTGCATGTGAAAGGGGAATGTAACTCGGCTACATAAAGGAACTTGCTAGCACAAATTAGGAAAGATATGAATAAACAATATATCCTCTCCTGCCACCCAGAACATTCCCACAAAATGTAGGTCGGCTGCTTCAAGCCCCTATGCGAAGCTGCTCCCTTACTCTCTTTCTCAGCCACATGTATGGCCTCCTCTGATCCAGAGGCATCACCTGTCAAACTGACCACCCTTTTTCCATCCCTAGATTCGGAGCTGGCGCTGATGTACAACGATGCGTCGGTACTTGAGAACCACCACCTGGCCGTGGGCTTCAAGCTCCTGCAAGAGGAAAACTGCGACATCTTCCAGAACATCTCCAAGAAGCAAAGGCAGTCTCTTCGCAAGATGGCCATCGACATGGTGAGGAGCTCAGGGCTTAGCTTAATTTGGGAGCTGCTGTTTTGTTTAATATTGCTTATTTTGTTCAATAGATTATAAATATAATCTATTGTTAATCATATAATATGGCTTTTCCTTTAGTTGTGAAGTTTGGCTTATTTTTTAGTTGTTGCCTTGTTCGCAATGTTTTATAGATTGCAATTGTTTCACTGCTGATTTGCTGTATTTGTGATGTTCTAATACGTTTTATCACATTGTTATTATTTGTTGTTTGCAAGCCCCTTTGGGATTAATTTGAATGGCAAGCGGCATAGAATAAAATCCTTTCCCCCCATGGTTTCTGGTCTCAGGTCCTGGCGACAGATATGTCCAAACACATGAACCTTCTGGCTGATCTGAAGACGATGGTAGAGACCAAGAAGGTCACCAGTTTGGGGGTCTTGCTTTTGGACAACTACTCCGACCGCATTCAGGTGAAACTTCTTTTGGAGGGGACAGGGGTTTGATGATCCTTCAGGTGGAGGGCAACCCCATCCAGGGCAGGAAACTGACCCATTTCTCAGACACACAAACTGGGCAGGATTCGAGCTCAGCTCACTTTTGCTCATCCATCCTGCCACTGTATCCCATTAAATTTGTAGCTCGGCAGTGTGAATCCAAGATTAAAATCAGGATATAATTTTATACAACATGATATATCATCACAGGGGAGTCTGCTGCCCACCAGACAGACTCCTCCATCTGTGTCATGGGCATCATCATCATCATCATCATCATCATCATCATAGTTTATTTATACCCCACCCATCTGGCTGGTTTCCCAAGCCACTGTGGATGGCTTCCAACAAAAGATTAAAAATACATTAAAACATCAGTTGTTAAAAACTTCCCTAAAGAGGCCTGCCTTCAGATGTCTTCTAAACGCCATATAGTTGTTTATTTCTTTGACATCTGATGGGAGGGCGTTTCACAGGGCGGGCGCCACCACCGAGAAGGCCCTTTGCCTGCTTCCTGGTAACCTCACTTCTCGCAGGGGGGGAACCGCCCAAAGGCCCTCAGGAGATGGACCCCGGTGTCCGGGGTGGAGACGCTCCTTCAGATATACAGGACCAAGGCCATTTAGGGCTTTAAAGATGAGCCCCAACCCTTTGAATTGTGCTCGGAAACGTCCTGGGAGTCCAATACGTTCCTCCAAATGTCACCCGAGGGTTCAGGCTTGACAGCGACGCATCTCTGCCCTTCCAGGTACTGCAGAACATCGTTCACTGCGCAGACCTCAGCAACCCGACCAAACCCCTGGAGCTGTACCGCCAGTGGACGGACCGGATCATGGTGGAATTCTTCCACCAGGGAGACCGGGAGCGGGAGAAGGGCATGGAGATCAGCCCCATGTGCGACAAGCACAACGCCTCCATAGAGAAGTCCCAGGTGGGTGCGCCAAGGGGGGCTTGTCAGTGGGTTGGGGGGCACCCTCCAAGGAGGAGCCACACCTGGAAATGAGGGGGCTTCCTGCGGAAATGCCCTGTCTTTCGAGTTACAGCTACATCTCCCCACACAATTGTGAGCCTGTCGTGGGTTTCCGATGCCGGTTGTACGTTCAAATATTTCTCCCTGTCCGGTTTCTGTGACCATTCACCAAACTTTCCGCTTGCACCTTGTAGGATTCCCTTTTGGAGGGGGCCACAGACATCTTCTGCATCTGGTTTCCTAATTTATTTTATTTAATGTTTTGACCCAACGCGGACAGCTTTTTCCCTTTTCTTGTTTTAAGGAGAGTGGGCGACGCCTCTGGTTCATTTCTGAGTTTTGCCAGCCGGTTTCCAGTCACACCTTGTATTTATCTGAGCCGGTTGCAAAAATGCATTCTTTTATTTTACTTTTTGAGCTTTGGTTCTGAATTGAGACTGGCGTCCTGGGAAGCGAAGGGCGTTCCTTGCTTCTGCGTCCTCTCAGCCCCTGTCTTTGTCTCCCTTCCGGCAGGTGGGATTCATCGACTACATCGCTCACCCGCTCTGGGAAACCTGGGCTGACCTCGTCCACCCGGACGCCCAGGAGATCTTGGACACCCTCGAAGACAACCGCGAATGGTACCAGAGTATGATCCCGCACAGCCCCCCACCGCCCCCCGATGGGCTGGCGTCCGAGAAAGGAGCCCCTGACAAATTCCAGTTCCAGCTCACACTGGAAGAGGAAGACGGAGAGGAGTCGGGTGCCGAGAGCCCCCTGGAAGAAGACCACAGCGAGGCGAAAACCCCAGGGACCACCGATGACTCAGAGTCGGCCCCTGAGCCTCTGTCGTCCCCCATGGACAAGCAGGGCAGCCCCCCAAGGAACGTCCTGGCGATGCAGAACTTTGATAACCAGAGGACACTCTTGCAGAATGACGGGGGCTCGGCCACGGGGGCCACCACCAAAAGGAGGACAAGCGAGGCCGGTCTTGATCAAGAAGGGAATATCACCTTCCTGCCCCTTGGGACGTAATGGGGGAAGAGGGGTTGGGGAAAAGGCACTGTTGTCGCTCCATCTTGGCGGCGTCACGGGGTGGGTGGGTCTTGAAAGGCCTCTCCGCCACCGGAAAAAGGTCCGCCATGGTGGTTTCCTTGCCCTCTTCCCAGGAAAACTGTGGAAGAACGCCAACGCTGGGCATGTGCCCAGGGGCAGAAGGGCACGCCTCGCCCCTCCTGTCTTCCTCCCACCATTTTCCACCCTGGGTTGTGCCACAAGCCCAGCCGTGGGGAGAAATCTTCCCCCTTCCTCCTGGGACCTGCATGGTTCCAGTGGAGACCGAGCCCACGGGAGAAGAGGATCCATGGGCGACCGCCAGCTTTGTGGGCAGAGGGTCACAAGTTCTGTCCCTGACAACTCCTGTTTTTTTGTGGTTTTTTTAATGATTTTGGGTAACCTCAACAGGCTGAGAAAAGGCCTTTTCCCCCATCTGTGAGACTGACTTTGAGGATCCATTGGGGGTCTGTCTAAATGCATATGAACCGCCCGACTTGCATTCTCTCCAAATGTTGATTTCACTGGTGGGGTGGCAGAGCTTGGGCTGTGCATGGCCCAGGTTCGAATCCCGCTTCTTGGTCCAGGTTCGAATCCCACTTCGGCTTGAGACCTTGCGTGCGACGTGAGGATGGATGGGTGAGTTGCACTGGACTTGAAAAGGCCCCTTTGGGTGTTGCTTCTGCAAGCAGAGGGCTGTGCAGAGAGAAAGCACCCAACGCCACTCTCCCCAGCAGAAGCAAACCAGTATCCCTCCAGTGACCCGAGAAATTATCCAGTTATTGCTCTTCACCCAACAGGCTCCCCCAGGGAGATTCACCTCCTTTCTCTTCTCCCTTTCTAAGTCTCCTCCTGGAACCTGCAGGAATCCAGGCCTTGCTCCACGTTTTCTCGCCCCCAATATCCGCACTGGAAACAAACTTCGGCAGGCTAACGTCCCGCGCTGTCTTTTCTCCTCGATGGAAATATTTATAGACAGCTATTTTTAAAAAAGAAGAAGAAATCTGCCATGTTTTTTTCTCTTCAAGGCACTGCTTCGGAATGAAAACACCCCGTACATTTCCTCCCCCACCTTCTCCATTTTCCATTTTCCCCTTTTGCAGTGTCCCCCCCTCCCAGAAAGGGCAGAACGGATATAAATACTTTCAGGATTTGGGAAGAGATGAAGCTGGGTATTTTTAAAAGGAGGTCGGGGTTGGGTATGTTCTCGGGAACAAAATAGGAAGTGAATAAGTCATCCAGGGGGGTGTATGTGAGGGGGAGAGACCCTGCGGGGTTAATTCATCTTTAGAGCAGACCCCTTAAGACTCTAAGAATCTTATATACAGTGGTACCTTGGTTCTCAAACTGAATCCGTTCTGGAAGTCCGTTCCAAAACCAAAGCGTTCCGAAACCAAGGCGCGCTTTCCCATAGGAAGTCATGCAAAATGGATTAATCCGTTCCAGACTTTTAAAAGCAACTCCTAAAACTGCAATTTAATGTGAATTTTACTATCTAATGAGACCATTGATCGATTAAACAAAAGCAACCACCAATGCACTGTGCTACAAAATAAATAAGACAGTATTGTAGATGCTAATTTCTTTTTAAAATCTTGGCTGCACTGATGATAGTCATTGTTTGGATGAGGGGCTTTTATCCATTTCTGCAGTCACACAATCAATCCATCAGTAGCTGAACTGGGTTCCGCACAGTCACAAAAACAAATGAACAGGAAAAAGCCTCAAAAACAAAAACGCAAAATAAGGAGCAAAAAACAAAGCGCCAAACTTAATCCATTCGGGAAGTCTGTTTGACTTCTGAAATGTTTGAAAACCAAGGCATGGCTTCTGATGGGTGCAGGCACCCCAGAAACAATAGCCGACAGCTGCATTGGACGATCGGCTTCCGAAAAATGTTCAAAAACCGGATCACTCACTTCCAGGTTTTCGGCATTTGGGAACCAAGGCGTTTGAGTACCAAGGTACCACTGTACAAGCAAGGAAATTGGGATGGGAGGAGTCCCCAAGCCACAGCAAACGAGGCTACCACCTTTAATTTATTAGATGAGTATATATTTTATGGAGCTTTTGTAGCCTTAAGTTTTAACAATAATAACCTGGAAGTGTTGAATTTGAAGTGTGCTAACCCTCACAACCAGTCCGCTCACCCCTGTTTCGTTGTCCGATACTGATATTACTGTGACTTGCGTTCAGAAACACTGCATTATGTGTGTGTATATAATATTTTTTTTCCACATGGCACTTTGAGTTTCCTGACCGGCCGCTGAGCCCTTGGCTGGGAACGGCACCTTGTTTTTCTACGGCACCTTGTCTCCCCCAGTATAATTTCCATGTAAAAAAACCAAATGCTGATTTATTTTATTTTATATATATTTTTAAAATCATGCTATAAAGCTACAGCACTTGAAACCTAAGTCTCTGCACCAAACATCTTGCAATAACGGAAAAATGGGCAAAAAAAAAGTTGGTGGGTGGGAAGATGGAAGTGCGGTGAGTTGGTTTTGATTATTATTATTTATGGAATTTATATACCACCCTATACCCAGAGGTCTCAGGGCAGCTTGCAGTGGCAGTGATGAGGCGAGGGAGAAGGAGATACAGGTAAATTTGGGAAGAAATTCAAAGGAAGAGAGAGCTGACAATATGATGGCTGAGAACACATTTATTATTACAGTATTATTATTATATATACACCACTTCATTGTAAAAAACAACAACCTCAGAAGCAGTTGGAAGCTGGGGCAACCCTGGGGCAGGGTACAAATAATAAAATTATTATTATTACGATTATTAAGGGCACCAGAGGCTACTAGGCAATATGAAAGGGCCCTCCTCTTTTAAACCTTCCCTCTTTCCCCCAGAATATACTTTGAGAGGCATCATTAAGGCATCATCACTACATCACTAGCATGCCACAAATGGGGAGGGGTAAAAGGTAAAAAATAAAGGACCCCCGGATGGGTCCAAGGCGACTATGGGGTTGCGGTGCTCATTTCGCTTTCAGGCCGAGGGAGCCGGTGTTTGTCCACAGACAGCTTTCTGGATCATGTGGCCAGCAGGAGAAACCGCTTCTGACGCAGCAAGACACCATGACAGAAACCAGCGTGCATGGAAACGCCATTTACCTTCCCACCACAGTGGTACCTATTTATCTACTTGCGCTGGCGTGCTTCCGAACTGGTAGGTTGGCAGGAGCTGGGACAGAGCAATGGGAGCTCACCCCGTTGTGTGGATTCGAACCGCTGACCTTCTGATCAGCAAGCCCAAGAGGCTCAGTGGCTTAGACCAGGGGCGGCCAACTCCCAAGAGACTGTGATCTACTCACAGTTAAAGACTGGCAGTGATCTACCAGCTTTTGGGGGGGGGGGTTCAGGTCAGAGTTGCTGAGCTTTTTTTAGGAAGAAATGCCCCATTTTGGGAGGGAGGACAAAAGCCCTGTTTTTTGGGGGTGCAGGGCAATTTAAACGTTTAACTTTTTTGGGGGGGAGCCAGTGATCTACCACAGACATCCAGTGATCTACTGGTAGATCACTATCTACCTGTTGGACGTGCCTGGCTTAGACCAAAGCACCACCTGTGTCCTAGGGGAGGGGTATACAAGGGTTACACAAGTTTGACATTAGGTCTCTTGATCAGACACCTTTCCCAAGGCCTCTTAAGTCCCCATCACTGAAAGAACAATACAACTCTTGACATCTCCTTGCCCTCCGGACTTGTCTGGAGACGGACTTTCAAGAACACCTGCCTCTGCGGATGTCTATTGTTGCCCCTGGGTGGGGTGCTGTGGATGTGCTCTCCCACTTGGGGAATTCTGGCAGGTTGCCCTGTTCCTGCTTCTTGGTTCATGGAGGGAGGTGGAGCCCAAATTCACCTTTCTCTCAGGGTTCAAATGGCGTTGGAATGAGGAGAGTGGATTAAAGTATGGATTTTCTACATATTTATGAAGCTAGGCATCTTCCCTGGGCTGTCAAGTCGAAAGGATACATTCTGGCATAATAGTTGTACCATTGCAACAACTTTCAAGATGTGTCCCCCATGTCATTTCCGTGACACTATTTCAGTTGTTCAGTCCTTCAGCGCATCTCTAGGTAGGACTGGGAGAAACTCTGCCCAAAGCCCTCAAGAGCCACTGCTTCCTACACTGCTCTTGAGACAGCTCCTTTCTTCAGAACCATGAGGAATAGACCAGGGGTCGGCAACCTAAGGCCCAGGGGCCGGATCCGGCCCAATCACCTTCTCAATCCGGCCCCCGGATAGTCCGGGAATCAGCGTGTTTTTACATGAGTAGAATGTGTGCTTTTATTTAAAATGCACCTCTGGGTTATTTGTGGGGCATGGGAATTTGTTCATTCCCCCCCCCCAAATATAGTCGGCCCCCTGCTGCATAAGTTTGCTGACCCCTGAAGGACACTTCCTTCCTTCCTTCCTTCCTTCCTTCCTTCCTTCCTTCCTTCCTTCCTTCCTTCCTTCTCTCTCTCTCTCTCTCTCTCTCTCTCTCTCTTCCTTCCTTTTATTTCTTTCCTTCCTTCCTTCCTTCTCTTCCTTCTCTTTCTTTCCTTCCTTCCTTCCTTCCTTCCTTCCTTCCTTCCTTCCCTTCCTTCCTTCCTTCCTTCCTTCCTTCCTTCCTTCCTTCTCTCTCTCTCTCTCTCTCTCTCTCTCTCTCTCTCTCATATCTTGATCTGCCAGGAGAAAGGACCCTGGGGCAGTGGCTGGGTGACCCGGAATGGACAACCAAAGAGGGGTGATAATCTCATTCCTCAAGTCTTTCTCAAGAGGGCAAGCCGTGTCTTATGATACACTCTTTCACGGAAGAAGAGAGGCTCTGCCGGGGCATTGACGTTCTTCTTGTAAGGCCGCCTTACAAGGAGAAGATGACAAATGCCCCTTTTCACCGCTCAGCCCCAACCCTCCTTCCCTCTCTGCAAATCCGTCACTGACAGGCCCGGCTTCCAAATAACATAAATATTTAAGCCCAAGGTGGGACAGCTTATCTTTGCTGCCGGCTTGCTGCTTCCCCTCGGCACCCTTGATTCATTGCATGCATGTCAACGCCCGGTTCAAGATGTCTCCACGAGGATTTGTGGACTGCAGTTGGGGGGCCAGTTGGGCCAGCTTGCAAGAGCTCCCATTTCTCATATACGGTATATACCTTGATTCTCAAACTTAATCTGTTCCAGAAGTCCGTTCCAAAACCAAAGCATTCCAAAACCAAGGCATGCTTTCCCATAGGAAGTCAAGCAAAACCATTCCTGACTTTTAAATGTTTAGTCATTTAGTGGTGTCCGCCTCTTTGTGACCCCCTGGACCAGAGCAGGCCAGGCACTCCTGTCCTCCACTGCCTCCTGCAGTTTGGTCAGACTCATGTTTGTAGCTTCGAGAACACTGTCCAACCATCTTGTCCTCCGTCATCCCCTTCTCCTTGTGCCCTCAATATTTCCCAACATCAGGGTCTTTTCCAGGGAGTCTTCTCTTCTCAGGAGGTGGCCAAAGTATTGGCAGTGATCCCCTTCATGGATCGCCTTGCCGTGGTGAAGGGGCTTGAATAACTCAGAGAAGCTATGAGCTCTGCCGTGCAGGGCCACCCAAGATGGACGGGTCATAGTGGAGAGTTTTGACCAAACGTGATCCACCTGGAGCAGGAACCGCAACCCACTACAGTATCCCTGCCGAGAAAACCCCATGGACAAAGACAACAGGCATATAAAAGTTATGACGCTGGAATTGTATTGTTTTATTGTTGTTAGCCGCCCTGAGCCCGGCTTCGGCTGGGGAGGGCGGGATATAAATAAAATTTATTATTTATTTATTATTATTATTAAGATGAGCCCCTCAGGTCCAACATGCTACTGAGGAAGAGCGGACGACAAGGACAAGTACATTCAGAGCTGATGAAGCGGCTGGGCCAAAGCCAAAAGGACGCTCAGTTGCTGATATGCCTGGAAGCGAAAGGAAAGTCCAATGCTGTAAAGAAAAATATTGCATAGGAACCTGGAATGTAAGAACCATGAACCTGGGTAAGTTGGAGGTGGTCAAAAATGAGATGGGGAGACTTTTAAAAACAACCCCTAAAACAGCAAATTAATGTGAAACATAGAAAACAACTGGAGGTGTGAAGGAGGCGATGGAGACAGGGGAAGTCAAATGGCAAGGGAAGCACAGATGAAAGGCATACCCTCCAACATAGAGAGGGAAATCGGCATGTCCTATTCCATGATGCGACTTCCAACATATATAGAAACAGAACCGATGTCTTCTAAAAGTTGGGTGGCCACTTATCTCCTTGGTTCAGGGGGCCACATAACTCCATCCCCTTCCAACATTTCTCCCGTCAAAATAGGGAGGTGCTAAGGAAATAATAATAATATAATAATTTATTATTTATTCCCCAGCCACTCTGGGCGGCTTCCAGCAAAATATTAAAATACAATAGTTCATCAAATATTAAAAGCTTCCCTAAACAGCAGAAAAGCAGGATCAAATGAGAAATCTTCTGTAAATCCTGGGAAATAGGGGCACTTGGAGGGTGGTGCAGCTAGGCCGGGACCCGTGCCTCTGTGCATGTGCAGAGTGCCTCTCCTCTGCAGCAGCTGTGAAGGGATTCTTCCAGGATCCTGGCCACAACCTGGGTGTTTCCAAAACCTAAACTTAAAATTGGAGTTAGGTTGCCACCTTGTGGCCACATGGCAAGTCTGTAGAATCTTCTGCCACACTGAAGCAGATTAATGAACCGATACAAATCCTATTCGTTCTCCCCTCTGGCACCATAATAATAATAAAAGTAATAATAATAATAATAATAATAATAATAATAATAATAATAATAATGGACCTTTCCAGTATAGAGGACATTTGTGACGGAAAAAGTTGGTTCCACTAGTGTTTCTTTTTGCTTTTTTCTCCTGCCAGCCTCTGATTGGCTGTGCTTCCAGGAGGGAGATTGAAATATACTCAGATTTCATGCTCTTTATTGCAGCTTGGGGGAAAAACAGTGAATGAATTTCCCCCCAAACCTCAGGCTTTAATATTTACACAATGTGTCCCGTCTGATTGGTTGATTATGTGTCCCTCCTGGGGTCTGATTGGGCCAATCAGGTTGTTGCGTTATAGGATCCTACCTGCCTATTGGTCTAGGATCCGAGCTTAGTACATAGCAGAGAGTTTAAAAGGAGAGGCTTTGGAATTAGGGGGTGGTTGAGTTGAGGCGGTTGAGGAGGGAGGTTGGGAGGATAGGTCGGAAGATAATAATAATAATAATATATTATTTCTACCCTGCCCATCTGGCTGGGTTTCCCCAGACACTCTGGGTGGCTTCCAACAAGAGATTAAAAATACATTAAAACATCAGTCATTAAAAAACTTCCCTAAACAGGGAATCTGCCTTCAGATGTCTTTCTGGCCATTCCTTTGTGATGGCAAATACTCCGCTCCTGAACCCAGGTCACAGGCTCACCCTATTCACACACAGATATGCCCTTAAGGCAGGATTTGTGAGCAAAGACAGAATGAGGAGGTTTCCCCATTTCCTTTGTCCTTGCAGAAGAAACATTTGAGGTCAATTTGAGAGAGACAAAATTGGGAATTTTTTTTGAAAGCTACTACGAGTGATGTAATAATGTTGGCATATTATTATTAATTTCATTTCTGTACCTCTTTATGTTTTTAAGGAAAGAATCTCAAAGCAGTTGACAAGCTACATTAAAGCATCAAATAAAACCCGGAATAAAATGTAAATTATGTCAAGAGGCAGGGAGTTCCAAAGTTTCAAGGGCTGCCATGTTAAAAGATGGATAATGTTTTCATCGTAGCAGCAGCAATAACCGTGTATTTGGCTTGATATTTATATTATTTTAAAACCCCTCAATCCATAATTGATCTGATATGGCCAGAACAATCTCCAGCATCGTTCCTCATAGATTTGTGGATTATATAATTGCTTTGACACCAGTGGGCTTGCATATGTGGTATTTTATTTTATTTTTGTCTGAAACGTCGGATGAGCATTTTTTGTGAGGTAAAAATCATGGTGACAATTTAACAGAAAAGCACAACAGCAGACTATTCCTGAGGTGAAAAATTGGTCAGAAATTCCGCTCTTGGTCTTTCTTCTTCTGATTTACGTGATTTATTTCTGGATGACCAGCATTTAAATGACTCAGGCGGGGCTTAATAGCCCTTGAATAAAAACAGAATTAAGAATAAATAAATTCCTCTCATGACCAGCATTTATATGACTCTGAGGGGGCTTAATAGCCCTCAAATAAAATTAGAATTTAAGAATAAATAAATTTCCCTCAGAGTCACGTGATTTGCTTCGCCATAGATACGCCTAGAAGGCGGGGGGGGGAATGGCGGGAGAAATAAATCTCGCGAGGTTTCGTGAGGCTTCTCTCTCCTTAGAAATCAGCCCCGTTGGGTTTCAAGCGAGCTGGTTACGGGGCTGCCAATCCTAGGCGATCCACCAATCGCTTGGCGGGATGGCAGCTTCCCACGATCCCGCCTCCAGGAGCTGCGAAGGCGGAGGCGGCGCCTTTCTCCCTGACGTCACCCGCCCTATTTGCATAGCCGCCCTCCCCTTTCGGAGCGCTGGTGACGTCAGCCCGGGTTCTGCAGGCAGGTGCCGTCGCCTCGCGCCGCTTGTGCTGCTGCTGCTGCATTTGCTGCTAGATCCGAAGCGCGTTCCCGAGGTGAGTGCGCGCCTTGGGCAACCCCCCCACAAGCTTTGCACCCCCCGGGGCCGTCTTTTCCCCTTTCCTGCATTGCACCTTTTGCATCCCTGCATTGCATGCGACAGAACGCGTCTCTGGGGGGGCTGGTAACCTTCATTTGACACATGCAAAAGAAAAGAAGATGCAGAATTGCAGGGGGGGGGAGAAAAAAAGCCAAGCCTAAAGCGCTGGATTCTTTACCAAAAAGATATAATTAAAAATGGAGGTGTTTTGGACAGGGATGATGCTGGCTTGCTAACGGGAGCGGTGCTTTCCTCTTTTTTTATTATGCATTTTCTTGCCATGGGCGGCGATGGGCTAAGCTGGAATTGCTGGCCTGGCAAAAGAGGCTTCGGCGATGCAGATGGTAAACAGGCGGATTGGGAAAGGAGGGACGGGGGGGAGGGGGGAGCGAGCAGCGCAGATTGGAAAAGGAGCCAGATCTGGTGGGCCTTATTTGCAATTGGGGGTGGAGAGGCAGCTTTTTGCAAAAAAAGCAGAAACCCCAACGCAAAAAAACCCTTCCCAAACCTCTGCGTTTTGTAAGCAGCTGGATCCGAATCGCTTTGGCAGGAGCTCACCTTAAGATGGTTTTTTCTTTCTCCCTCTGTCCCCTTTTCCAATTCCTCTGATGCAGAGAGAGCTTGCCAGTTGCAAAGCTAAAAAACGAAAAATCAAGGCGGGGAGAGGCAATTGATTCACGTTTTTTGGATCCTCTCCCCACCCCCACCCCCACCCCCTTTGGCAGACCATAATTGCAACCCACTGCGTGCTTTTCGGGGGTGAGCGATGCAGCATTGAATGTAGGCAAGGAGATGATGGTTTTGGGTGCTTGCCTTTCCTTTTGCACGGGAAGGAGAGGAAATGGAATGGATTGGGCCAGCCTTAGCCCTACTCGGAGTAGACCTATTGAAGCATCGCACACATCCCTTGCTTCCAGAATGTACCCCCTTTTTTGCAATTCCACCTCCTGTCCTCTTGGTTTTCATCCGTTTGCAACTGGATCAGATTTGTGCAGGGGGAGAAAGAAGCGTGTGTCCTGTTGATGGACGGCTGTCCAGGCCAAAGGGCTGCCACGCAACGCCTGGCGTATGAATGATTGATGCCCGGGTGCCAAGGGCAACCAGGAAGCTGGGCCCTATCGAGGTCGCCAAGATCTTTTCTGCGGGGACCGGGGCTGGTGATGGCTCTTGGCCTGGGTGCAGGGCCCGATTTACGTCGAAGCTCAACAAGCGCTAGCTTAGGGCCCCACTCTCTTGGCTCCCCCCAAAAAATTAAAGGGGGGAAAACTGGATGTCCATTTCCAAAACATAAGATAAAAAATAAATGAAATGAAACCTACACCCAGCAACCGTGTTTTACATTGTGTCGGCTCCTCTGGTGTAAGTCCTGGGCCTCGCCTGCTCCCTCAAATACCCCTGCTTTGCTCCTTTCCATATATCGGGTGCCTGCATTCTGCATGAACTGGTTGCAGGGCAACATGCGCAAATGGCTTGAGATACCTATTAGGTCCATCGATGACCATATAGCATAGATTCAGCACCAAAAACAGCGACAATTTGTTGTTGACAAA
Source organism: Podarcis raffonei (assembly GCF_027172205.1). Classification (NCBI taxonomy): domain Eukaryota; kingdom Metazoa; phylum Chordata; class Lepidosauria; order Squamata; family Lacertidae; genus Podarcis; species Podarcis raffonei. The sequence goes on along the minus strand of NC_070619.1, from coordinate 12,978,811 downwards.
GGACAGCTGGACATAGAAAGGGGGTCCCGTTACCTTCAGGAGCTGAGGGCCGCATCAAACCTCAATCCGGCCCTGCCTGGGTGGCATTTAGAAGTGGGCTGTGTGTGTGTGTGAACCAAATGTGTGGGGAGGAGGAGAAGGGCCTGTTGGTGGCCCAGGCGGAGCCCCCTCTTTAGGCGCAGTCTATCTGCGGACAGGGAAAGAGATGGGGCCCTTCTGCTTGAGCATCCGCCTCCGTTGTTGTCGGCTGTTAGATTGTATTTGGCAGGATTGGATCGAATCTCGCATGCGGCCCCGGGGCCTCTCTTACCAGGCCCTTGGCACCCTCCTCTTGGTTTTGGACTGGCTGGAATGTTGCTCTCGAACTCGGACCAGGCCTCTTGGAGGCAAGATTTGCATCGGTGGCTCCTCCCGCTCCTGGCCCCACCCATGCGGCCCTCGAGACAATTGCACAGCGTAGAATGTGGCTCTTGGGGTCACGCAGGGCCGGCAGGGAGGGCAGGATAGAGGCAAGCAAGGCAGACAAGGGCCCCAGAGAGGCCCGGGTTCAAATCGCCGCTCAGCCATGCGCCGGGTGACCTTGGAGGCCGTTGAGTGTCTTCTCATCCTATCCTACTTCACAGGGTTGTTGTGATGATGAAATGGGGAAGGGGAGGGTGGGAGCAACTGAAGTGTCCTGGAGGAAATGAAAGAAATATTTACAATGTTTGAGACGCTGCATAATACGTAGAATAGTTGTTTTCTGCATTATTAGAGGGATTCTTGGAGGAGTGGTGGGCTAGGCAATAAATATATTTATTATTAAGTAAATTTGTATACCGCCTGATAACCGCAGGTCTCAGGGCAGTTCACAAGATAAAATCGCAATATAAAACCACAACATGCAGAACAAAAACAAAAAAAACAAAACGAGAACAATCCAATAGCGCCCCAACTCCCCAACACATTTTAAAAGGGCTTTGCATGTCAAATCAGCCAAAGGCCTAGTTGAAGTGGAATAATTACATAAATACGGAGATGTAATAAACAACTTGAATATGCAAGTAATCCTCAGAGGAAATACGGAATGCAGAACAAATTACGATATTATGATTATTACAGCAATTAGTGGAGCAAATGTGAGTTATGTAATAAATAACCATAATATTATTTTGAGCATCCTTGGAAGAGGAGATATCTATATTGAGTAATCCTCAGAGGAAATATGGGATACAGAGCAGATAATAATATTATCATTATTATCAGAACAATTCTTGGGGCAAATGTGAGTTATGCAGTGAAACGGCTGTAATCTTATTTCAGTCATCCTTGGAAGAAAGAGGAGACATGTAATATTGTTATTATCATGGATATGTTGTTGTTTTTATTTTATGTATTTTTATATTTTGATTTTATTCTGTGAACTGCCCTGATAACCTCCGGGTATAGGGCGGTATATAAATTCAATAAATAATAATAGCAATAACAACAACAATAATATTATGCCATGCAGCCTATATTCATTTCCTGTAAGCAAGATCAGTGGGTGGGGGTCCCCATTCTGGGTGGGGAGGGAGCTGAAAGCAGGGCGTTTCCTGCCCCCCATGAAAGTTTGAATGCAGTCGCTTTGCATTCAGGTCCCACGTTCATCCACCTGGGAAGCCACTGCTGCCAGTCAGAGCAGGCATTACTGATCTAGGTGGGCAAGCTGGTCTGGATTCCACATAGGACAGCTTCTTTTACCCCTCTGTGTGTGTCGTCGGGGTTGCAGAAGGAAGCAGACCCCGCAGGATCGCAGCCGGCAGGCAGCCTGTTCCCGATACCAGGGACAGAACATCCCGCGTGGGCAAATTTAGCTTTCCGGACTGCCTCCTCTGACGCAGGAAAACGTGGCTCTTCTTCTCCTTTGCCTGCTCACAAAGGCACGATTTTTTCTCCCTTGCTGGGAAGAAGGGAGAAAGTGTGAGTCGATGTACAAGAATATCTGGTGCGTTTTTGGACTACAACTCCCATCGGCCAGTGCCGCTGAAGGAGGAGGATGATGGGCTTTGTAGTCCAACGGCATCTGAAGGAGGGGCGCCGCGTTGACACCCCACTGCAGTTCAGGGCTTGAGATAGCCGTAGCCTGAAAAAGGCAGATCAGCCCTCTTCCCGTATCCAGACTCTTCCCAAATTAGTCACCCTTTTTTCTGGGGCTGGGGGCTGGGTGTCAATCCTGCATGCCACAAACAGGCAGGCAGGGGGAGGCTCAAGTTGTCAGTCATCTGGGTGGGGTGGGGCATCTCTCCATTTCTTCGAAGGAAATAAGGAGTTTTGCGTTGGCAAAAGCAAGCTGCCCGCCTCTTGCCTTGATCTTCCTTAATCCTGTTTCCTTGTTATCCTTTTTGGGGGTTTAGCTTCTTTGCCAGAATTAAATTTCCTGGAGGTTTGGGGTGAACCGGGGGACGCATCCTTCCCAACGCAGCTTGGGGACCCCCCTCCCTGATGCATGAAAATACCGCTAACTAGGATCTGGGTTTTTTATTTATTTAATCCTCCCCGGCCTGAGTGTGCAAATGTGTCTCCCCCTCCCATAAAATCCCGGTTTAGGTCGCTTTGACGCCTCCTGTAGGAATGGCTCAGCGGCCCCAAGATTTGCCTGATGCGAGCGGCTGGCCGTTTAATTAGCTAAAAGGGTTATGCAGAAGGAAAAGTAGGCCGTGGAACAAAGCATGCGGGTTGAAGGGCCGTTTAATAGGGCCGCGGCCCTCCCCACCCCCAGACTCCCGGGGAAATCGGGCCAGAAGCAGCATTTTGTGGACGCTGTCCGCAAAAAGACATTTGCTTATTGATTTCGCTCCGCGTTTTTAATCCAACAGGGTTAGAAAGGGATCTGGGGCAGTGGGCGAATGAGATGGGGTGGGCTCGATTGGAAAAGATGGCGACGGATTTGTGGAAAGCCCCCGGCCGGAAATGAACGGTCCTTGTCTCCGTTCCGGCTTCTTAAAACTTGCCTTGGGGTTAATGCATCCCCACCGACGTTCACAACTGTAATACATGCATGTATTTAAAAAGGTGGAGATGCTTTATTTTTTATGGTGCACGGCAAAACACAGCAACGAACGATGGGATTTGAAAGGGGAACCGAACAGGCTTCCGTGCCGAAAGTCTTTGCCGTCTTGTTTTCCTTCGCATAGACATTCCCCCCCCAGCGGAAGGCCGTTCTCTGGGTGTCACTTTGACTAATAACCACATACTCATTATTATTTATCCCCTCCGCAAGCATTTTTTGCCAGCTCGCATTTGAGCTGCATTGCAGGAGGGGGTGGAGGAAGGTGGATGTGGAACGGAAACTGGGTTTCGTTTTCTTCCCAGTCTGTCGCACCATTCATAACGCTGGTCCTTTTTTGCATAGTTAAGATAAATGGGAAAGCCAGGGCTGGGAGCCTTGTTATCGTTAGTATTTTATTTTTGCCCATTTTACTCTCAAAACAGCCCTTTGAGGGAGGCTCCTTTGAGAAACAGATGTCTAATGATGATAATTTATCAATATGCCACCCATCTGACTGGGTTACCCCAGCCACTCTGGGTGGCTCCCAACAGAATATTAAAAACATGTTAAAACATTAAACCTTAAAGACTTCCCTAAAGAGGGCTGCCTTCAGATGTCTTCTAAAAGTCAGATAGTTGTTTATTTCCTTGACATCTGACGGGAGGGCATTCCACAGGGCGGGCGCCACCACCGAGAAGGCCCTCTTGCCTAGTTCCCTGCAACCTCGCTTCTTGCAGGGAGGGAACCGCCAAAAGGCCCTTGGGAGATGGACCCCGGTGTCCGGGCTGAATGATGCTCCTTCAGGTCTACTGCGCTGTTGAGGGCTTTCAGCACCAACACTTTGAATTGTGCTCGGAAATGTCCTGGGAGCCAATGTAGGTCTTCCAGGACTGGTGTCTCCACTCCCAGTCCCCAGTCTGGCTGCCCCATTTTGGATTAGTTGCAGTTTCCGGGTCACCTTCCAAGGGAGCCCCATGGAGAGCGCATGGAGCTCTTGCTTTGGTCTCTTTAATCCTTTCTGGCTTCCACGGGTGTCTCCTGGGGTGCTAGCGAGGGGCCCCCCTGTTGAATGGTTTATTTAAATGTAAAGGTTCATCATTGTTGCACCTGATGTGTATGTCTTTAAGGGGCCAGAGCAAGGGCCAGAGTAAGATAACGAGACCCAGCTTTACAGCTGTGAAGCATAGCAGGTGCTGCTGAGTTGTATTTGATTAAGGTGTGTCAGCATTTGGGTGTAGTATATAAGGAGCAGCACCTAGCTCTCCCATTACCCTGGGGGATGGGTTGGTGGTTGGGTCTGGTTTGGTTGTTAATGTACTTAGTGTAAAAGGAGTTTTTGTTTTTCTTATTAAAACCTAGTTTAAGTTATTTTTGAGTCCTTTATTTTTTTAATGCATGGTCTCCCCAGCAAGCTCTCTGCAGCGTTACCATACTGCAAACAGTCAACATCTTTGGTTATGGGCCCAGCTGCTGAGTGGATGACTGCATATTTTTGGACTCTGAGAAAGGTTTGAAAACTCCTTCTCCTGTTAGCGTAGTTCTGTGGGTCTGGAAGAGTTCCAGAATGGTTGACCGGGTTCCTGAAGCTGAGAAGGCTCTGGTCTTCCCACAGCTAACAGATGAGAACTATAGTTTATGGTCTTTTCGGGTGGAGGCGCTTTTGACCTCTAGAGAAGTATGGACCTATGTAACTGATGAACCTCCTGACCCTGTGACTAATGCTTGGTCGAAAGGAGATGCAAAAGCCAGGGCGATAATTAATTTGGCAGTCAGCGACCAGCAAGTAGTCTATATAAGAAATAAGAAAACTGCCAAAGAAATGTGGGACAGTCTTGCAGCAGTGCATGTTAGAAAAGAGTCAGCATCTGCATTGACGTTTTTCAAGCAGTTGTACCAGACGAAGTTGCAGCCTGGTGGTGATTTGGCAGCACACTTGAGACGTCTGGAGGCAATACGCGGCGAATTAATTCAAAGGGACATGGAGATACCTGATATTCAGTATGTTTTTATCATTCTATGTTCCCTTAATGAGGACTTTGATGGTATAGCTAGCCAGATATCTGCCGTTCCACCAGCACAATTAACTGTGGAAGGGGTGACGGCAAGATTAATGGGCGAGTTGGACAGAAGGGAGGCTTGTGCCATAAGCACTCCTATTTCAAGCAGTAATGAGGAACGCCATATGCAAACTTGTGGTGATACAACTGCATTTAAAGCTGCAAAGCGTTGTTGGTTCTGCAATAAACAAGGACATTTTGCAAAGGACTGCAGATCCAAAAGAAAGCAAAGTACTCCCAAGCCTGTTTCTGTTCGTCAGTCACGGTTGTCAGCCCAGCAGCCGACATCGTATAGTAGAGACAGAAACGAGCCGCGAGTTTTCCATGCTAGGACAACAGATCGTAAAAGACTTAAACGTGCCAAGTGGAAGTCTTTTGTTGTGGACTCAGGAGCATCTCAGCATATTTGCAACGATCGAAGCTTGTTTATTTCTTTCGAAGAGGAAATTGGTAATGTACATTTAGCCAATTCACAAGTCTTGCAGTCGCTTGGCAGGGGTACTGTTAAACTTGACTCTTTAAACATTACGATAGCGAACTGCATTTACTGCCCGTCAGTGGACAATTTATTATCAGTAAGGTGTTTTGCTCGTCAAGGCATAACTGTGCGTTTCTTAAAGTCAATGTGTGAGTTTTTCGATGGGAACAAACGTCTATTGTATGCCTGGGAATCTGATGGTTTATATAGACTGTATTTTCGCACCTACTCACAATTGCCTATAAACTGCAGAGCAGCACAGTCAAGCCAGGGGTTGAGGAATGTAAGGCCTCATTCTGGGTGTGTCCATGAGGCGCACAGAATTCTGGGACACCTGAATTTTGCTGATGTAATTAAGACAAAGAATATTGTTAATGGCCTCAACTTAAAACCATGTAAATTTTTTATGCAATGTCTATCCTGTTGCAAGAATAAGATTAAGGTTGCACGCAAGGGTAGATGCTCAGATAGGAAAGTAACTGAGCCATTTGAGCGTGTACACTGTGATTTAGTTGGGCCACTCCCACCATCATTAGGAGGTTCTAAGTACTGGCTTACTCTGATAGACCAGTATAGTAGATATTGTTGGACTTATGCAATAGCTGAGAAGTCCCAAGCATTTGAGAAGTACAAAGTTTTTTGCAACTGGGTAAAAACGCACTTTAACAAATCAATTAAGAACCTGTTTTCTGACCGGGGCGGGGAATTTGTTTCTGAGGATTTTGAGAAATTCCTGGAAGCGCAGGGGACTACTCATGAGTTATCTTGCCCCCGAAGTCCCTGGCAAAATGGGCTTGTTGAAGTTGTGCAGCGTGACCTACAGGCAGGGGTTAAAACGTATCTGCACGATGCTAATCTGCCCAAAGACTTTTGGGCTGAAGCGCTTAATGCGTTTTGTTATGTTAAAAATCACAGTTATCATTCTGGTTTAGATGTCACCCCCTATGAGAAGCTGTTTAAAAAACGCCCTAATCTGAAATACCTATGCATTTGGGGTTCAGATGTAATTATGCATTATCCCGCTAAACAGAAATTGGGTGAGCGTAGTGTTCAGGGAAAATTAATGGGCTACCAGCAGGGGGCGTACAGAATTTACATACCAGCAACTGGCAAATTTCATATTACCAGAAGTATGATACAAACTGTAAATTGGAATGGTGTTGCTGTTTTCCAAGATACTAACGGTATAGATAATATTGAGGAAGAAGAGGAAGCAGCAGCAGCAGGAAATGGTGCTTCTGAATTAATGGGAAAAGACAAAAAGCCTGTTGAATCTGATAATTTGTTTGATGATTTAAAGTTAAAGGCACCCGAGGGGAGGTTAGATTCTCTTGAGTTTTCTGATCGTGAGCTTAGCCTACAGGCATCTCTTCAATCTGACAATGATTTACAACCTGAAACTAGTGGTTCACTTAGTCCCATTAAGTCTGAGGAGTCTGACTCTCCTTCTGGACTAAGACGTACAGATAGAAAGAGGCAGAAGCCACAACGTTTTGCAGATGAACATTTTAATACTGTGTATGCCAATAAGGCAGTTTTTGAGCCAAAAAGCTACAATGATGTTCAGAAATTATCTAAGCAACAAGCTGCAAATTGGTATTAAGCTATGAACTCTGAGATAGCTTCTTTAAAAGAGCATAACACTTGGTCTCTTGTACCACAAACCCCAGATATGAGACTTATTGATTCAAAGTGGGTTTATAGAGTTAAAATGAATGACAAAAATGAAGTTGTAAGGTACAAAGCAAGATCAGTTGCTAGGGGTTTTCAACAAATTCCAGGCGAAGATTATGATTTGTGTTATTCACCAAGCGTAAAATATGAAACAGTTAAGCTTTTGTTAAAAGATGCATCACAATGTGGAAAAGCCCACTAAGCAATGTTTCTCTGCTCTTAAGAGAGTGGTAATGTATCTTAAACATACCAAACATTATAGGTTGCAGTTTACAACATGTATTGACAAAGGTTTTGAAATTTTCTGCGATGCATCTCATGCAGTGGAACAAAATAATTGCAGGGGTGTGTCTGGTATGATGTTTTGTTATAACGGTTGTCCATTTGAATGGAAGTCCCAGACACAAACCATTATTTGTCTCTCCACAACAGAGAGTGAATTATGTGCATGCGTTCAGGCCACTCATGATGTGGAATGGTATCTGCAAGTATTTGCAGACCTACAGATGCAAGTAACACTACCAGTAAAAGTTTACCTTGATTCCCAGAGCGGACTTGCTATCCTGTGTTCAGAGACCAATACGCAGCGCACTAGAGTCTTAAGGTTACGTTTACAGTTTGTAAAGAAACTAATTGCTGACGAAATGATTGTATTTGAATATGTTCCAGGTGACAATCAAATTGCGGACATTTTTACTAAAGCACTTCCAAAGGTTACACATGAAAGACATGTACAAAATATGCTTTATGTTTTTGTTCCACAATGATGAACCGCAGGGGAAATGTTGAATGGTTTATTTAAATGTAAAGGTTCATCATTGTTGCACCTGATGTGTATGTCTTTAAGGGGCCAGAGCAAGGGCCAGAGTAAGATAACGAGACCCAGCTTTACAGCTGTGAAGCATAGCAGGTGCTGCTGAGTTGTATTTGATTAAGGTGTGTCAGCATTTGGGTGTAGTATATAAGGAGCAGCACCTAGCTCTCCCATTACCCTGGGGGATGGGTTGGTGGTTGGGTCTGGTTTGGTTGTTAATGTACTTAGTGTAAAAGGAGTTTTTGTTTTTCTTATTAAAACCTAGTTTAAGTTATTTTTGAGTCCTTTATTTTTTTAATGCATGGTCTCCCCAGCAAGCTCTCTGCAGCGTTACCATACTGCAAACACCCAACACCCCCGTGTCTCACCACCTCGCCTGCCCTCCCTCCCTCCCCAGATGGCCTCCGCCACCGACGCCCGCTATGGCCAGAAAGAGTCCTCCGACCAGAACTTTGACTACATGTTCAAGATCCTCATCATCGGCAACAGCAGCGTCGGCAAGACCTCCTTCCTCTTCCGCTACGCCGACGACTCCTTCACGCCCGCCTTTGTCAGCACCGTCGGCATCGACTTCAAAGTCAAGACCATCTACCGCAACGACAAGCGGATCAAGCTGCAGATCTGGGTAAGGAAAGGGCCCGTCTCTCAGGGTCCCTCGCTAAGGGAAAGGAGGAGGAATAATAATAATAATAATAACAATAATAATAATAATAATAATAATAATAATTTATTATTTATACCCCAGCCACTCTGGGCGGCTTCCAACCATATATTAAAATACAGTAATACATCAGAGATTAGAAGCTTCCCTAAACAGGGCTGCCTTCAGGTGTGATCTTTCAATGTGACTGAAAGAGCCCCATTTCTCCGCCAAGAAAGAGCTCCTTCCGGCTGATGTGGGGACAGAATTGGGGGCCTGATCCTGTCCGGGCCCCTCCGTAACAGCCTCTCTTGGCCTTTCCCCAGGACACGGCCGGGCAAGAGCGATACCGGACCATCACCACCGCCTACTACCGGGGAGCCATGGGCTTCATCCTGATGTACGATATCACCAACGAGGAGTCCTTCAACGCCGTCCAGGACTGGTGAGTCCCGGGGGAGACCCTGGGGGTGGGAGGGGGGTGTCACCAGCCTCTGGACTATTATTCATCTTTTTGATAATAATTTTTACTAATTTTCCATTATAATCCAATAATAGCCTCACTGTAACAATACCAAGATATACCGTATTTTTCTGTGTACATGCTATAACGTTATTGTTCTAGTTAAATAAATTGTTTAAATTGTTATTAAGGAATTGATTATTTTCCTCCTTCCAACAAAGTACAGCAGAAAAGTTTTCCAAATATAAGCTGTTGACTTATTAAACCTCACCATAATTTCATAATTATCTGTCAATGTATTTCTAATAGTATAACCAAATCAGTAAAAAACGACTCTGAAAATTTATTATTCCAAAAAGGAAGCCTTCCTCTGGTTCTAAATATTAAGATTATACCAGCAAGAATGAGTCTTTCTGTAAAAAAAATAAGTGATTTGAATCAAGTCTTACTGCCTAGTGATTTGAATCAAGTCTTACTAATGATTTAAACCGTGATTTAAATCGATTTGATTTAAATCAAATCCACCCTGAGTGCGGGCAATACAGAAGTGTACTCTGGGGGAGAAAGAGACTTAAGGCTGCTCTTTGCTAGCCCAGATGGAGGCCAGAGATCTCTCAGCTTCTGAAGCACATAGTCCAATCATTGGAAGGGCCCCCAGCTGTTTTGGGACTACAATTCCCATCATCCCTGACCACTGGTCCTGTTAGCTAGGGATGAGGGGAGTTGTAGTCCCAAAACAGCTGGAGGGCCGAGTTTGGCCATCACTGGTTTAGAAGCTCCACAGGAAGGGGAGGCGGTGAGTGGTCTTTTTGGCTGTCCAGTCTTCCCGTGACCCCCCTTGCTGCTTCTGTCTCTCCGCCAGGTCGACCCAGATCAAGACCTACTCATGGGACAACGCCCAGGTCCTGCTGGTGGGGAACAAGTGTGACATGGAGGACGAGCGGGTCGTCTCGTCGGAGCGGGGCCGCCAGCTAGCCGAGCACCTGGGTGAGTCAGCAGCCGGAAGAAGGCGCTCTGGGGGTTGTGGGAATGAGAGAGAGGTGGGAAAGCAGGAGTCCAGGAGGGGAGAGGCTTCAGGGCTTTGCAAGGTTTCTTCTGAGCCGCCAAGGATGGCTTAGGCTGCCTCGCAGGGTTGTTGTGACGATGGGGGGGGAGGCCCATGGGCAACGGCTTGTGCTCTTTGGAGGAAAAGGGCGTATTAGTGTAATAAGAACGATGGAGAGGAGAGTAATAAAAGCAATGGTGATAAAAATAATGATGTTTCATGATGGTAATATTAATAATTGGTGGTGGCTAAAAGACAGTGACACCTTGGTTTTCGAACGTAATCCATTCCGGAAGACCTTTCGACTTGCAAAAAGCGTTCCCAAACCGAAGCATTTACTTCCGGAAGTAGAGCCTAGGACTTGTCGAACAGAAGGTCGGCGGTTCGAATCCCCGCAATGACGGGGTGAGCTCCCGTTGCTCGGTCCCTGCTCCTGCCCACCTAGCAGTTCAAAAGCACGTCAAAGTGCAAGGAGATAAATCGGTCCTGCTCCGGCGGGAAGGTAAACGGGTGTTTCCGTGCGCTGCTCTGGTTCGCCAGAAGCGGCTTAGTCCTGCTGGCCACATGACCCGGAAGCTGTACGCCGGCTCCCTCAGCCAGTAAAGCGAGATGAGCACCGCAACCCCAGAGTCGGTCACGACTGGACCTAATGGTCAGGGGTCCCTTTACCTTTAAACTCAATATGGAAGCCGCATAGCATGTTTGCCTTCGGAAAAGCGTTTGAAAACCAAAGCATTTCCTTCCGGGTTTTTGGTGTTTGACATCCGAAACATCCAACTTCTGAGACGTTCAAAAACCGAGGTGCCACTGTAACACTAAGTGGCATGATAACAATAATTAATGGTGATTCATAGAATTGTTTGAGTTGGAAGGGGCCCTGGATCCAGTCCAGCCCCCTGCAATGCAGGCATCTCGGCTAAAGCATCCCAGGCGGATGGCCACCCAACCTCTGCTTATAAACCTCCAAGGAAGGAGAGGCCACAACCTCCCAGGAGGGAGACCCCTCCACTGTCAAACGGCTCTTACCGTCAGAAAGTTCTTCCTGATATTTAGTCCTTTCTTGGAACCTGAAGCCATGAGTTCACGTTCTGCCCTCCAGAGCAGCAGAAAACAAGCTGGCTCCCATCTTCCACGGGGCACCTTTGTTGTGTTTTTAATGTTCTGTCGGGGGCCGCCCTGATTGGTTGCATGTAAATGAAATAATGCTAACAGTTACAATAATAACAATAATGATAATAATAATCATACGATTCAGGATGAGGATGGTGTTAATGATGGAAGGAGAAGAATGGGGGGAATATGAGGCAGGGGAATATGGGAGAGGTTCACCCTCAGGTAGGGGGCAGTTTCTGTCTGTGTCTCCCCCCCTCTTGTGTTTGGCCAAGGGAGGAGGGTCTCTGCCTTGTCGGGGGTCCTGTCAGGTGTTTTGAGATCCCTGTTTCTCCTTCGCGGGCTCTCCTGCATTTCCTGCCCCCCTTGCTCTCTCTCTCTCTCTGTGTTCATTATTTTATTTCGTTTTTGCAACCCCCCCCTTCCCCTCTGTGCCAGGGTTCGAGTTCTTTGAGGCCAGCGCCAAAGACAACATCAACGTCAAGCAGACCTTTGAGCGCCTGGTGGACATTATCTGCGAAAAGATGTCCGAGTCGCTGGACACGGCCGACCCCGCCGTCACCGGGGCCAAGCAGGGTCCGCAGCTGACCGACCAGCAAGCCCCCCCGCACCAGGACTGTGCCTGTTGAAGAGACTCCCAGGCGGAGCACCCCGAACCTCCCCCCGCCCCCTCCTGCCGCACCTTCCTCCTTGCCTGCCTCATCTCTCCCCCCCCCCCGCCACCTCCCGAGTAACTATGGAGTCCTGGCCTAGCCATCTCCCCACCCACATTGACCCATCCCATTGCTTTATCCTTTGTGGGGTTGTTGGTTTTTGGGGTGGGGGTGGGGGGGATGAGACCCCAAACCTAGGAGAGGTGTCAAAGCTTAAAAACAAACCACCTCCCCTCGCTCTCCTTTAAGGGACGGGTGAGAATTCAGCCCCCTGCCTGTCTTCTCTTTGTGGATTGTCTTTTCGTTGTGGGGCGGGCTGGGGAGGCGGGTGGTCAGCGTCGAGAGGAAGCTATTTCCACTGTTCTGGGTTCTTCTTTATGTTATTTATTTTTTTATTTATTGGACCACACACCTCTCGATTTGTAGCTGTTCTTGGTTTTGCAAATCTGGGTGTCCACCGCTGTTCCTCTTTCTTCCTCCTCCTCCTCCGCCTTCCTTTGCTGGTTCTTTTGTCCATGCCTTCTGTGTGTCTCCCCCCAAAAAACACCCCCCCCGTCTTGTTGAAGAGATCAGAGCAGGCACCCCGTGCTTGGACCTGCCGTTGCCGCGAGGGTTTGACTCCTCGGTTAGAGCGGCTGCTTCCCCTGCCGAAGGAAGTTCTCCCTGTTCCGGTCCCTGGCCTCTGCTCCAGGTAAGGCTGGGGGAAAGAAACCTCGGAGAGCTGCTGCCAGCCAGTGGGCGCAGCGCTAAGCTAAATGGACCAGCGGCCTCATTCCTCACAAGGCATATTTGTTGAAATCAACCGCAAAGACCAGAGTCTTGTTTTTTAGCAATTGGGCCGTTGCTCAGCAGTAGAGCGCCTGCCCTCCGGTCCCCAGTCCCCAGTGGTATCTCTAGGTGGAGCTAGAAACACCCCCCCCCCCACCTGGAGGGCCACTGCCGGTCAGTGTAGACAATATACCGAGCGAGACAGACCCAATGGTCTGACTCTTGTGAAGCCGAATTGCTTTGGTCCCTGTGTTTGAATTCTGCAGCTGCCGCCCTCCCTGTTTGGCCCCCTCTCCAAAGCAGGATTGGTCCCGCAATGTCGCTAGCGGGGAGGCCCACACCTGCTTCTGTGCCTGCCCCTCCGGCTGTGCAGTTGTGGGGTCCTTCCTCCCCCACATCGGTCCTCTCCGCCTCTCTTCCTCCCGGAGTGGCGGCGTGTGGCTGTTGTGGCGTCTTCAGGGCAGGACACCTGCGGCCCTCCGGCTCCTGACCTGCTAGCCAGTGTGGGAACCCCAGCAAATCTGGAGGGCTTCAGATCTCCCTTTTGAAGCCTCGTTTGGCAGCGTAGAAAAGGATGCCTGGCTCTGTATGCTTTCAGATCTAGGAAACGGCTCCATTTGCAGTTGCAAATTGCCTGGCCTACGATTTGTCCAGACACAATCTCCCAGCTTTCCAGGCTCTCTTTGGCCTCGCTGGCTGGCTAGCCAGGGAGGGCAAAGACCCTCCTTGCCAGTCCGGCGTCGCCAAAATGCCGCCAGGAGAGCTTTCCTCGATTCCCACCGCTGCCCTGCAGAGGATGGCTTGGGTCTCTCTCTCTTTCTTTCTCTCTCCCTTCTTTTCCCCTGCGAAAACCCCTTTCCAGTCCTCCTCCCGTCTTCCTTGGTGTACAGGAAAAAAGGAAATGCAATCCCCAAGGCCCGTTCCCTGTAAATAGAAGTAGACTCTGAAGTGTGTGTGTGTGTGTGTGTGTTTGGAGGTCCTCTTGCCGTGCCGTGCTTTGTGCTGCTGGTGCTTTTATTTATGTTTCATGTGCGTGTGAGCGTGCGTTTGGGGTTTTTTTTTATTTATTTAAAGAAAATGTTAACATACACGGTTTTTCAGTTGCTTGTAGGTTATTCTCTTTTTTAAAAACAACAACACCGTATTTAATAAGATGAACGAGAATAAGGCGGGCCGCGGAAGGGAGGTTGGCAACAGAAGCAGCCGCTAAACTCCTCCTCGGATTAATCCCCGTTTAAAGCAGTATCGCACCACTTTAAAGAGTGACAGCTGCCCGCACTCCCCCCCAAAGAATCATGGGAATAGTAGTTTCTTCCCTTTGCAGAGCTACAGTTCCCAAATCGGTTTAACAATCAACTCTTCTTCCCAGGGAACTGTAGGGCAGCATTTAAAGCACTACAAAACCCCTCCCCAAAGATCCCTGGGAACTGGAGACCCCCATCCCCTCGCGGAGCTACAATTCCCAGAGTGGGTTCACTATCACAGGCAACTCCATCCTTTCCATTTGGCCAATGAGGGCCAGTATCTTAGTTTCTTCCGGGAGGGAAAGGTCCCGGGTTCAGTTTCTGTGATCTGCACAGAGCTGGAAACCCTGGACCGCTGCTGCCAGTCAGTGTTGACAGTCCTGAGCGACATGGGATTCTCTATAACGCAGCTTCCCTCTGGGAGGACGTTTGGGTCCCTGATGGCGCAGACCACTTAGGGCTGCGTTCCCCAAACTGGGGTCTCTGGACGTTTTCAAACTACAGAGGTCCACTTTTGTGGAACCACCTTCCCCAGTCAAGTCCACCAGTCTGATCCAGGCCTGTGGATCTTCCAGACCCAGTTGTGTCGACGCAACTGATTTGCACTTGGGAATTTGTTAGCTTTGGCTTTCTGTACTCTGCAGGGCAGGAAGCACTGAATAGTCATGGCAGCACCGTTTCACTTTAAGCAGCCATAGGTTCCCCTAAAGGATTATGGGAAGCGTTTTTGTCAAGGACGCTGAGAGCTGGAAACAGGAGGCACAGATTTCCACCACAGAGCCAATTCCAGAGCCAGCCCCTCTTCCCAGAAAACGGGGGGTACAGTATCCTCTGCGAAGGGAATTGGGGTCCCCTTCCAACTCTCAGCATACTTTCAACGCTCCCCGACCCACTGATCCTGCTAGCCAGGGAGGATGGGAGTTGTAGTCCTGAAAAACACACACAGGGCCCAAGTTTTGGGAAATGCTGATGGGGTAAAAGGTTGCAAGAGGAGAATCCCAAGCGCTAAGACAGAGATCATAATGCAGGCGATAAAACCCGCCTGGGAATCCTAAGGGGAATTGAGGGAGGTGGGGGGGGTCTCTTAAGAGCTCCCAGCTTTTTGGGGTGGAAGGGGGAGCCGTGACTGCAGTATCCTCTCCGCGTAGAGTTCAGATGCAGCCTCTGTAACCCAAAATGAACTGGCGTGGGGCGGCTTGTTTCAATGGGTCTACTCTGGAGCAGGACTCGCTTGGGCGCCGCCTCTCCTTCCCTTCCAACACGGGGAGGGGGAACTTGTTGCCCCCTTGGGTGCTGCTGGGGCTCCAGATCCCATCAGAAGCCAGCTGTTGGGAGCCCAGCCAACATCTGGAAGGCTGGTTTGCCCTGTCCAGCTTCTACATTCCCTGCACCCCCCATTCCTGGTTTTTTCTTGGACTGCGGTTCCTATGAACCCGAACCGCTTTGGCCCAAGGCTGGTGGCATCTGCAGGGCACCAGGTTGGGGAAGAGGCTGTTGTGCTGTAGGAGGGGGGGAAAGGTTGTGTTGCCCCCACTTGCTGCTCCCACCCCCTCGGACCTGCAAGCGATCTTTCCCCGCTTCACCTGGAGAACTCCTGGCTTTCAATCTTCTCAAACGACCAAACTCTCACTGTTTAAAAACATTCCCTTTTTCTCTCATTCCTCACCCCCCCCATCCCACGACCCCCCTTTTCTTTTTTCATGGAAACGCTACATACGGTTTTGGGTTTTTTCTCTCGTTTTGGCGGATATTTAGACACAAAACATTCTCTCTCTCTTTGTGAAGTTTACTTCTATGGGGAAAATTATATATATATATATAAATATAAAAATATATATATGCTGTACTGTATTTAAAAAAAAACCTGTTGGAAGTGTCAAAATGAGTTCAGTTTCTTAAAAAAACAAAAACAGTGAAAAGCTATGGGGTGGAAAGGAAATCCCAATATCGTGGTACCAAGGAGAGTTGTGAAGAAATAAAATTCTGATCACGAGAAGCGTTCCATGCCGCTAGTCCCTGTGAAGGAAGGGGGGAGGCCGAGCACTTGAAGGGGGTCTGATGTGGCAAGGGGGTTTTCAAAGGGGTTTTCTCCCAGTTTGTGGAGTGGGCTGGGGCTTAGTGGTGTAGCTGCCCCTCCAGCAACAGAGGCAGTCTACCTCCGAGTGCCGGCTGCTGGGAACCGCAAGCAGGGAGCGCCTCTCTGTTGCTCTGGCATTTTGATAGGGGGCTTTGGCTGTGGTGAGGCTGGGAGGCTGAGTAAGATTTTAGAAACGAGGAAAGAGTGGGATTCTAGAGTCAGAAGGGACCCAGAGGATCATCTCTTCCAACCCGCTGCAAGGCAGGAATACGCAGCTGTCCCATACGGGGATCAAACCTGCAACCTTGGCGTGTTGCCAGCCGCTGCCGTTCGACTGCAGTCGGGAGCCTGGCAGCTCCACCGCACTCAAAATATAATTTAATAAGAAGAATAAGAATAATTTATTACTTATAGCCCACCCATCTGGCTGAGTTTCCCCAGCCACTCTGGGCAGCTTCCAACAGATTCAAAATACATTAAAACATCAGTCATTAAAAGGACAAACCGCCTTGACCAGAGAGAAGAACTACCTGTCTTGGCAACGGCGTGCAAAAAAAGGCCACCTGCTTTTTCTTTTAATTGGGACGTGCAAAAAGATCTGGCACTTTCGAATGAATTGGGAAGGACAGGGGTTGGCAGTCGGGAGATGCCCGTGCCAAATCTGCCCCCCAGCCCGTTTCAGGATCCGAGGCGCTGCTGGAAGAGGGAGTCGAGGCCTCGGCTGGGCGGAGAGAAGGCTGCGCACCCGGGCGACGGCGCCTGCTTCCCAGATCCAGCCACCGATCTGGTGGGGCACCAAGCTGGCTCTGGCACGAGTTCTGGATCCAACCTTGGCAGAAGCGAGTGGCCCTCGTTCACCCGGTCGTTTCCATCTCGACTGTGTCGGCTTCCTCGTTTTCCTCCAGGCTGAGTGATGGGTGCTTAGGCTAGAGAGAAAGCGGGGTGGGATCTCATCAGTTGGGGATCTATGCAGCAGGTGGGATCTCTGGCAGAGAGTATCCTCTTGACCCAGGAGAGCTGCTGCTGGGAGGACCACTGGTCTTGCTAAATACAAGGCAGCCTGCTGAAATGATCCCTTAAGGCAGGCAGCCCCAAACTTGGCCCTCTAGCTGTTTTGGGACTACAACTCCCATCATGCCTAGCTAACAGGCCCAGTGGTCAGGGATAATGGGAATTGTAGTCCCAAAACAGCCAGAGGGCCGAGTTTTGAGGTTTTTATTGGGCTTTAAAATATTGGGGCAACCCAGTCGGGGTATAAATAAGAAATTCTTATCCTGCTGTCCTGCCCACCTCTGGCCTACAAGAGAACATGGTCCCCGAACTCATGATTCAAAGGATCTGAGGCTGCAGTTCTGGGTAAACCCTCTTTCCACCGGAGACCCCAAACTTGCGCCCGGTGCCGCTGCCTCAGTTTACCCACCCGGTGCTTCAGGTACGACAGGTAGGTGTCCCAGCCGAGGGTGATGACGTTCATGTAGAGCACCCGGTAGGCGGCGGGCAGGAAGAGGAAGTTGATGAGCTGCGCCGGGGGCCACACGCACCAGTCCATCTGCGAGCGGGGAGAGGAAACGGGGGTCAGCTGCCCCACAGGACAGGATGTGATGTCAGGGACGGGGAGGGAAGAGCCTTACCTTATAGAACTCCCAGAAATTGTCCTCCAGCTCTTGCCAGCTCTGGTCCAGCGTCTGCCCCTCCAGAGTCCCCATCCCTGCAGGGAGACAAAGGAAATGCCAGGGAGGGGGGTGCAGGATGAGGCCAGGCAGGCGCAGGAGAGTTTCCCCCTCCCCTCGTGTCTCCCAGAACCAGGAGAGGCATGAAAAGAGCCTTCTCTTCTCCGTTGCCTGCCCAGAAGATTAGCCCTGAAGGATAAAACTGTAGCGTTGAGACCCCCCGAGGGTCATCTAGCCCAACCCCGTGCTGTGCAGGAATCCCGTCCGCACCCATTGCGCTGCAGGAGGGCCATCGCGTCCCGGGCCCTACCTGACCCCCTCCTCACGCAAACAATCCCTCCCAAGTGGGATTTTTCTCCCAGCGGTGTCAATGTCCTTACCCAAGAAGTACCAAACGCCCAGCGCCGGGGAGGCCACGATCTGGTCGATGAAAACCTTCTTGAGGACGCTGCGGATCCCGCTGAAGCCGGCGGCGGGGAAAGTGCGGTCGAGCCACAGGTACCAGTAGTGCATTAGGGGACCCATGCTGCAGCCAATGGCAAACATGCGGGCTGAGGAGGAGAAGGAGGCATATTTGTAGTCTCCTCCACAGGCAAAGAAAAGAGGCTCCATCGCTTGGAAGTCTAAATGGAGCGTTGTGAAAAGCTGAGGTGGGGGGAGGGGACTTCCAGAAGTCCGTTCCAAAACCAAAGCGTTCCCAAACCAAGGCGCACTTTCCCATAGGAAGGCAAAAATGGATTAATCCGTTCCAGACCATTAAAAAGAACCCCTAAGACAGCTGTTTAGCATGAATTTTACTATCTTACGAGACCATTGATCCATAAAATGAATGCAATAAACAATGTGTAGTGGTACCTCAGGTTAAGTACTTAATTCGTTCCAGAGGTCTGTACTTAACCTGAAACTGTTCTTAACCTGAAGCACCACTTTAGCTAATGGGGCCTCCCGCTGCCGCCGCGTGATTTCTGTTCTCATCCTGAAGCAAAGTTCTTAACCTGAAGCACTATTTCTGGGTTAGCGGAGTCTGTAACCTGAAGCGTATGTAACCCGAGGTACCACTGTACCGCAGTCACACAATCAACCAATCTGTAGCTTAACTGGGTTTCACACGGTCACAAAAACAAAACAAAAAGAGCCACAAAAACGTGAAATTAATAGCAAAAACAGACAGTATAATACAGAAGGCCCTGCTCTCGTGTTGCCGCCCTCCTGACCTCTCGAGGAGCATGGCTAATGGCCACGACCCACAGACTGATGGCCTGACTCTGCACCCCTGGGATTGAAATCCCTGGTAGCGCCGTGGAAAGGCGGTTTTGAGCAAGAGGCAGGCAGGGCTCACCTGTGCGGGCCAGATCCCGCTTGCGCTTGGGGTCCTGCCTCATCTCCCAGGCCTGGCGGAGCGTGTCCCCGGCGGCCAGGAGCCCCCCGCAGCTGACGGTGTTGGTCACCAGCAGGAGGCGGCCTTGGAAGAGCGGCTTCCAGTAGACGGAGAAGATCTGCCGGCCGCGGGCCATCATCTCGGCGCTTCGTCGCAGGCCCAGCGGCTGGCTGGGGGGAGAACTGCAGAGAGGGGGGACACAAACAAGATGGTGAGCTTCCTCCCACGGCCTTCTGGCGGTTCCCCCTCTGTGAGAGGTGAGGCTACAGGGAAGCAGGGAGACGGCCTTCTCGGTGGTGGCGCCCTCCCATCAGATGTCAAGGAAATAAGCAACTATCTGACTTTTAGGAGACATCTGAAGGCAGCCCTGTTTGGGGAAGTCTTTAAGGTTTAAGTAGGTGGTCGTGTTGGTCTGCCGTAGTCGAAATAAAACAATTCTTTAAGAAGCTAATTAAAAAGACTCTTCTTAAAAGCCTAAAAACGCCTTTAAAAGAATCAAGTCTTCAAAAAGGTTATATGATCTCAGGAAGTCTTTAAAAGAATCCTTCCAGAAGAATTTAAAAATGATAATGCAGCGCCTCCGAGACCAACTGAGTAGTTTTAGGTATAAGCTTTGGTGTGCTTTTTATCGCGTTTTAAATATTCTGCTGGGAGCCACTCCGAGTGGCTGGGGAATCCCAACCAGATGGGCGGGGTATAACTATTAATATTATTATTATTATTAGGAATGTGAGCAACAGCGACAACCGTCCTCGCCTCCGCCCGCCCTCACAAATCCGCCCGCGGCACTCTGTGCATGCTCAGAGGCACTCTCACCTCGGGCCTCTCCTCCGCCTCGCGAGAAGCCCAGGCCAGCACGAGGAGGGTCAGAGTCCGAGCCAACGCCGCCGCCGCCGCATCCCACTTCCGCCTCCGCGGGGTCACGTGAGCGACAGGGTCACGTGATGCCGCCTATGAGACGCGCGCCCGGAAGCGAGGGCAGGACCGCTCTAGCCGCGCGGCTTCCTCCGCCTCGGTGTCCCTGCGCATGCGCAGCGGGCCCTTTTCGTCTGAGGGCAATGGCGGGAAAGGAGGCGGCGGCGGCTTCTTCGCCTCTCCGGAGCGGCGCTGCTCTCCGCGCGGAGCCCGGCCCGGCGTCGGAGGAGAAGGCGGGAGCCCGGCCCAAGCAGAGAGGTGACGGCACTCTGCACATGCTCGGGGGAGGCGGGGCCGCTCTGCGCATGCTCGGGAGCACCGCTGTTTCGGTTTTTGTTTTTTAATGTATTTTTACATATACCATTTGGCAACAAATTATTTATTTCGCGACATTCTCTAAATCTCTTGACTTCCCTCAATCCCTTACATGGATCCTAATGACTAATTTTCCAAGTTTACATATCAATGCAGTTTCCATAATTTACATTTTTCTTAATTGTCCACAAACGTCGTTACTTTACAAGTGATTTTTTTTTAAAAGTCCAGCTAACGTTTTAAATTGTTTACAACGGTCTCCTAGATAGGTTATACCGTATTTTTCGCCCCATAGGACGCACCTAGGGTTTTTTTGGGGGGGGAGTTATTTCCCCCCCAGGTGCGGGGCTGGGGCGGGGGGAAGCCTGAGCTTCCCCCCAGAGCAGGCTGCTATCCGCAAGCCGTGGGAGCGCTGTGCGAAGCCCGAAGCTTGGGGCGTGCTGAGCTCAGCGCGCCCCAAGCTTCTGGGTGCCGGCAAGCTCTCCGCTAGGCGTGGCAGAGCTGCGTCTCCCACGGCTAGCGGAGGGCTTCCTGAAGCCTGGAGAGCGAGAGGGGTTGGTGTGCACCCTTAAGGGGGTAAGTGTGATGCGCATGATGTGGGGGTGAAGGAGCTGCACATGCGCAGAGGTCTCTGCACATAATAATAATAATAATAATAATGAATTTCTCCCCTGCCCATCCGGCTGGGTTTCCCCAGCCACTCTGGGCGGCTTCCAACGGAATATTAAAAACACTGTCAAACATTGAAAGCTTCCCTAAGCAGGGCTGCCTTCAGGTGCCTTCTAAAAGTCAGGCAGTTGTTTATTTCCTTGACATCTGACGGGAGGGTGTTCCACAGGGCAGGCGCCACCACCGAGAAGGCCCTCTGCTTGGGCATAGTCATGATTTATGTTGGGGGGGGCAGAACTTCAGCTAGTTCAGTATTTTTATTAATTTTGGGTGGGCAGCGGCCCCCCTGGCTATTCCCATTGGGGAGGGCAAGGGTCCCTACAGGAGCAAGAGGAACTCTGCACGTGCTTGCTGCCGTTCCGGAGAGGGGAGGCACTTTGCCCCCCTCATGCCACAGTCTTCGGAAAAGCCGCTCCTGACATGCTCAGAGGCACCTTGCCTCTTCCCGTTTCACCCTTTCCCTCTTTTGCCTCCTTTCTGTCTCCTTAGGGGCAAGAATCGTGCCCTCACGATACCTGGACTATCAAAAAGGATCCGGAAAGGTGAGGTCTGGATGTGAAATTCCTCTTTTTGGCGTTTCCGTTTTAGCTAAAATAATCGCTAATAAACTTTGCTTCAGAATGAGAACAGAAATTGTTCTGTGGGTGCAGGAGGCCCCATTAGCTAAAGTGGTGCTTCAGGTTAAGAACAGTTTCAGGTTAAGAATGGACCTCCAGAACGATTTAAGTACTTAACCCAAGGTACCACTGTATTTTGATTTGTCCAGTTGCTGGAGTGTGTTGAAACACTCCCACTCCCCAACCATGACATAACAGCCCATGCCTAACTTGCCATGTCTTATTCTTCCTTTCCAGGCCGCTGCCAAAGCCACAGCTGGTGAGTTTTTTTGGGGGGGGTCAAGTATCTTGAAGGGGCTCTCTGGGGTGGACCTGCCTTTCTCGGGGGCAAGTTCACATGATGGTGGGTTCCTTCCGACACGGTTAAATCTGTTGAGAAGGCAATCTGGGTTGGCGATTCCCTCCTGGAATACAAGAGGCCCCCATCGCTTTCGTTATGCAACTGGCTCTTAGAAGACAAGGTCTATTCTTTGCGGTTTCAATTCAGCCATTTCTAATTTTGATCTGTGTTTATTTGTCTCCATCACGCAATTAGTTCAACGCCGGTAAAGCGCTTGGGAGCCGCTCCGGCAAACCAGGAAAATATAGTCCAGTAGCACCTTAGAGATCAAGTATAATTGGGTTTTCCTCCCCTCCTCTAGACCCTCACGAGGTTTTGCAGTCCACTCTGGTGGAGAGCCACGGAAGATCCCGGCCTGAACTGGAGGTCTCTGCCATCAAAAGTACGTGTGTTCCCTCCAGTTACAGCCTTGAACTGGTTGCAGATGTCCTGGCCTCCTTTCTCCCCCTCAGTGATAGAACTTCTGTGTGGTTTTCGGAGGGGTGGGGTGTCATGTCCCGCAGAAGACCCAGGGGTTCAATGACGCCTTCCCCCCCATGGGGGATATTAAAGGCAACTCCTTTCGTCCAGGACAAGACACCTTGAGCTTGCCCCCAGAGACGACTTTAGCATATGCACCGCCAGGGTGCAAAGATCCGCCCGGTGCTCCCAAATTTAGTTTAGCCGCCCCCGGAGTTGTCCAAGGCACCCAACAGAATATTTTAAAGCACAACAAAACCTCAAAACATAAAAAACTTCCTTGAACAGGGCTGCCTTCGGATGCCTCCTAAAAGTCAGATAGTTGTCTATTTCCTTGACATCTGATGGGAGAGGGTTCCACCACCGAGAAGGCCCTCTGTCTGGTTCCCTGTAGCCTCACTTCTCGCAGGGAGGGAACACCCAGAAGGCCCTCGGAGCTGGACCTCCGTGTCTGGGCAGAACGATGGGGGTGGAGACGCTCCAGGAAAACACTAAACGGAGAAAGCAGGGGGGGTCATTGTTGCAGCCATTTGTGGGTTCCCTCCTCCCAGTTGCAGCCCAGTCTCCTATCGGCTTTTGACTGTTAACTGGAATGTGACTGTCCGTGTGTGTTTGTCTTTTCTCTGGTTGCCACTTCTAGGCAAAAGCTGCCCCAGAGCATCGAGTTCGAAACACCACCTAAAATCCACCCCCCGAGAAAAGCAGAGCCTGGTGAGTCATGCGGGGACATTGAATGCAGATTTTATTTTCTAGTGAGGGGCTACAAGTTCTTGTTGAGGTGCTGTCAAACAGATACTCTCAAGTTTGTTGTTACGGTGGCGTTTTGGTGGCAGTAAACATTCCCAGACGGATGAGCCAGTCTTGGCCACGAGGGTCCACTTGTCTTGTTTTGAATGCATTTGTTGTTTTTGTGCTTTTAGTTGTCTTTAATTATCTTATGTGTAAATCGCTTTGAGACGCTGGTTTAGAAGGCAATTCATAGCTTAATGATCATCATCATCTGGGACCTAAGGTTTCTATAATTAAAAAAATTGCAGTGCTATACTTTCAGAAGCATGTAAAGAGAATTGCAGCAGATTCGCCCTTCCTCCCTGCTTTTCTCGACAGTTTCCCACCCGTTTGATTTGTTAAAGAATCGGCTTTGTTTTCTTCCAGGTCTCTCCTGATTCTGACGACCTGATTCGGATGCTGGAATCGGAGACACTTCTGTTGACCTATGCCTCCCTAAAGGTAAGAGACCAACGGCCTTATCCCTGCTTTGAGAGTCACTTAGAGAAGGATCTGAAATATTTCCCTCGAAGATTGAGTTTGTTTTATTCTGGATTGTTTCATACGCTGCTTTAATGTGTTGTAAATGCCTTTGAGATTTTTTCCCTTTAAAATATAAAGCAGTATATAAATGAGAAGGAGGACGAGGGAGAACCGTCCCCCCTTTAGAAGCCCCTGCACTAAATGCATCTTCTTTCACTTGCCTTTTGTGGACGTGTGTTCGAAACCCGACAACATTGCATCGCAAACAGATGGAGAAGAATACCGCCTTCCTGGAAAGGCAATCTGAGAGGAGCTTGCTAACCCTCAGCAGGGAGGCTGCGAGGCTGCAGGCGGAGGCCCAGAAGAAGCGGCGCAGGCTGCAGCGCCTAAGGAAGGACCACCAGCTCTCCGAGTCGCTGGGCAGACAGGTATGGGCTTCCTCCTTCCCAGGGGGCAGATCTGAGGACATATCCCTACGGGGCTGGCTTGATTCTGTCCTGCGGCTAACGTCTCTCCTTCCTTCCACCACCCGGGCTTCCAGCTCGAAGCGCTTGCTCCCGTTTTTGAGCAGAGCCCGGCATTCGAAGAGGAATACAGGCACTTTGCCACCGCTCTGGACACGGCGAGACATGAGCTGCCGGTGAACAAGATCTACCTGGGCGAGGACAAGAGCCAGTATCTAGGTAGGGAAGTGGATACACCTCAATGGCAGAGACTCCTGGATTCAGCTCCATGTGGCGTCAGGAAGCATCTGCTTGCGGGAATGTTGAGGGTGGCAGGAGAGGATATATTGCTTATGAATATCCTTCCTAACTTGCGCTAGCAAGTTCCTTCACCTAGCAGAGTCCCTTCCCCTTCTTACGCAGCAGAAAGCTGGTTGCAACCTCACGTGAGTTTCTGAAGACAATAAGCAATTCAGTCTGGCTTGTCCAGATTGAAAAGTCTTCTATTATTTTCCTGGTAAGACCCCTTGAATCCCTCCTAAAAGAATAAAGACACCGCAGGCTTATTCATAAGTAACAAAAAATAGTTTTACTCATGATCAGGAAGAGCATAGTGTGATCCCTGAAGGCAGGCTTAAGGCTTAAAGTTACAAACAGGTTTGCCCCGCATGGGAGATAACCTGGGGAACAGGTGTGGCAGCCAGCAGTCCAGTCCAGGTGAGGCAGGAAGCAGGCAGAATGTACAAGAAGATTGGGAAAAGAGAAAGGGAGCAGATTTTTCCTCCAAAAGCATTTTATTTTAAAAATACAATTTATTTATTTTTTTAAAATCTGATTTAAATTTTTAAAAATCATTGATTTTTATCCGCCCTGACAGCAAGGGAGATTTGCAGTTTCAGCTTGGTCCAAGCAACAGCCCTCACAAGCCTTCTCCTGCAGCACCTTGCAAGACCTCCGAGGGCAGGAGTTGCAGCAACTGGGAACAATCCTCTCCAAGAATTTGCTTTTCAATGGGGAGGGTTCCTGGTTTGATGCCTGGCATCTAAGAGGATCTCTGCCTCTCTCTGAATCTCTTCCCTCGACTTGCAGATGATTTGCAGAGGGCCTTGGCCGCCACCCAGGAAACTCTGCGCAAAGCCCTGCCGGAGCACGCCAAGGAAAACGCCAAGGGCCGGAGCGTCACGAAGGAGCTGGAGGAGACGTCTTTGGAGGTGGCTGCCGAGCTGCCAAGGTATTTAGAGTAAAAGCACATTTTAAAAGAACCTAAGGAACTTTGTTCCTGTTTGGTTGGGTGGAGGAGGAGGAGGAAGAGGCAAGTTCTTAAGGGGCTGAGGGAGATCTTGGTGAATCGTGTTGGGAATACAGACTTTCTCCATGTTGGGAATACAGATGTACTCCATGTTGGGAATACAGACTTTGTCCGTGTTGGGAATACAGACGTACTCCATGTTGGGAATACAGACTTTCTCCATGTTGGGAACACAAACTTTCAAAGAATGAGAAAGAAATATGACGTCCCATTTCCCCTCCTGCTGAAGTAGAGCACCTGCTTTGCTTTGCTTCACTTTATAAAACAGTGAGATTGTGGGCCTTTTTGGAACCGGCTTAGAAGGAACACTAAGGATAAGACAGAAATTGCAGAAAACAAATGCGTAGAGAGAGGGTATTCTCATTGGCTCATAAGTACTAGAACTGGTCGCCCAGTGCTTCAGAAAGTAAGCTGTTCTTCACTCAGCAGCCCGTTCACCTACGGGACTCACTGCCACAAGGGGGCCCACAGGCTCAAACGGCTTCAAAGGGAGGATTTAGTCTCATCCACGTGATGCTATTCAGGAGAGGCTGGCTGCAAACTCATTTATTTATTGGAAACGAAGGGATTAGTCAGAGCAGACCCACTGGATTTAAGGGATGTGCCTGCTTTCCTTGGGTGTACTTTGGGTATGGTTGGAGATCCCTGAGTGGTCATTAGCCATGATGGTGCAATGGAACCAATAAGAAGAAGAAGAAATAATAATTTATTTATACCCCACCCTTCTGGCTGGGTTTCCCCAGCCACACTAGGCAGCTCCCAATAGAATATTAAAAACACGATAAAATTCAAAACACGACAAAATATCAGTCATTTAATACTCCCCTGAACAGGGCTGCCTTCAGATGTCTTCTAAAACTCAGATAGTGGTTTATTTCCTTGACATCTGATGGGAGAGGGTGCCACCACCGAGAAGGCCCTCTGCCTGGTTCCCTGCAAGCTCACATCTTGCAGGCAGGGAACCGCCGGAAGGCCCTCGGAGCTGGACCTGAGCGATCAGAAGCTGGGGAGAAATAATAGGGGGAAGGCCCTTGCCATTGTTTCCTTCGAGGAAGCGCCTGGTTGAACATTGGTCGGTCTGAGCCGTCAGGACATAATGTTCTTAGCAATGGGTCCTGCTAGATCTTTCGCAAAGAGATGAGCCTCTTTGCTTCTCTGCTCCCATTTCCCGCTCTCCCCCTCCTCCAGGACCTTCGCGCACGGACTGGACTTGTCGGCTGACGTTGGCAAAGAGGCCTCCCTGCGCTGCCAGAAGGTCTTGGAAGATGCCCAGGGGGTCGAGAGGATGAAGGAGCTCTATTTTGGCTAGGCCCAGACCCCCAGGCTGGCCCCCTGCAGGCCGCTCATCCCGAATCCGGCAGCCGAAGCCGCCCTCTCTGCCAGGCCGCTGGAATTTTTGTATCAAATTGAATTTTTGTATTAAAGCACATCACTCTTTCACTGCAAAGTCTGGTTGCAACAGTGTCTTCTTTTGGCCTGTTTTATTTATTTATTTATTTATTTATTTATTTATTTATTTATTTTTTGTTGTTGTTGTTGTTGTTGAGTTGTTTAGTTGTGTCCGACTCCTCGTGACCCCCTGGACCAGAGCACGCCAGGCACTTCTGTCTTCCACTGCCTCCCGCAGTTTGGTCAGACTCATGTTTGTAGCTTCGAGAACACTGTCCCACCATCTCATCCTAGAATCATAGAGTTGGAAGAGACCACAAGGGCCAGCGAGTCCAACCCCCTGCCAAGCAGGAAACACCATCAGAGCACTCCTGACATATGGTTGTCAAGCCTCTGCTTAAAGACCTCCAAAGAAGGAGACTCCACCACACTCCTTGGCAGCAAATTCCACTGTCAAACAGCTCTTACTGTCAGGAAGTTCTTCCTAATGTTTAGGTGGAATCTTCTTTCCTGCAGTTTGGATCCATTGCTCCGTGTCCGCTTCTCTGGAGCAGCAGAAAACAACCTTTCTCCCTCCTCTATGTGACATCCTTTTATATATTTGAACATGGCTATCATATCACCCCTTAACCTCCTCTTCTCCAGGCTAAACATGCCCAGCTCCCTTAGCCGTTCCTCATAAGGCATCGTTTCCAGGCCTTTGACCATTTTGGTTGCCCTCCTCTGGACACATTCCAGTTTGTCAGTGTCCTTCTTGAACTGTGGTGCCCAGAACTGGACACAGTACTCCAGGTGAGGTCTGACCAGAGCAGAATACAGTGGCACTATTACTTCCCTTGATCTAGATGCTATACTCCTATTGATGCAGCCCAGAATTGCATTGGCTTTTTTAGCTGCCGCGTCACACTGTTGGCTCATGTCAAGTTTGTGGTCAACCAAGACTCCTAGATCCTTTTCACATGTAGTGCTCTCAAGCCAGGTGTCACCCATCTTGTATTTGTGCCTCTCATTTTTTTTGCCCAAGTGCAATACTTTACATTTCTCCCTGTTAAAATTCATCTTGTTTGTTTTGGCCCAGTTCTCTAATCTGTCAAGGTCGTTTTGAAGTGTGATTCTGTCCTCTGGGGTGTTAGCCACCCCTCCCAGTTTGGTGTCATCTGCAAATTTGATCAGGATGCCCTTAAGTCCATCATCCAAGTCGTTGATAAAGATGTTGAATAAGACCGGGCCCAAGACAGAACCCTGTGGCACCCCACTAGTCACTCTTCTCCAGGATGAAGAGGAACCATTGATGAGCACCCTTTGGGTTCGGTCAGTCAGCCAGTTACAAATCCACTGAGTGGTAGCATAGTCAAGACCGCATTTTACCAGCTTCTTTACAAGAATATCATGGGGCACCTTGTCAAATGCCTTGCTGAAATCAAGGTAGGCTACATCCACTGCGTTCCCTTCATCTACCAGGCTTGTAATTCTGTCAAAAAACGAGATCAGGTTAGTCTGACATGACTTATCTTTCAGAAATCCATGCTGACTATTGGTGATCACAGCATTCCTTTCTAGGTGCTCACAGACTGTTTGCTTAATGATCTGCTCCAGAATCTTCCCTGGTATTGATGTCAGACTGACTGGGCCTCTCTTTTCCCCTTTTTGAAAATAGGGACAACATTTGCCCTCCTCCAGTCTGCCGGGACTTCGCCTGTTCTCCAGGAATTCTCAAAGATGACTGCCAGTGGTTCTGAGATCACATCTGCCAGTTCTTTTAATACTCTTGGATCCTCCGTCGTCCCCTTCTCCTTGCGCCCTCCATCTTTCTCAACATCAGGGTCTTTTCCAGGGAGTCTTCTCTTCTCATGAGGTGGCCAGAGTATTGGAGCCTCAGCTTCAGGATCTGTCCTTCCAGTGAGCACTCAGGGCTGGTTTCCTTCAGAATGGAAAGGTTTGATTTTCTCGCAGTCCATGGGACTCTCCAGAGTCTCCTCCAGCACCATAATTCAAAAATTGATGCAATTCTTCGGCGATCAGCCTTCTTTATGGTCTAGCTCTCACTTCCGTACATCACTAATTATTATTATTATACCTCAGGGCGGTTCACAGAATAAAATCAAGATGCAAAACCCTCTTTGATTGTCCATTCTGGATCGCCCAGCCACTGCCAGTGTCCTTCCTCTTGGCAGATCAAGATGAGCAGGTGACAGCAAAGGTGACAAGGTTTTTTAGCTGGGGCAATTGGAATAAGATCCACTACTTGACTTGATTCAAAACCCCAAAATGCATTTTACATAACTGACTTTTTATTTCTATTCTTTGAAAATCTTATTGTTTTTTTATTGCTGTGGCCAATGGCTGATGCAAATAAAGATTTTTTTTAAACCACAAAATACCTAATAAGATACTTAGTGATGGGGATGCGTTTTTGTATGTTATACAATTTTTTTTAGAAAATGAAAGATCCATATCTCTTTTGTGTATCTCTGAATAATCAATAATTCACAAAAATCCCCTATTGAGTCCCAGCTCTTCATCATTCCCAGGAAAGGAAGGGCACCGGGCGGCGCTCGGGCTTCGCCTGCACGGTTTGCGCCTGCGCGACCGTCCCCCCCGCCTTCCGCTTCCTGCTCCCCCTTCCGCGCGTGCGCGATGGCGTCGTCCAACCCGGAAGTGGCCGCCTCCGCTGTGGGCGGGAAGCGAGCGAGGGCGGGACGAGGCGGCTCCCGGCCGTCGCCTCTCAGCCGCGGGGTGCAAGTCCGGAGGAGCCGCCGGCCTCGCTCGCAGGTAGGGCTCGGGGCGGGCGGCGGAGAGAGGTAGAAAGGAGGGGGGGTCTGTGGTAAATTGGGGGCACTGAGGTCATTGGGGGGGTTTGTGAGGTGATGTTTCTCCCCCTCCCCAGCTTCGTGAAGAAGGCGTCTCCCTTGGGGGGGAACCGAGGCTGGCGGAGTTTTCTCCCGGGGGGCATTTAGAAGACACCCCCCCCCCAGAATAATAATAATAATAAAAAAGCCAGGTCCGAGGCCCCTTCGCTCTCTTCCACACACGCCCCCCCCCCCGTAAAATACCTGAGGGAGCCTCAAAAAAATAAGTTGAAGGGAAGCCCCATTTAAATGGGGGGGGCTGCCGTGTCATGTGGTCGAGTGGGCGGGGCTTAGCTCCCCCGACCCCCCAATGTTATGTCCAAGGGGGCAGCAAAGACATACAGGGGATTTTCTGTTTGCTGGGGTAGTTGGGGGGGTTCCTTGGGGGGAGGGGCTTTGGGGGGGCAGTCTGGTGTGTGTGTGTGTGTGTATATATATATATATATATATGTATATTATAGTGTATATATATATATATATATATATATATATATATATATATATATATATATATATAATGTTATATATGTAGGGTACAAACATACATAATATAATACAATATATGGTATGGTGTAATATGTTTGTGTGTATATAACATGTATATGTGTGTGTATATATAATATATACATTATGTTATACAGTACATACAAATATAAGGCATGCTATGATATGTTTGTGTATATGTAGCATATATATGTGTATATGTGTGTATATATAATGTATGTACTGTGTTATACAATGTATATATACAATGTAATATAATATATCGTATGATATGCTATATTTGTGTGTGTATAACATATATGTTATACACACACAAATATAGCATATCATACCATATATTATATGTGTGTATATTTATATAATATATATTACATTGCATTATATTATGCTATACTATACTGTACTATATTTTGCTATATTATTATATACAGTGCTTTTTTTCTTTAAAAAATGCTTAGGGGTACTCTCATTTTGACTCCAGAAAATCACCATTTTATAGTTCAAATTGGGGGGGGGGAAATACAGTAAACAGACAAAGTACAAAGATTCACATAATGTTTAGGGGTACCCGTCCCCCCCCCAGAAAAAAGCACCGTGTGTGTATAATATTTCTATTGCTTTCTCTCGGTCAGTGACCAGTAGAGAAGATAAGGAAGAAAACAGAGAGCGTAAAACACATCATGATACGTGAAGTATACTATGAAAGATTTAAAAACAATGGAAAATAGTGTTACAACAATGAGAAATATAAAATCATCACATTAAAGGGGGAAGAAAACAAGGTCATTTTTGAGCCCCACATTGGGGGTTGGGCTAGATGACCCTCAGGGGTCCCTTCCATCTCTACGATCCCGTTGCTATTTTAGAGTCCTCCATCGCAACATATTGTGAGACTGAATCCCATAATTTCAGTACATACTGTGTGTGATACAGTGATTTCTTTCGTCAGTCCTGGATCCCAAGGTGAGGGATTTACCTGAAAGCCGAGAGCTTTGGGGGCACAGTGGGGGGGGTTTGCAGGTAGTTGGACGCTGTACTTCTCCTATTATTATTATTATTATTTTAAGACTACCTATCTTGAGGTTGCTTATCCAGAGAGGGACCCTGTGAGCTGCCTTTATATATCTTTTTTTGTCCATGCGGATCAGGGCTGAGTGTGAGTGACGGCATCTTTACCTTTTGCTCCACTTACCGTATTTTTCGCTCTATAAGATGCACCAGACCACAAGACGCACCTAGTTTTTGGAGGAGGAAAACAAGAAAAAAAAATATTCAGAATCTCAGAAGCCAGAACAGCAAGAGGGATCTCTGTGCAGTGAAAGCAGCAATCCCTCTTGCTGTTCTGGCTTCTGGGATCGCTGCGCAGCCTGCATTCGCTCCATAAGACGCACACACATTTCCCCTTATTTTTGAGAAGGGAAAAGGTGAGTCTTATGGAGCAAAAAATATGGTAATTGGTTCATTGTGGCATCATTTTGGAGCCCTTCTGCTGCCTCTGTTTCAGGTGCTGGGCCTGGTGTGTACAACCTGGGAGATCTTGGCTGTTTCCTGCCGCTTTCTGCCAGGCCCTTGGAGTGACTCTTCTCCCTTCCCTGCAATTAAGGCTGGGGGTTGGTGGCTGGGCTCTCCCGCCAGCAGCCTTGGGCCACGGATCCCGGTTTCTGGAGAGCAGTCCCCATCCGGCAGGGGCTGTGCCATCTTGCATCACTTTGCCTTGCGGATGCATTACTAATAGGGCCGCCCCATTCGGAGCGCCTCAATGCGTCTGGATTTATTACAGTGGTAGGAAAGGGCTGGTGGTGCCGTCTGATTTTGTTTATTCCCCCCCCCCCCCGGCAGACCTAGGAAGAACTTAAAACAGCCAGTTGGCACCACTGCTCTCCTGGCTGCCCCCCCCCCGGTGTGTCTGTTTGAAATTTACTCGCCAGCGCTCAAGAGAGCAGAGATTTTTGGGGCCGGTCGGGTTGGGTGCGCGTCCGAAGATGATATCATGAGGCAGCCTTCCATCGAGCAGAGCAGCGCGCTCACACCCTTATGTGGTTTGGGCAGCAGCCTCTGCGTCTTGCGTCAACTTTGTAACTAACAGATTTCTCTCTCTCTCCCCCTCCCTGCACATACCAGCCCCCCCCCCAATCTGTAGGGGATAAGTTAGGGCAAGAAATATCAGAAATATCAAGCCAGGCCTTTTGGATTGCCGTCTTTTTGAAGAGTTTTCACTTCTTAAAGTTTCCTGTCAAGGAGAAAGTGGAGGGGGGGACACACAACACTAGTGTGGCTTAATGGAGGCACTCTTAGAATCTAGCGAATTGTAGTTTTGTGAGGGGCAAACTACAGTTTCCAGAATGCTAATTTGGGGCAGGGTGCGCTTTAAATTTATGGTGCAGGTGCTTCACCTGTGTGCTTCTGAGGCAAGGCGGGCGTCAAGAACAAGGAGAGCGTCGTTTATGGATGTTCTGTGCAGAGAGGGAAAGCAGGGTTTGGTTTCGTTTTGAATTGAGGAATGCCCAGTAAATTTGGTTAGGAGGCCTCTAATGCTTGATTGTATTTTTCAAAATGGGATTTTGGCGAGGTTTCCTCTGTCCTTGCCCCCTCGCCAGCCGTGCAGCTGCCACCTCAAACCCTCCCTTCTCCCTCAAGGTGTTCATGAGAGCAAGAGGGAGAGAGCGCTTGTCTCTACTGGCTTGAGGAAGTGATGGGATGTGGATTAAATACCCCAGGGCTCTCAGTTTGATAAGCAGACACCTTGGGTGGCTGTGTGTGGCTGTCAGCTGTGGAAAAAAAGGCTTTAGACCTTGCCTAACCTCCGACTTCAGAGGTGCTGGTTCTTGTGTGGGGTGGGGAAGGCAGGGGGAGTCCCCACTTTCTTCCTTCCAAACTTGGAGGAGGCCCCCTGATGCCGGAGCCTCCTAGGCTGCCTTCTCCCCTCTCCGTCCCCCCCCCCCCGCTTCCCCTCTGCATTTTTCAGCTGCAGATGTTCTTGATAACTTCCTCTCTCTTCCAAAGTGAGCCATGCCTTTTGCTCTCTGCGTCTGGAGGATGACTAGCTGACTAAACAAAGAGATTTCTTCTCTCCCGCCTGCCCCCCCCTTCAGAGGTTGACTCAGTCCCTTTTCTGTGTCACTCAAACCAAACCCCAAAGCGTCTGGGCTGTGTGATAGGGGCAGAGCGCCAGGCCTCTGGGCTCCTCTCTCAGACCTGCCACACAACCTTATACATTTGTCTCCCTGAATAATTGAATGAGGGTTACACGCTGTCTGCTGAAGTGTGTATGAAAAAGAAGACGCACTTATCTGGCGGCTGAATCTTCAAGCAGACAGCACTTTTTTGTGGAAAAGAGTGATTCATGGACGATGTTAGCTTGAATAATCCAGAGTATGAATAAACCGCTTGAGTCGTTTGCTTCTAGCCCTCAGTTACCCACCCGTTTATTGCACTTCATGGGTCGAGGAGACTCCAACCCGGACAGATCTTAAATTTCTTTGTGGAGACCTTTTCTTTGAGAGTGCAGCGCTAGACATCTGATTTCCGACCCTGCCCCAGGACTTGAGGTCTCAGCTCGCCAGGGAAGTTCTGTGGCTTCACTGCCTCTGTGGAAGTATTGAGTGGGGCAGCACTCTTGGCTGCAGGCCCTGGGTTCAAATCACATACGGGGCGGCGGGAGCAGCCCTTTGGTGGCTGATCCCGAGCATTCATATTCAAGGCTCTAGGTTGTTTTTTTTATAAATATTTTTTATTAAGGATTTTCTTGTTTTACAGAAGTGTAGTGCCTCGTATTTTTCTTTTCTTCTGCCATGTAACATTTTTACAAATCCGTTTCATTTGTTGAGGCATTAGGGGGAGAAGAAAAAAGAAAGAAAAGAGAAAGGGGGGGTGGAGAGAGGGAAGATGGATGGGGTCGGGTGGCGGTGTTTCTATTATGCTTAGTGTATGTAGAGTTTGGTGTCAGCGTTGCTTGTGTTGTTCACTTGTGTTCCTTTGGTGGTGAGAGAGGTTGGGGTTGGCCTAGGGTGTGATTGTTTGCTTGTGATTGGCTGTGGTGAAAAAGCTCTGTGTTTCTCTCTCTTTGTTCCTTTCTGTTTAAAAGACAAGACCTGCGATGAGGTATTTAGAAACTGACACCGCCACCTAGTCTTTGAGTCTGCAGATGGGGAAAACTTGCAACCATCAGTTCACTCAGCAGCCTTCCTTTACACAACCTATGCAGACACGATCAGTGTAAGATTCCTTTTGATTTGATTTCTCATATTTCTATGCCGCTTTCCATTCCAGTGCACCCCAAAGCGGCTCACAATCAATAAATAGCAATAGCATGAGAGAGCACAATAGAACATCGCAACTACAGCATAAATTCTATAGAATAATTAACAGATAATCAGTGAAGCAGTTGCAGTCTGTAAAACACTGTGCTGCAACTATGCACAGTCCTGTGCCCTTGGCACTGAACTGCCCAATGTTTGCACAGGGATTAGCAAATCCTTCCTTGCTGTTGTTGTTTGGGTCTGTGTTTGTTCCCCCCCCCCCAAAAAAAAATCCATTCATGTCTACAAAGTCCTCCCCTTGTGTGTGTGTGCTTAGTTCTGTTTCCTAACGCTCTCAAAAGCCTTTTTGGTAGTGAAATGGAGCATGGAAGCTCTGGACTTTAGCGGAGCTGCTGTAACACAATACAGCACTCAGACAAAGGTGGTCCTGTTGCCTTTCAAAGGGAAGCTCCTTAAATATTTTAGGCCCAGGCCTAATGGTTGTGATCTCTGTGTGTGTGTGTGTGTGTGTGTGTGTGTGTGTGTGTGAGAGGTGCTATCTTACAATAGTGTGAGTCCGCCAAAGCTGAATTGTCTGCTTTTGAAAAGCAAAAATTTGCATTAACTTGTCAGTGTAGGAAAAGAGGTGGTATGGCAACAGCCAGCTGCTTTAAGTGAATTCACATCTCCAGGGCCTGATGAGCTGCACCCAAGGGTGCTAAAGGAGTGGGCGGGTGTAATCTCAGAGCCTTTGCCTATGATCTTGGAGAATTCTTTGAGGACAGGTGAGGTCCCTACAGACTCCCGGAGGTGGGCAAATGTGGTTCCCATCTTCAGAAAGGGGAAAGAAGACCCAGGTAGCTACCGACCGGTGAGCTTGACATCACTACCAGGACAGGTTCCAGAACAGAAAATTCAACAGTCGGCTTGTGAGCACCTAGAAAAGGATTTCTAAGACCCAACATGGGTTTCTCAAAAATAAGTCATGTCAGACAAACCTCATTTCTTTTTTGGATGGAGTTACAAGCTTGGTGGATCAGGGGAATGCTGCGAATAGAGTGTATTTTGATATCAGTCAAGTTTATGACCGAGTTCCCCATGATATTCTTGTGAGGAGGCTGGTAAAATGTGGGTTGAATGAAGTAACTCTTAGGTGGATTTGTAGCTGGTTGACCGACTGAACCCAAAGAGTACACATTAATGGCTCCTCTTCATCCTGGATAAAAGCGACAAGTGGGTGCTGTCAGGTTCTGTCCTGGGCCTATTGTTCAACATCTTTATAAACGACTTGGATGAAGGAATTGGGATGCTCATCAGATTTGCAGATGACACCAAACTGGGAGGGGTAGCCAACGCCGCAGAAGACAGAATCAGAATTCAAAGTGACCTCAGCAGATTGGAGAACTGGACCCAAACAAAATGAATTTCCATCAGGACAAATGTCAGCTTCTGCACTGCAATGTCAGGCAGGAAGAACCAGGTGCACAGATATAGGGTGGGAGATACCTGTGAAAAGGATCTTGGGGTCTTAGTGGACCACAAGCTGAACATGAGTCAACAGTGTGAGGCAGCAGCAAAAAAAGCGAATGCTATTCTAGGCTGCATCCACAGAAGTCTAGTGTCCAGATCAAGGGAAGTCCTCGTCCCACTCTGTTCTGCCCTGGTCAGGCCACACCTGGAATCCTATCTCCAGTTCTGGGCAGCACAATTTAAGAAGGATGTTGACAAGCTGTAAGGTGGGCAGAGGAGGGAGACCAAGATGCTCAAGGGTCATAGCTGGGTGCTAGGATACCTGCTTTGCCTTTGAAGGCACCCTGTTCAATCCCAGGTGGGGCTGCTGCCTGTCAGTGTAGACAATGCTGAGCGTCAGGTGAACCAGTGGTCTGACTCTGTGCAGCAGCTTCCTGTTTAAACCAGTCCTTCAGTCATAATC
Organism: Podarcis raffonei; assembly: GCF_027172205.1. Lineage (NCBI taxonomy): Eukaryota > Metazoa > Chordata > Lepidosauria > Squamata > Lacertidae > Podarcis > Podarcis raffonei. The sequence continues at coordinate 12,942,499 of NC_070619.1, read as the reverse complement.
ATGAGGACTAGAATCTTACTGCCCTTCTCATAAAAATCAAGTAAGTTGCTCAGGGGTGGACAGACAGACAGGTCCCAAGTTCAGTCCGCAGGAACCCTAAGTAGGGGTGGGTGTGGTCTCCTGCCCGAAATCCAGGAGAGATTTTGCTGCCAGTCAGTGTAGACTATACTGAGCTGGGTGGAGCTAATTGTCTGATCTGGTACAGAGCAGCTTCTGGAGTTCCTCTATAGTGGACCTGCTTCCTTTTGCCATAGCTTTGGGATCTCTGCCCTTCACAACTTCGGAAACCTTCAGAAAGGTTTCCTCTGTCAGCAGGGACAGAAAGGCCCATATTTGTAAATAAAGTGTGTGGGTCGATGGAGGGGTGTTTTTTTTTGAACGAGTTATTTGAGGCTGTTGCTTCTGTGACGATTCTGCCTCCTCCAGAGGGGGCGGCAATAAATCCCAGTTTAGCAGGGAAGAACTTATTGAGCCAAAGTGGTTCACTTGCAGAAATGTGCCTTTTATTCCCCCACCCACCCCCGGCTGCCCAGTTTTGCTATAATGGTAGCTTTCCCTTTTTAGCATTGGCATGATTCATTGGTTAAACATGCAGCTCAAAATTACGGGTTTATGTAGACTAAACCGCTGCCTCGGACAGATTGGCGGGATGGGATGGGGACAGACACTCTGCCGTGTTCTCCAGAGGCTATGATATGCACAAGGTAAGAGTTCTCTGCGCGCTTTGCAAATCCTTTGACACCGAGGTGCTTTCTGTCAGTTTGTGCTGGGAAGCCTTGGGCCTTGAGAAACAGCCTCAGAATTTCTGTCTGCAAAAGGCTCCGGCAAATTACTTTCTACAAAGCCAGAAATTTGCTTCCCCTTTCTCTGCTGCTTCGGCTCTAGCCCAAATAGCAGCTCCCCCCTCTTAGCCGAGCGGCCCTCCCTTGGCAAACAGACCATTGCTCCAAATTGGAAGAAGCTGTAGTTCTCAGTGCCCAGGAAAGGGCATTCAGAGCCTTCTGAAAACCTCCAGAGGAAAGCGATTCCACAGCTTCCCCTCCGTGGCTGAGCTGAAGGAGAAGTAAGCTGAGTTTCCTATGTGTCAGGCCTTCCCCTTGGAAGGAAGGGAGGAAGGAGTGAGCTCTCCGGGTCCTCATCTGCCTTGAGAGCGGGGCGGCCTCCCTCCACTCTGGTAAGAACTCAAGACATGCCTGGGGAGAATTTGCCTGACCCTTGACTTCTCCCCTAAGTAGGCGTGTTTCCTAAGTGGTCACGTTGCAGCCGGTTTGTTCCGCCAGAGCCCACGGGCAGCAAGAGACAAAGCCGTGTCTGTTCCTGGCCTCTCCTTTCAGGCAGCACGGGGTGCCTGCTTTGGCTAAATCAACGGGTCACAGAAACAGCCTTGCGGTGGGTGGGTCCTGCCTTGCCTCACTTCTGCCAATGGGGAGGCAGCCGTTCACCCGTTCCTCTTTGCGGCCCCCTTTCCTGCCATCTTCCTGAGGCTCAGGTAAACCGTCCCAATGCCTTCCAGGATTTGTGGCAAGGCTGCCCATTTTGTTTTGTATTTCCTATGGGAGGGAAGCAGAAACGCCACTTCCCTACCCATTGGGAAAAGGGGGCAGAGGCACGGGAGCGCAAGAACAACTCTCCTCACTTGTGGTACCCAGTGACCAGAATTCAGGGGCCCACTGCCTGCAATTATCTCCATTGTGGCTATTAGCCGGGGGTAACCTATCTTGCATAAAACACTGCAGAGCACTGCACACGTTCCTGGGTTCTTTGTGACCTTTTAATTGGGCCTAATGACAATGCATTTTGTTCTCTTGTCTCCTTTGGGGAGAACAAATGAGAGCGAACACTCCTCCCTTGGCCTGGCTCTCCCTGCCTTCTTTTGAGCTGCTTTGATGATGCCTGGCTGCTTTTCAGGCTCAGGACTCGCTTTTTGGAGAGCATCTTTGGAATGGCACTGCTGCCTGCTAAAACCCTGGGGGCTATCGAGCTGGTTGTTTCCTCCTGTGGCTCAGAATATCCTGGAGGGCAAGTGCTCCTTGATGATAAGATGATAGGGCCGGTTGTGGTCATGTCAATTTAGTGTGGCTGGTGTGACAGATGAACCCAGACCTTGCCAGGCTGCCTCTCCCATTGAGCACAACGATGGGCAGCTGACAGCTGACTTTCGGTCTCACAAAAAGGCTGTAAATGGTTCGTTATTGCTGTATTAGCAAGGAGGGCATGCTAAAAGCTGTATATCTGGCGTGGAGAAAGCAGATAGGGAGGGGTCTTCTCCCATTGTCGCACTGGATTTTGGGCCAAATGTTGGAAGGTTCAGGACAGATGAAAGGAAGACCTTATTCACACAGGCACAGCGGAATTTGTTCCCACAAGATATTAGTAATGATCTCCAATTTGCATGGCTCAAAATCGAGACAAATATACCATCAAAGGCTATAAGCGATGACGGTGCCGCTGAATGTCCGTTTTTGGGAATTGCAAGCTGTTCTCTTAGGTTTTTAACACAATGCTTCATTTTGCTCCCCAGGACAGGTGATGGTGAGGTGTTCTTGTTTCAGACGCCAAAATAACTTGGCCAGAGGAGGGTACGCTTGGGGAAAGGGGACCCCATCTGCTCTTCTGCTCCAGGCACAAAAATGTATGAAGCCAACCCTGGCGACTGGCTCTGTGAGTCAATGTTCTGGAGAATAGCAGAGTCACAGAGTTGGAAGGGGGATGCAAAGGGCCGTCCAGCTCCCCTTTCAGCTTGACCCGGGCGATTCGGCCGGCCTGCTTTCCTTCACCCTGCACACCTGCTTGGGGGTTGAGCTTTTACCTTCTCTCGCAGCTCAGCGTTGGGCTGTTTTTACAAGTATTCTTAAGGTGTGGCTCTCCCATCGAGAACTGCAGTTAATTCTGTGTGCACAGGGCTCTTTAAAAAAATGTCACTGTCCATTTGCACAGGTGGCTGCATGTTGGGGTCCCTCTGCGCCTGGGCACCGAGGCTGAGATTGGGCTGTCAGTTGGACGGCTGTGGCTGCTGTCGCCTCGTGCTTCTCTGCATCCCTGCTCTAAACAAACTGGAAGCTTTTCTTAGGGCTGTATCAAACGAGTAGACCCACTGAAGTTATAGGACATTACAAACTCAGTTGCATCTGTATCACTGGGGGTCTACTCTGGAGTAGAACTTGGTTTGATACAACCATTGGAAAGTACTTTGTAATGAAATGCTTGCAAATGTTTCAAGATATGGCAATAACATTCCTTACAGCGGATTTTAAGGGGAAAAGTGAAGGCACTCGGAAGTGTTACCATCCTTGACTGTGAATGGATGTACCACTTCAGACTAATCACGTGAAAGAAGCTAATTGCAGCTTCTGATCTGCAGATTTGATTACTGCCGTGTTCATTCCGGCTGCTCGGTTTGGCATCTTACAATGTCACCAGCTAATGTTACAGATTTCTTTTAAAATGGGAGAAAATTTTCCGCTGAAAAATGTGTTGAGGAAAATTTCCCCGAGGTGGGAAAGATCCCCCACATTGTCCCATTTCCATGGAAATTTATCTTCCTCCCTTGGAACACCAGAATTCCAAGGTGATGGTAGTTTGGGCTTGCCTAGACCTGGAGCAACGCTGGCTTCTTCAAGGAGCTTAAAAAAAGATTTCTCCTGAATCTTCCCCATCCAAAGCAGCTTCTGTGTATTGGAGAGTTTGATTTTGGGTATGTTTTGCTCAGGCTTTGCCGCAGAGACTCGGAGCAGCTTGTAGCAAACAGTGCAAACGGAATGTTCCCGCTGTGAGGGTGCGTGTCATCTCTGCCCCAGGAGCAATGGCCCTGGCCCCTTCCAGACGCTGCTGACTCCCAGCCACATTGGTCACCTCGTCTCTGCAGACGCTTCTGCTGGTGTTCATAGGAACACAGAGAGCTGCCTTGTTTCAAGTCAGACCAAGGATGGCACCTGACATCTCCGCCATCTTTAAGTTCTCAAAGTTCTTCACCTAGCTCAGGGTTGTCCTCTAAACTAGCCAGATGTTCACTCAGTCCCAGTCAGTCCATCATTTGAAAAAATGAGCTGTCTTGCCCCAAAATGGCAACTAGACATTCCATTTTGGCGACTGCAACCTCGGTTTAAGGAGCCGTTTTGTGCCCTGCTTATATATCTTGAGTTTCTAACGCTGCCAGTGAGGTAGGTTAGGCTGAGAGAGAGTGACTGGCCCAAGTTACCCAGTGAGCTTCATAGCCGAATGGGGATTCAAACCCCTGTCTCCCAGGTCCATTGCCCAGCGCCTCCGCTTTGGGCTCCTCCCCTGACCCGCCTCTCTCCTTCCTTCTCCTTCCAGATACCCAGCCCCGCAGCCGAGCCCAGGGCGGTATGCCGAGGCAGGATGAGTGCGAAAGATGCCGGCGGTGCAGCTTGCCCCGAGAAGGCGGCCTACACTCTTCATATTTACCCCCAGCTCTCGGCCGAAAGCGCCTCCTGCTGCCGCGTGACGGCAACCAAAGACGCCACCACCGCCGACGTCATCCGGGACGTCATCGGCTCCCTGAGCCTGGACGTCTCTAAGCACTACGTGCTGGTGGAGGTGAAGGAGTCGGGCGGGGAGGAGTGGGTGCTGGACGGGAACGACGCCCCGGTGCACAGGGTCCTGCTGTGGCCCCGGCGGGCGCAGGACGAGCACCCCCGGCAGGACGGCTACTACTTCCTGCTGCAGGAGAGGAACACGGACGGCAGCATCAAGTACGTCCACCTGCAGCTGGCCTCCGGGGAGGACGAGGGGCGGGAGGAGGCGCGGCGGCTGGTCGAGCGAGGCTTCCTCCCCTGGCTGCAGGAGGACGTCAACGACCTGTGCAACCTGCCCAACCTGACGGAGGCCACGCTGCTGGAGAACCTCAAGCGGCGCTTCCTGAAGCAGAAGATCTACACCTACGCCGGCAGCATCCTCATCGCCATCAACCCCTTCAAGTTCCTGCCCATCTACAACCCCAAGTACGTCCAGATGTACGAGAGCCACCAGTTGGGCAAGCTGGAGCCCCACATCTTTGCCATCGCCGACGTGGCCTACCACACCATGCTGAAGAAGCACGTCAACCAGTGCATCGTCATCTCCGGGGAGAGCGGCTCCGGCAAGACGCAGAGCACCAACTTCCTGATCCACTGCCTCACCGCCCTCAGCCAGAAGGGCTACGCCAGCGGGGTGGAGAGGACCATTCTGGGGGCTGGACCGGTGCTGGAGGTGAAAAGCAATCCGTAAAACTCTCTCTCTCTCTTCTGTCAAGTCCTTTTTGTAACCGGGAAGGATGGGTTGGGTCTCTGGGGGTCTCAATTGGGGAGGATTGCTTCTGTGGAGCTCAGGCCACTGGGGGACAGGATGGGTGGCTGGTCTAGATGGGCTCGCTTTGAATCTTCTTAGGTCCTTACGGGAGATTCAGGGCAGGCATAAGAAAGTACAGTACATCTTTACCCAGTGCTTGGCTAAACAACAACAACAAAATTCTTGATATGCCACCCATCTGACTGGGTTGCCCCAGCCACTCTGGGTGCCTTCCGACAAATGAAACAAATTGAGCACAGTAAAACATCAAACATTAAAAAACTTCCCCATACAGAGCTGCCTTCAGCTGTCTTCTAAAACTCAGATAGTGGCTTATTTCCTTGACATCTGGTGGGAGAGGGTGCCACCACCGAGAAGGCCCTCTGCCTGGTTTCCTGTAACCTCACCTCTCTCAGGGAGGGAATCGCCAGAAGGCCCTCGGAGCTGGATCTCCATGTCTGGGCTGAACGATGGGGGTGGAGACGCTTCTTCGGCTATACGGGGTTGAGGCCATTTAGGGCTTTCAAGGTCAGCACCAACACTTGGAAGCGTAGTGGGGAGCCAGTGTAGGATTTGCTCCCACGGGCTGTCATGATGACGCCCAACTTGGATGGCTTTGAAAGAGGGTTTGACAAATGCGTCAGGCTGCCGAGGGCTACCGGCTGCGAAGGCTGTGTTCTGATTCACCAGGGAGGAGAGGTGCATCTGTTGTCCCCAGCTCCTGCTTGCAGTCTTCCCCTGGGGTATCAGGTTGGCCTTTGCGAGGACGGGAAGCTGGTCTACATGGGCTCGCTTTGCCTGGACTCAGCTGCTGCAGGGCTCCTCGGATGTTCTGATGTGGGTTTTTAAGCCGCTCACTATTGAGGTTTTGGACAGCTCTGAGGAAGGAAGTCTTAAGACGGGGCCTTTTCCTCTGTGCTGGGCGCTGCTTTGTTTTCTGGGCAGGGCTCTCCTCCTGACCCTCTCCTTAGCAGCATCTTCCTCCCCCCCCTCAGCAAATTTTTCCCCGGGATTTCAAAGACCTCTCCTTATTTAGTCATATTTGACCCATGCCGTCTTTCACAAATGGAGATTAAGAAACAGGAGCAGGGGAGGGGGGTCATTGGATGTTGGCTGCCGTTTTCTTTTCTAGTCCTGAGCTGAAGCTGACCTCATGGCTTGGTTTCACTTAATCAGAGCGAGAGGCAGCAAAAGTCTCCACCGAGACCCAGCCTTTCTGCACACTGTAGAGCTGCCCCCTGCTTTGCATAGGCCTTTCTTTCTCACCCCCCCAACTGCTCTTTTTCTGTCACATGCTTGCTTCTGTTTCCTAATCCTCAGAGAGCAAAGAACCCTCTTCCTCAAATGGGCTGGCTGCAGCTCAGGTGAGCGGCTTCTGTCACTCCTGGGTCCGTACAGAGTTCCAGGGTGCTCCCAACACCAGCCTGCGCCGTTTTACCACTTCAGCACACCTTAGGGACTCTGGATTTGCGGAAGGTTTGCTCCTGAGCCTTTTCTTCTCCCCAAGATCTCCCACAAGGTAGAGGAGATTTAGGGTCAGAGTTTCCCTTCTCCCAGATGGGCAAGCCCCACCTGCCCCCCACTTCCCTCTACAACAGGGGCAGAACCCCCCTTCTTTACCGTTGGAGCCCCTCTTGCTCTCGTCCACTCCGTCCTCTGGAGCCTGTCTTCACATGCAAGGGAATGCCCTGAGGGTTTGAGACCCACCAACACCCCTCGCCTGCTTGAGCCAGCCAGTTGAAGCCGCTCCCAGAGTGCGGCCGTTACTGCACGCGGACAGCTGAGTGCAGGGTGGGGACCAAAGGTGGACAAACTACCCCCAGAAGGAGCATGACACGTCCCCCACCAGAGGTCTCCCCCCCCCCGTAAGACCCTGTACACCCCAGAGCAGTTTACAATAGTAGTACATAAAACCGTATTTTTTTAAAAAATGAGCCAGCTGTTGTGGAAATGTGTATTCCTAGTTGCCTGAAGGAATAGACAAATTGCCAGCCGGTGCTTAAAAATGGAAAGAGAAGGCGTCTGCTCAGCTCAGGAGCATGCAGGAAAAGCACTCTATTCCTCCTATACATGGGAGGAGCACCTGAGAGACTTTCTTCCGGTTGCAGCTCAGGTTTCAAGGTGCTAAGGACCACTGGAGAAGGGAGCCAGTCACTCAGTAGCAGAGCAGCCGCTGTGCAGGCAGACTGTCCCTGGTTCTGCCCCCCCCCCTTATCTCCTGGTAGGAAGGAAAGACCCCCTGGAGAGCGCAGACCACCTTTGGCTAAACAAAGGATTAGTCTGAACTGGGATGAGGCAGTTTCTTGCGTTCCTCAGAATAACCATAATAATCCTTTTCCTGTGCTGCCGGCCAGTCAGCTCTATTTATTATTTGCATTTAGAGCCTTTAATCTGGGCGGGGTTCCAGAAACATCATAAAATAAATACTGTTAAAAGCAGAAAATAACAGCTGGGGGGACGGGACACTGCCACTGTTGAGCTTTCAAGCCAGCTGGCTCAGGCTTCTTGCTGTCCTCGCCCCTTATGTCCAAATGCCTCTGCATTTTTATCGGAATATTTTATTTGTACTGTGGAACTCCCAGGTCTGTGGTTGCTTGCTTGAGATCACCAGAGCAGAAGAGCCTGCAGGGTCAGGCCAAAGGGCAGCACCCTTGTTCTTACGGTGACCAACCAGGTTCCTGCAGGAAACCCACAAGCAGGAACTGAGCCCAAGAGCTTTTAACTTGGGGCTGGGGAAACATTTGTGGCCCTCCTGCTCCCCAGCCTCATCAAACCCAGCAGCCAGCATGGCCCAGTCGTCCGTGGAGGAGGATGAGGATGATGGGCGTAGCATCTCGAGGGGCCACGGGAGCTCCCCCCATCCTCTGCTGTAGCCTTTCTCAACCTTGGCTGTTGTCGGGACTACAGCTCCCACCACCCCTAGCTAGCAGGACCAAGTGGTCAAGGATGATGGGAGTTGTAGTCCAGCAACATTCAGAAAGGCCGCTCTAGTGAGTTTCTCAGCAAGGCGTGCGATTTTGCTCTGCCACCTAAATAAGCTCCACTCTCTTAGCACCTCTGATTTCTTAAGCCCAGGTAAGGAGGATCCACCTCAGCTGGCAAACAGAGACAGGCGCTGCCTCCCCCCCCCAAAAAAAATCTTGCTTCCATTCATAAAGTGACTTGGGCAGGATGCTTCAGAGCTCCTGCATGGTGCGTCTGTCCTTCCCTCTCCCCTCCCCACCTCCGCCAGAAAGCAGAAGTGAAGATCTCTGAGGCTTGGCTACCTCTTTGAGCTTCTTCCACTTGTGGTCTGTCGGCCAAAACAGGAAGGAGGTCGCTGTGGGGAGCCCCTTTGGGATCAGCTGATGGCATGGCATTGGTTGCTACTAACTCATTCAGACTTTCGGAGGGGGAGGAGGGAAGGGAAGTCTTTCAGGTTCCATTTGAGGGAAAGTGAAGAAGAGCCTGATGGCTGAGGCCAGCGGCCCGCCTAGTCCAGCGCCCGACTGGACGGCTCTTCTGGGAAGCCCACACGTTAGGGGGATGTGAGTGCAAGAGCCCTCTCTCCTCCTGTGGCTTCCAGCAACTGGTGGCATTGCTGCTCCCAGCAGTGGCATCAGAGCATAGACATCATGGGTGCCTTTGGGAGGGTGCGGCAGATAGCACTAAGGGTCTTCAGGTGCTCTGAAATATCATAAGGAAATGCGAGGACTCCTCCCAGAATGCCTGTGTGGCTGCAGGCTGTTTGGGAAGCTGAGATTCTTGTGCAGTAGTTGGGAAGAAACACACACCCACACACCTACGTCTGCCTCCAGAAATTCATTTCTTGGAAGTTTCTTGCTCTGATGCTTTCGGAGTCATGCTTGCCTTCTGGCACAGGGAAGAGAATTCTGCGCTGAGCCAGACTCATCTCAAGCCCATGGCTTCGGGGACGACTTCTTCCATGCCACTGGACTCACCATGGGATGAAGCCCACGTAATGGGGGCCGGGGGGCTGGGAAGAGAGCTACTGGCAGCCTTTTGTGGCACAGATTCTGCCTTGGCACTGTGGGTAGCATTTTGGAGAGCGTTTCTTTTTCGTTCTCTTAATCTAGCAACTTACTTTGGGTTTTTGTGGGGGTGGAGGTGGGGGGTTTTCTCTGAGAGGCTGTAAGAATAGGTGGATACCCTTTCTCAAAAATAGCCATACTTCGCTGCCACGGACATGGTTTGGGGACTTTATATGGCCCAGCTTGGGTTTATTTTTTATTTTTTTTAATCAGCTTTGGAGAATTTGCTCTGTAGTTGGGCTAAATACCACACAGATGAGGTCATCGCACTCTTGGTTCCTTTCAGAAAACCATAGGCGGCTTACATGGGTAATTGTAAAAGGGGCGGAGAGGAAAGGAAATTAGGAGATTGGTCAGGGCAGCTTTTAAACCCAGGATTCCCAGTTCAAAATTCGTGGTGTTTCTCAAAATGACCTCAATGCATCCTGTTGGAGCAACGAAAAACCTGTCGGTCTGCAACAAAATGGAGCCTGCGTAAATCTAGGAATTTAAAGTGCAGGGAGTTGGGAATTGAGCTCTCAGCAGTCCCTGAAGCCAGTAGGGTCAAAGGTCTTGTAAGGTGGTGGTGGTGGCATCTGGTAACATCTGGAGGGCCACAGACCTTCCCCACCTCTGACCTAAATCCTTCTTTAGTCATCCAGCCAACAGACATTCAGCTGTGAGGAAAGATTGCAGCATCCGGGTCTTTATAGTAAAGAGGAAAGGCGAGTGAGAGGTGACTATCCAGTTTATAATATTCTGCATGGCTTGGAGAAAGCGCGTTCTTCTCCCTCCCTCATAACGCTAGAATTCATGAAGTGAAGCTGAATGTTGGAAGGTTCAGGACAGACAAAAGAAAATGCAGGGTTAGACTGTGGAACTCCCTCCCACAGGAGGCACCAGCCCTCCTACCAAAGCCCCCCCTTCCCTCCTGCAACCTTTCGGGGTTGAATTGTTCTGGAAGCCACCTTTGCTCTTTGTTTGGTGTGGTTTTTGTCACTTCGCCTTCTCTCCCCTCCATTTCTCACTTTCTTCCTGGGTTCAGCCCAGGGGGTTGCAGCTGATGGGGAGGAGGTCATCAAGTCAATAGGTTTTCTGAGAGAGGAGGGTGAGGGAAGGCCCTAACTTCCTTTTTTTAAAAAAAGAAAGAGGCTTGCTTATTCTTCTGGTGTCACAAGGATGTTGTGTTAGCTCTGTGACTCTAGGATAAATGAGTCAGCCCCAGTTGTGGGTGTTGCAGCCAGCTGCCTGCCCCAAGGCATGAACGTGTGTGTGCACTTGCAGGAGGGGAGGAGGTGAGAAAGCTGTTTGGCCCAGCCTCCGTGCCTCGTTTCTGGCATCCGTCTGTCTCGAGAGACAACAGAGTGAACCTGGGGGTGAAGTCAAACTGTAACCTCCACGGGGCGCAAACCTGGGCAGAGTGCATGGGCTGCCAGACGACAAGACTTCCCTCTCAGCCTCACTGATGGGGTCCAAAGGAGGACTGGTGCTGCACTTTGTTTTACAAGCATGACAAATTTATATAGTACGGTTTTCTGGATTTAAATAAGACTGGGTGATGTGCTGCTAGCACTTTGAGCTGTGTGTGAGAGAGAAAAAGAGCTTTGTTACTCTATCCGTAACAATGCTGTGTCAACAGCAGAGCCTTGCACCTGCTGAGTACGGAAAATCTCTGATTTAATCCTGGCTGCCTTTAGTTATTTGAGAAGGGAAGAGGAACAATTCAGCTCTTTATAAGCATAGACCATGGTTTGTAGACCATGCGGACTAGAATCGTACATTATTTTTAGGGCAAGGGCCGCAGCTCAGTGATAGGGCGCAGGCTTTGCTCGCTGAATGTCCCAGCTTCAATCCACTTAGGACTGGGATTGTCAGCAAGAAACCCCGAGAGCTACTGCCCATGAGTGGGGGGGAGGGGGGAGGGGGAGCTGCCCCCCATCAAGTAAATAAGTAAAAATACTTAACTGACCAATTCTACTGCCAGTCATTTCTGAACTTTGCTGCAGACATTTGCCTCATTATTTCACTTCACTGCAGGCCTTTGGAAACGCAAAGACAGCCCACAACAACAATTCCAGCCGGTTTGGGAAATTCATCCAGGTCAACTATTTGGAGAACGGCATTGTCCGGGGGTGAGTGCGGCTTCCAGGCTCTTGGGGGGGGGTTGTCCTCGCTGTTTCACCAAGCAGTTGTTCTCCACCAGCAGAATATTGCTGGAAGTGAAAACCCCTCTCCCCCCCCCCCATGTCGTTCATAAGGAAAATGGCCTGCCTGGCTCCACGGATTCTAGCACCATAGAACCTTGTTGCGGGGGGGGGGCAGCTTCTCTTTCTTTCCCCCCATTCACTCTTTTTTTCTCTTGGTGGATTCCAGGGCTGTGGTTGAAAAGTACCTGCTCGAAAAATCTCGCTTGGTGTCCCGGGAAAAGAACGAAAGGTGAGGAGAAAGTTTGTGGTTTAACTTGAAATACATGGTGCATTTTACACTTCGGAAAAGGGAAAGTCATCGCTAATAAACTATTATTATTATTATTATTATTATTATTATTATTATTATTATTATTATTACTATGCACCCAGAGTAGGAACCGAGGAGAGATAAGGGTGGATGAACAAAGGAGGGCTCAAATAATTTAGAAGCCAGAAATCTATTAAGACGTGCAAAATCCCTGGGACCTGGGATTGAATCTCAACAGCCAGACACTGCCTTTAAGTCTAATGCACTGTGTAGCTTGTTGTGAAGATAAAATGGGCACACTCAGGGGTGTAAACAGGAACGGGCAGGTAACTTCCCAAATCTGCAGAGGCCCATACCTGTCCAGGGGGCCCGTTGACCATCTTCTACAGACAATCTGGATCCACTTCAGTCTGGTTTCAGGAGCACATGCAGAAAGGTGCGCAAGCTATGAAAAGAGCGAGCCAAGTGGCTTCTGTTAACAGACACGTGTGTGTGTGTGTGTGTTCGTTCTCCTTCCCGAAGGAACTACCATGTGTTCTACTATTTGCTGCTCGGCGTCAGCGAGGAGGAGCGTCAGGAATTCCACCTCAAGCAACCCGAAGACTATTTCTACCTCAACCAGGTACACAAAGGCCCTGCTTATGTGAGCCTGGCTGGGACAGCTGGCAAAGGCGCTTTTGTGTCTGCCCCACGCTCCAGAGGTAGTGGCGGGGGGGGGGACCCCAAACAGGCCTCCTTTGTTCCCACTCAAGTCTTCAGCAGGGATCGCCTTGCTCAGCCCCAGAAGGCCAGAGGTCACCTGTCTTGAGGAAGGTTTCCTAGCCGGGTCAGGCCTGATGCAGCCAGCTGGACACCCCACTCTTGAGCACCACATGCCTCCCTCTTCTTTTTTTTATTAAAAAAGTTATCCTTGTTTTGTTCATGATATTTAATACTAACACACACATATCATAGTATCGTAAAGTTGGGTGGGACCTCACCTAGTCCAGTCCCCTGCAATGCAGGAATCTCAGCTGAAGCAGCCACAGCCTCGGCTTAAAAACCTCCAAGGAAGGAACATGCGCCATCTTTTGAGGGAGACCACAATTTTGTTTCTCTGCTTAGATTTAGTCGTTCATTTACTTTTTTCTTCTTGCAGCATAACTTGAAAATTGAAGATGGGGAAGACCTCAAGCACGACTTTGAACGGTTAAAGCAAGCCATGGAGATGGTCGGCTTCCTTCCGGCGACCAAAAAGCAGTAAGTACATAAGAACATGGGAAAAGCCCTGCAAGAGTCAGACTCACAGGGACTCACCTTGTCCAGTGTCCAGTTCTCACAGTGGATAATTAGATGCCCCAAAGGGAAGCCTTCCATGCTAAAAATATGTTTGTTTAGACAAGTCTACCCAGATATTTAGAAAGCTGCAGCCAGTTTTATTTTTTATTATGCCGCCCATCTAACTTGAGTTGCCCCAGCCGCTCTGGGCATCTGCACATGCAAGCTGGTGTCTTCAACTCCACTTTCTGTGTTTTTCTTTCTCCAGGATTTTTTCAGTCCTGTCTGCTATTCTGTACCTGGGGAACGTCACCTACAAGAAGCGGGCGGCAGGTCGGGACGAGGGCCTGGAGGTCGGACCCCCCGAAGTGCTGGACATTCTCTCCCAGCTCCTGAAGGTTCCAGACCCCTCCTCATTAAGAAAATCTGCCGATTGATTGTCGGGGGGGCGGTATGGAGGACAGTGACACCTAACATTTTATTTATTATTCCTCCCAAACATTTAGTTCTCTCATTCTTTTCAGAAGGGCCATGGAAGTTCCCCACCCTGGAGTTTAAAAGTGATCCAGGAGTGGTGGAGATTTATCTTGGGGGGGGGGGGAATATATGTGGCCCTCCAGATGCCAAACTCCCATATATCTAATGGATGTATTTCATGGACTGAGGGAGCAGGTCCCTGGGGGATGCTCTGGGCCAAGGGGTAGCAAAACCACTGCAGGCTGGCTCCGTCTGCCTCTCTCAGGTTATTCATTCCTGATCTTGCTCCCGCCCTCCCCACTCTTCCAGGTGAAACGTGAAATCTTGGTGGAAGTATTAACGAAAAGAAAAACTGTGACGGTGAACGACAAGCTGATCCTGCCCTACAGCCTCAGCGAGGTGAGTTGGTGTGCGCTGGCCAACGAGTGTTACTGATAGAGCACAGAGAAAGGCAACATTTATTTTTTTAGGAGTAGGTTGGATTACAGGGTGAGCTGAGCCGATGGGCTTTTTTATTTCGAGATTAGGACAGGTCTCATGATTTGAAAGAAAACGACAAAAAAACAAGGAAAGAAGTGTCATAACAGCGGGACTCACAGAGATACGGCTGCAGCAGATGGGACGCAGGTGGCGTTGGGGTCTAAACCACAGAGCTTCTTGGGCTTGCCAGTCGGAAGGTCAGCAGTTCAAATCCCTGTGACAGGGTGAGCTCCAGTTGCTTTGTCCCAGCTCCTGCCAGCCTAGCACGCCAGTGCGAGTAAATAGGTACTGCTGCAGCAGGAAGGTAAATGGCGTTTCCATGCGCTCTGGCACTCGTCACGGTGTCCCGTTGCGCTTGAAGCAGTCTAGTCATGCTGGCCACATGACCTGGAAAAGCTGTCTGTGGTCAAATGTCGGCTTCCTCAGCCTGAAAGCAGAGATGAGCGCTGCACCCCAAAGTCAAATTGGACTGGACTTAACCCTCCAGGGGTCCTCACAGAGCTGAGAAGGCCTGGGTTCAGTCTGGGGAACGATGCCCTGCTTGAAGCCATAGAGAGTGGCTGCCAGTTAGTGTAGACAACACTGATCTTGGTGGACTCGTATGCTGTGGGTATTTTTATACTGTGTACTGCCCTGAGATCTAGTGATGTACAAGTAAAGAACACTAAGAGCAGCGCGGGTCCTGCCTGGAAGCTTCCCTTCCGAGCGTCTGGTTAAGTCAGTGTGGGAACAGGACCAAGAGGGCCCCCTCGAGCCTGATCTTCCAAGGTTTCCTCAACGTTCCTTCGTCTGTGCCTCTTTCTCCAACCTGCAGGCCGTCACGGCTCGCGACTCCATGGCCAAGTCTCTCTATAGTGCCCTTTTCGACTGGATCGTTCTGCGAATTAACCACGCACTCCTCAACAAGAAGGACATGGAGGAATCTGTGGTGGTATGTCTTCAGGGAACAATGGCAGCCTCTGGGGCTGGGCGATACTTGCTTTTCAAAGTTGCCAGCTAAACATCGCGATATGCTGATATATCACGATGTCTGGAATGTAGAGGCATTGGCGGGCTTTGCGGTTTCCCCCACATTGTGAGTTCTGCATAGCACGCACACAGACACACGCATCATGATTTGCAGCAGTTATGAAACCAATATCACGATACAGACTTCAGATTGGCTTGGGATGATATATCAATATATTGCCCAGCCCTAGCAGACTCTCTGCCCCAAATGCACACCCAACGAGCATGGCCTTTCTTGCCGCTTGCAATCGGCAAAGATCACGGGCCCCACTGTCCTTCTGACGCCACCCTCTGTTGCTTCGCTCCTTCCTTCCTCCCTCCCTCCCCTCCCTCCTTCTCACTGTACAGTGCTTTTCCATCGGGGTGCTCGACATCTTTGGCTTTGAGGACTTCAACACCAACAGCTTCGAGCAGTTCTGCATAAACTACGCCAACGAGCAGCTGCAGTATTATTTCAACCAGCACATCTTCAAGCTCGAACAGGTAAGGAATCGCGCGGGGGGGGGGCGAGCTTCAATATTCCAGGGCTGAAATGTTGGTCCTCCAAGCCTCTCTGGCCCACAGAACTCTCTCACCAGGCCTTGCTTCTTTCAGGGTTTTCACCCTGCTGGGAATGAAAATGCCTCTGTTCTTGCTTGGATGGGAGGATAATTGCTTGGGTCTTACTGATAATTTGATTGTTTTACCTTGCTTGAAAACCCGCTTTCAGGGGTTTCTCCTCAGTCAAGCAGTAAATGAATTTCATGAAATGAAAACAATCCTCCTTCAAAGCATCCACCTCTTTGCACAAGTTAAAACCACCGCATGGCCATTTGTCCTGCCCTCTGCCAGTCAATTCCATTGGACGCCGCCCCTCCCCAGGTCCTATCTCATGCGGCCAGGGGACACCGGCTTTTCAAGGGTCTGTTTCATTTGTCCACAGGAAGAGTACCAGAGCGAAGGGATCGCGTGGCACAACATTGACTATACCGACAACGTGGCCTGCATCCACCTCATCAGCAAGAAGCCCACCGGCCTCTTCTACCTGCTGGACGAGGAAAGCAAGTAAGTTCAGTTGGCGCAGAGCGTAGCCTTCGACTGAGCTGTGCTCAGAGCAAACCCCGAGAAAGAGTGACGTTTTCATGGAGCGTCCCTTCTGGCAATTCCTGCAGCCAAGCTGGTGCCAAACATCTTGCTCTGCTTTCCTGTGTGTGTGTGTGTGTGTGTGTGTGTGTGTCATCTGACAGGCCAGGACCTCCATGCACACTGCCCAGGCCTGCGCCTCATGGAGGTCACTTTGGTCAGTTTTATTTCATGCCTGGAACCACACTCCATCGCCTCTCAAGACAGACGCCATCGGCAACAATATGAGAAGTCTTTGTCTTTTCGTTTCAGCTTCCCGCACGCCACCAGCCAGACCCTCCTTGCCAAGTTCAAGCAGCAGCACGAGGACAACAAGTTCTTCATTGGGACGCCCGTCCTGGAGCCGGCCTTCATCATCCAGCACTTTGCAGGCAAAGTGAAGTACCAGATAAAGGTAGGAGCAGGGCAGAAGCACTAGGTCTGGGGCTGCCTGCCTTGCTCTGCCTTTCGCCTTCACTGGCCCTACCTTCCCTGCAGGATTTCCGGGAGAAGAACATGGATTACATGCGGCCCGACATCGTCGCCTTGCTGCGGAGCAGCGACAGCGCTTACGTCCGGGAACTCATTGGGATGGACCCCGTGGCCGTCTTCCGGTGGGCCACGCTCCGAGCCGCCATCCGAGCCATGGCCGTTTTTGCGGAGGGCGGCCGCCAGAGAGCCCAGAAAATGGCAGGTGTGTGTGACATTTCACAATATTCATTTAAAATAAAGGTAAAGGGACCCCTGAGCATGAGGTCCAGTCATGGCCGACTCTGGGGTTGCAGCGCTCATCTTGCTTTATTGGCCGAGGGAGCCGGCGTACAGCTTCCGGGTCATGTGGCCAGCATGACTAAGCTGCTTCTGGTGAACCAGTGCAGCGCACAGAAACACCGTTTACCTTCCCGCCGGAGCGGTACCTATTTATCTACTTGCACTTTGACGTGCTTTCGAACTGCTAGGCTGGCAGGAGCAGGGACCGAGCAACGGGAGCTCACCCCTTCACTGCGGGGATTCAAACCGCTGACGTTCTGATCGGCAAGTCCTAGGCTCTGTGGTTTAACCCACAGCGCCACCCGCGTCCCTTCACCACTTAAATTGATTTAAGGTTGTTCATTTAAACAACCTTAAGTCAATTACTTCCCTTCTTTTCTTTCCGTGGTTCATTTTGCATACCATACATCCCTGCATGTTTTGTGACTGGAGGCAATGAACACTTTGTCTATGGCCTCCGGACATAATTCCCCCTCACAACGGCCCTGCAAGGCAGGTTAGGCCAGGACAGGACAGTGAGCAACCCAAGGTCACCCAATGAGCTTCATGGGCTGCTGGGGATTTGAACCCAAGCCTCTCTTGAACCCAAGCCTCTCTTGAACCCAAGCACTCTACACACTTTGCCGCTTGGAGGAAATTTTTCCTGCTGGGTCAGAAGTGCGACACCTTAAAAAGACGCCTGTTTTTCTCTGTGGCATTGAGCTGCCAAGACTCCTCTATTGCATTTTGCTGCAACAGACCTAAAAGCCGGGTTTCTCCTCTGGAAAAGGGGTGGATTGCAGCTTTAATGGCTGGTAATTATTTGCCGCATAATGGCGCTAGCTTTGACCCCAGGAAGGCGCAGCTTGTGCCAAGGCTGATATCATTTATCGAGCCGTCTAAAACCTTCCTTTATTCTTTCAGGCCCTTGAATTAATTATTGCAGCCCGCTCCTTTTATCTGCAGTTTCCTGATCGCTTCTCGTCTGTTATTGCATTGTGAAGGGCCGTGGCTCCTGCTCTGCCTGCGCCAGATCCCAGGTTCCTTCCCTGGCGTCATCTCAGGGGCAGACTTTGGTAATATGGTGCCTCGAGCAAGGATAAGATTAGGTGCCCCGCCCCTAAATATTTATTACTTTCACGCCCTCCTCCCTCTCGCTTTCCATTCTACACCTCCTTGGCTCAGCGCTCCCTCCACCTTAAATCTGGCATTCCTGATTTTAAAGTTGATTTTGTATTTTTTCATTCCTTTATTGTGGAAATGGGGAGGCAGGCTTTTTCGCTGTCATCCCCTACGGCTTTTGAAGACGTATCGCTTTGCTCAGGCGTTCCTCAGCCTCTCGACCTGTCTCCTGTTTTAATTACTATGTTGTTTCAGTGGGTTTGTTTTGCCGTGCATTTTAATTACGTGTGTGTGTGTATTTTAATGTTTGTTTTAGAGCGTTTGCACTCCACGCTTCAGGCAAGAGGGCTCCCCGGGCGGCTTACCTACAATCCATTAAGACAAGGTCGCCCCTGTAGGCTCACAGTCTAAAGCAACACAGCACACAAGGGGAGAGAGGGAAATCAGATGCTAATGTTTTCCTAACTGGTTTTTATACCGCTGTGAAGCTTATTTTGGCATTAAGTGTTCTGTAAACTAATAACAGATTACGCGATAATAAACCGCACAGGAGTCAGTTTGGATGAGCAGGCCAGGAAAGAGCTGACATAAAAACAAAAGTGCCTGCAAGGAGAAGGCGGCTCCCTCTTTGAGTGGCTCTTGCCTTTGTCGGGAAGCCTTTCTGAGCGACTGAAACCAAGAAAAACCTCAAAAACTGCGGAGGAAAGAGCGCTTGTTGCCACTGGCAATCTATTTAGTGCCAACAGAGTCTCTCTCTTCTTTCTCCCCTGCCAGGCGTGGTCCGCCACGGACCCAGAGTACCCCTGGGCGAACTGCAGCAAGCCAACACCCCAATCGAGAGAGTTTATCGGTAGGCTTTGATTACTACTCTTATTTTCTTTATTTCTTTTAGACCAGAAAAGGGAGGCCTTGAATTGTATCACTCCCTGCCCTTCTTCTCATCCCATCCCAGTAGTCCTGTTGCCTTCACAAATATCCCTTTGGGTGCCTTTTCGAGACTTGTAACACACAAGCTTGAAACAAGTTGAGGGGGGGAAATGCCTCGAATGGTGGGTGTGGGGGCAACTTGAAGAAACTCTGGCGGAAAGGAGAAGCTGGGGTGAAGTGGGGAGAGAGGTGTCCTGGTTTTGTGGGAGGGGCTGAGGACTCTGGGTCCGTGCATTGGGGAAGCCCTGCCTCCCCCCCCCCCGCTTCTTCGGGCTTTCCCTTTATAGCATCTTCGCTTCCGCAAAGCCCCTCTCTCCGCAGTCCGAAGGGATGCGCAGGCCCTCTGCTTCCGGGTGAGGAAGCCTTTTCAGTGGGACACCTCTGAGTGGCAGCGGGGGGGGGGGGGGGAGAAGCACAAGTAGGCAGAGCACGCAGGGCCTGTGAGGCGTGTGGCCACTTCCAAGGGCCACACAGAGCCACTTGGGGGGAGCGCATTTGTTCTCTGGGCCTGAGGTTCCTCACCCTTCCTCCTCGTTGTCGCCATCAGTGACCTGTGCTCTGCATCCGCCTGTGTATACACACGCTCTCTTTCTCTCTCTCTCTCTCTCTCTCTCTCTCTCTTTCTCTCTCTCTCTCTCTCTCTCTCTCTTTCTCTCTCTCTCTGCCTTCCTGTCTCCCCAGCCAGTGCTCGGATTATGGAGGAAGAGGTAGGCACCCCATGAAACCCCAAAGCAGCTCCTCCTGCTGACCCCCCCCACCCCTTTAACCATCTGAAATCTGTAGCTAAGGAGGTCGTGGGGGGAGAAGGAAGGTTAAAGTGGGCTGGTCCCCTCGGCACCTTTCTCTGACCCAGCCGCTCCCAAGAGCACCCACCCACCACCCTTCTTTGCAACGGGTGTCGTGACTCCACGCTTGGGGTGGTGGGCCATCCTGCTTGAAGTTGCTGCTTCTGTTTTGCCTAGAGCTGTGCTCCTGGGCCGTTTCAGGGCCCCCGAGAGCCACCAGGGAGGCCGGCACCTCTTGCGGTGGAGTCCGGGGCAGCAGCAGGGGAGTTTGGTTTACCAGGATCCTTCTCCCTTCGCCTGGCCCCATGAAAGAACAGTTAAGTGGTCAAGTGGGGGGTGGCTCTGCTGAGTGTCACTCTGATCCATCAACTGAACTTAAAAGTTAGTTCTGAAAGAGAAATGTGTCCTTTCCTTTTTAGGCCGGGCGGTGGCAGCCCTGCAGGTGTCCCTGGCCTCCCCGACTCCCATCACCATCCCAGTCCCCCAGATGCAGTTTCCCCCCATCCCTGATCCAGGCATTGCCCCAATTTTATCTGGAGAGATAGGGGAACTTCCTGAGTGAGTCGTGCAAACTGCCATTCTGAATAAAGCTTTTTGTAGGCTAGGGGGCCCTGGGGGCCAGCTCATGGAAGTGGTAGGGCAGCGGCCCCCCAAAGGATGGGCACTACTGGCTTAGCTTAATAGCCAGGGCATCACCTTTCTCCTGCAGCTGCGTATCTGCAGCCTCTTCCTGGTTTCCAGATTTCTTGTGTCTTTCCTTTCAGCATGTTGTGTCCCTCCTGGGGGGTGGAGTATGTGTCTGCCCTCTGCCACCCAAAAGCATCAGTTGCCTGCACCCGCTTTTTCTCTCTGGGCATCTGAGCCGGCCATTGATGTGGAGGATGAAGACTTTGGGGCGTGGGGGGAGGGAGAGGATGATCTCCCGTCACCTTCCTGCCGCTGCCGCCGCCGCCGTTCTCTCTGCTCGCTTCTGTATTACTCTGTTTATTCAGCCTCTCTCTGCATGTGTCCCCCCTCCCTTTTTGCAGCTGCTCAGTGCTTGATTTCTCCTTTGATTGCTCTGAGGAGTTTGATATAAACGCTTTTGAGGACATCTTTGCTTCATACGGAAGCAAGAAGTAAGTGGGGGAGAGGCGGAGGAGCGGGCTTGACAGCCAGGGGGACGCTATCCTGGGCAGACGGACCTTCCGTGCCTGCCAGGCGCAGGGAACCAAGCACACAGGGCGGGCAGAGCAGGAGAGGGGGCTGGCACCCACCCTGAGCCGCAGCTGTAACCTCGGCCTTGTCATAGCGTAAAGGTCCAAATCGGGCTAATTTGTGTCCGCTCAGAATGTCCTGGCTGCAGCAGCCGTCGTGGCCCCCTGTTCTCAGCTTACTCAGTGGTGCAAAAATTGCAGCAGTTTACACCCTAAAGCTACTAAACATTTTGAGAAATTGAGGGGTGGGGGGCATGCCATATGCAAATAATCCAAATCCGAAGGCCGTCAGCACAGCCCAGAAGCATTGTGAAGTGTTCATCTGCCCAGGAGTGGCTTTTCACACGTTTCTGTTGTCCTCTTTCTGGTTTGTGCCTCTCTCTGGAGGGTGGCAAAGGTAAGGGTTTTGTGCGTGTGTGTGTGTGTGTGGAGGCACTTTCTCCACAAGCATGGTGCATGAGTGGAGGGCTGGAGGAGATCTTCCTTGGCTGACCTGGGGAGCTAAACGTGGAACAAGAAGCATTTGTGCGGAGCCAGGGCTATGGGGCGGATCCAGAGACCTTTAGAGTCGGAAGGGACCCCCAAGGGCCATCTAGAGCAGCCCCCTGCAGTGCAGGAATATGCAGCTGGCCCCTACAAGGATTATTGAACCAGTGACCTTGGCATTATCAGCGCCAGGCTCTAACCAACTGAGATATATACAATATATAAATCCTGAGATAATTCAGCTCTGCAAACAGTGTTGGAAGGAATCTGAACAGGGGTTTTATGTAAAAACTTGGAGGGAGGAGCAATGTTGTCAAATTAATGCTTGATAATTCATGCATATTAAGGACACTAAATTGTGATTATAGTCAAGCAACAGCAGCACCCCCATTTACACACCCCAAACCTCTAGGTTTAACAGCAGGTCAACCCCAGGACCATCTCCTCTCTTGTCACCCATCCTTTGAGCATGCCGGGCAATGATGGGTCTCCTCTGTTTAATCTCTGGTGGTTCTGTCTCTTCACGGCTGTCTCTCTGTGTGTGTGTGTGTGTGTTGTGTTTCCTCGTGTCGGGTGTGTGTCGTGTCTTAGGGACTTGCATGAGCAAATAGTCAGGACTATCAAGGCCCTGCCCTGGCAGGGCGAAGATCCCCGCAAGCTCCTTCAATCGCTCAGCCGGCTCCAGAGGCCCACTTGCCACTTCCTGTGAGTTTGCGGTGGAGTGGGGGGGGGCGGAGAGAAAACCAAGACTTGCGTGCTTTGCAAAATTTGCACAGAGGAGGAGAGTGGCAAGTGTGGAGCTAAGCAGGCGCTTGCAGATCCTCTGAAGGGCTTACCTCGTGTGCTAGTTAGCAGCTGCAGGGACCACCCTTCGGGCTTCTTACTGACTTGCTCGCAACAGAAGCTCAAGCGTAACAGAAAGAGGGCGTGAAATCCTGACTTTTCAAAGGCTCGGGGCTTAAAATCAAAGCAAGGAAGCGCCTTGCCGGATTGCAGGAGTTGGCAAAGGGGGATTAGTGTCATGGGACACGCTTTCCATGCCACCCTTTGGAGCAGGACCCACCCCACCCCCCACTTAGAGTCGCCAGCTCATCACCTGGCTCACGGAGCCTGCTTTGCTTCATCTAATTGGCTAGGCATGGCTTCGCTGAACTAACGAAAGCAGGGCTGCTGCTTAGCACTCATCGGAACAGTAACTTTTGAAAATACAGATATATATGTGTCTATTTCAACAGGAAGAGCAGAGGCCCGAAGCAAAAACAGGCCATCCCAAAGGTAAGCTGGGTGGAGAATGTCCAGAGGTTTCCTGGGCTATGTTTTCCTTTTGAAGAGAAACCGTTGGGGGGCATAATGATGAAAGACAGCATAGAATAAATAAAGGGTGTCAGTTTCGCGCCCTGCAAAATGTGTGTGAATTTGACGCAGTACCAGAGTCACCTTGCTAGGCGTAGAGAGGGAGCTTGAGACTCCCTTTCAGGGTTGTGGATTTGAGCTCCGCGTGGGGCAGAAGATTCCTACCTTGCAGGGGGTTGGACAAGGTGGTCCTCGTGGCCCCTTCCAAGCCTATGGTTCTGTGATATGTATACAAGTTACATCTCACCCTCCCTCCCAAAGAACGCCATTTAAAAACAAATAAGCAGCAATATTCCGAAGCAGATTAGAGAGCTGGTGTGGTGTGGCCGTCAAGAGTGGATTTTAGGTCCTAATCAGACACTCCATCTGCTACATGGCACTAACTCAGAGATCAGGCACTTGAGGCAGCTCAGTCATAGCTTGGAACAAAATGCCAAGTTTCCAGTCCTCATGAGGAGGCGGGGAATCAGGAGCGCTGAGGCCCATTGCCAGAGCACAGCGGTGCTTGGCTGTTGTCCAACACACCCACACAACTGCACAATGTCAGCAGAAGTGCAAGCTGAACCCCTTGCACTCAGTGCCAGCCGCACCCTGCCCTTGCAGAGGGATTGGGGCTCGCTCCGTGGAGGGTGTGGCTCTCTAGCTGTGTCCTCTTTGGCTGCAGAACCTGCTGGACTCCAAGTCCCTGAAGCTCATTGTGAGCATGACGTTGCACGACCGGACCACCAAGTCCCTCCTGCACCTGCATAAGAAGAAGAAGCCGCCCAGCATCAGCGCTCAGTTCCAGGTGAGCAGCGGCCCCTCACCTCCGAGGGAAAGACGGCAGGGAGCTTCCACTAACAAAGTTCCTTGAGATTCCGGCCAGCCACTGTGATTCATTCCAGGCTTTCTATGACTCCCACCATCCCTTCATTTCACTTTTAATTTGTATACAGCCTTTCTGCATCACTCAACGCAAGGCGGTTTGCAGCAACAAAAAGATGCAGCAAAGAACACGCACCTCATAATAATCTGATCCAATGCAAAAAGTCATGATAAAACATAACTTTAAAGTAATATTCAATAATCTATAATAGCACATAATAGAATCAACTCTCAAAGCGTCAGCAAAGAGTAATTACACAGAAATTCATTCTTGACAATTACAATAAATACCAAGCTGTCATCAATAAGAATAACTGCGTAAAATACCACAATACATACAAAAGCATGTAAAAGGATCAAACTGAGAAACGGAGACGCACAACTTCCCCACACTTAAACCCTGACCACTGGTCCTGCCAGCCAGGGATGATGGGAGTTGTAGTCCAGCAGCAGCTGGGAAGACCCAAATTTGAGAAACCTTGATTTATTCTCTTATTTATCAGTTATTTGGTTGTATTCCACCTTTTTCTCCAAGGTGCTTGAAGGGACGTACACGATTCCCCCGCCCTGCTTGTTTAATCTTCACGACAACCCTGCGTGGTGGGTTAGGCGTGAGAGGCAAGGCCTTGAGTGGGGGGATTCGAACCCTTGTCTCTCCCAGGCTCTGGTTCTAACCCACCCAAAGCGGTTAGGTGGCCTCCCTCCACCCACCCGCTGCCAAGCCAGCTCTCTCAAGGGGCAGCGCTTGACTCCTCTCTCGCACCTGTGACTCGTTGCAGACCTCTCTCAACAAGCTCCTGGAGACCCTGGGGAAAGCCGAGCCCTTCTTCATCCGCTGCATCCGCTCCAACTCGGAAAAGGTAGGGCCTTCCCCCAGGAGGCTGTTGCCTTATGCTGGCACAGGAGCCGCCGACGTCGCTGGGCTCCCAGGAGGGGCGGCGATGACAGTGCTGGGAGTTTGGAGCCCAGCAGCGTCTGAAAGGCCACAGACGTTCTCCACTGCTAACCTCAGAAGTAGCGTTCCCTGTGGTGCGCAAGAGGCGGAGGAGTGCCTCTCTACGTAAGAGCAGGGAGTGCCTCTTCTCAGATCGGGGATGAGGACCACCTGTGCTTTTGGGCTTCAGTTTCCAGCAGTCATGGATGATGGGAGCTGTAGTCCAGCCTCATTCTGGGGGCACCACATGGGCTAATCTTGAATTAGCACGATGGGCTGATTAGTTGCAGCCCTGACAGGTTGATCCTGCACCTTCCATTTGCCAGGCAGACTTGAGCTCTGCCAGTGTGCAGGATCCAGAGAGTGCTGGTGACCTCAGCAAACCATGTCCCTTGGGGTGGACGGGGCTTTTCGTCGGGGAGGGGAGATCTCTGCTTGACCCTCTCCTGCTTTCTGTTCCAGAGGGAGCTCCTTTTCGACGAGCGCCTCGTCCTCCAGCAGCTCAGGTACACAGGGATGCTGGAAACCGTGAGAATCCGCCAGTCCGGCTACAGTGCCAAGTTCACCTTCCAGGTACCACTGAGCAGTGGAGCAGGCAGCTCTCTCCCTTGCCCTCGTGCCAGGGAAGAAGACCCCCTTGCTTCAGCATCCATCAGAGATCCTGGCCGGGTTTATTCCTGGCTTGGTCTGGGGCAAAAGTGTGCCCTCCTGCAATTTATTGGGGCACTGAAATATTTCACTTTTTGAAATATGGCCACCCTACTTTAATTAGTTTATGAGCTCCCATTGCTCAGTCCCTGCTCCTGCCAACCTAGCAGTTTGAAAGCACGTCAAAGTACAAGTAGATCAATAGGTACCACTCCGGCGGGAAGGTAAACGGCATTTCCGTGCGCTGCTCTGGTTCGCCAGAAGCGGCTTAGTCCTGCTGGCCACATGACCCGGAAGCTGTACGCCGGCTCCCTCGGCCAGTAAAGCGAGATGAGCGCCGCAACCCCAGAGTCGGCCACGACTGGACCTAATGGTTAGGGGTCCCTTTACCTTTACCACTTTTATACGCTCTGGCCGGCAGCATCTTTCCAGGGTCTTGGGCACAGAGACAATTACACCTGCCACCTTTCAGAAACCGGAGGTGTTTGCTAAGTTGTTTGCTTCTTGTCGCTGCCTCCCCAGGATTTTGTTGACCAGTTCCAAGTCCTGCTGCCCAAGAGTGCCAAAGCCTGTAAGGAGGAGATCGCGGCCTTGTTGACGAAGCTGCAGCTGGGTGCCGGCAGCTACCAGATCGGGAAGACCAAGGTCTGTCCTTGTGGGGCTTGTTGTTACTTCTGAGCCAGCCCAATCTCCCTCCAGGAGCCGCAAAGTCTTCTTAAGAATCCTTGTGTGTGGAGATCAAGCTGTGAGGGGGGTTTTGAGCGCAAAAAACCCTCTTCCTGGGGGTACATTTATTTATTTTAAAAACTGGTATGAATCACTTCACACCCATGCACCCATAGTCTTTCTTTTAATTTTTTAATTCGTTTTCATTTTTAGCAATGGTCATCAGATCATAATCATTTTACAAATAGGATTCTCAGAATCCCAAAACTTCCCTCCACCCCTCCATGGTTTCCCTAAATATTCTTTTCAAACTGCATCGTATCTTATTCTCCAAATTTTCTTAAAACTCAGTGGTAACCATGATTCTCACTTCATGGCAAGTGTTGTTTTTTTACAATCCTGCCAATGTTTTTAATTGCTTACAGTGTTCTTTCAAGCAGCTTATAAAATTTCCCCGTTCTTTATTAAATTTATTGTCCTCTTGATCTCTGATTTTACAGGTCATTTTTGCCATTTTGGCTTAGCCCATCATCTTTACCAGCCATTCTTACATGCACCTATATTAATCTTAGATATACACAGTGCTTTTTTCAGCTGAAACCCACTGGATTTCTGACACCTTTCAGGTGTGTTCTGACAGCTCTTTAGGCTCGTCAACTTTGGCTGCTCAGCATCGCCCACCACCTCTTACACTAGAGAAAAGCCCTGGATATGTATATGTATACAAGTGGTATACAACATAAAACAACGTCATTTAAACCAAAACACAGCACTAAACTTTTAAAAAGTATAAAAGCATAGCTCTTTGCCTATTGATATCAGGCACTTACTAAGTGCATTTTTGTTTAGAAAGCTGGTGTGTTTTAATCTGCTTTTAGTCTCCTTTAGCTGTTGTTAATTTTATTGCTTTACCTTTTTTTGTAAACCGCTTTGAGGTTTTGTTTTGACAGTCGAGCTGAGTATATAAGTTTTACAAAAAATAATAATAATGGGCATTGCATAGAAAGCATGGCTTGAGAGCCGCCGCGGTCGCTCCTGAGCAGCGCCAGAGGCCAGTCTTGGTCCCTCTCCCCAAGTGACCCCGGCTGGCCTCTCCCTCCCTCTGCAGGTGTTCATGAAGGAGGCCGTGCGGCAGGTGCTGCAGGACACCCTCCACAAGGAAGTCATCCGCAAGATCATCGTCCTCCAGAGCTGGCTGCGGATGGTGCTGGAGAGGAGGCGCTTCTTGCGGGCTCAGCAGGCGGCCGTCACCTTGCAGGTAGGAGGGGCCTCCTTCCGCTCCCCACCTTACAGAAACACAAGAAGCTCCCTTGCACAGAGTCCGGCCCGTCCTTCCGTCCTACTAGGGGTTTCCGGCACTGACAGGCAGCAGATTTACCGTATTTTTCGCTCTATAACACGCACCCGACCATAACACGCACGTAGTTTTTAGAGGAGGAAAATCTGCAGGCATGCCACCCGTAGGCATTTCCCCTTACTTTCTAGGAGGAAAAAAGTGAGTGTTATGGTGCAAAAAATACGGTATGTGCAGATGGGAGAGACGCAGTCCATACCACGTGAAATGGACCAGAAGCCAGGTGGTCCATCTGCCCCTACCTGCTAATAATAATAATATTTTCAATAATTTTATTATTTACACCCCACCCATCTGGCTGGGTTTCCCCAGCCATTTCATTTCATTACTCTACTTGCTGATGTTTAATTTTAGTGTTTACTCTTGGATTCTAATGCCTTATTGCATACTGCGTTATTTGGTATAAGTTTTTCTAAAAGTTATTGTGACTTTTTATATAGGATCTGATTATTATTTTAAACAACTTATATTAAATAAAGTAATATTCAGTAGTCCATTAGAATATAATAGTACACAGTAAAATTAAATATCAGCAAATAATAGATTCACTCTTAACAATTACAATAATTTCTAAACTGTAGCCAGTAAAAACAGCAGCAAGTTGCAGTGCAGAAAACACAATGCAATGTGAGAAGCAAAGACACACAGCTTCTCACCTGTCCTTCCTGGGCCCCCAGGCTTGCTGGCGTTCCTACCGTGTCCGGAGGGCGCTGGAGAGGGAGAACGCAGCCCTCTACATCCAATCGGTGTGGCGCGGGTACCGGGAGCGGAAGTCTTACGGCCGGCAGAAGGCGAGGATTTGCCTTGTTCAGGCTCTGGTCCGAGGACACCTGCAGCGCAAGAGGTGAGGGGGGCAAGGCGCTCTCTGCGCATTTTGAGCCCCGGGGGGGGGGGGGACTGTGGTGCGGGAGGAGAGCCCTGCCTGATCAGACAAGAAGTCCGCAGGGCCGGCATTGTTCAGCCTTTGCGCTCGGTGTCTCCCTTCATTTTCTCTTACCGTGCCCCATTAAACCAACTGTTGATTCCCCACACACACCTTGCAATCTAGATTTCATCAAATGATTGCCGACAAAAAGCGGGAGGAAGAAGCAGTCGCGCAGGCTCTTGTGGAGCGGCAGCAGCAGCAGGTGAACGGGCTACACCAGCCAGAGGAGCACGTCTCAAGCCAGGCTCCGGCAGAGTCCACGGAGGCGTCCCTGGACCAGACAGGCGAGGCTGAGGCCGAGGAAGGAGCCGGGAGCAGCGGCGACAGCAGGGGCCAGTCCCCTCCACTCTCCCAAAAAGGTCTGGCCAGCAGCCGGGAGAAGCGGGCGTTCCGCCGGCAGAGGGGCCTGGAGCACAACGAGCTGCAGAGCAAGCATGTTGCTTTCTCGGTGGATGACCCCCGCAGCAGTGGGGAAGGCGGCCCGTCCAAGGGGGAAGGGGGCCACACGCCTGAGCGGCCCAGAGCAGAAGGGGAGCAGGAGGCGGGGGTCTCCCCTCAAGCGCATCCTGGCAGCGTGCCGGGAGAGAGAGCTCCAGGCGGCAAGGAGGACCGGCTTCCTGTGGACGGTGGCATTCCGGCCCCTGCACTGAAGCAAGAGGACAGAGCTGGGGCGAAAGAGGACTCCAATGGGCTGGGGAGGCAGGATAGCCCCAAAATCCGCATCAGCCAGAGCTTCACGTACCCCGAGAGGCCCACGGATCTGGCCCTCGTCCACCCTGGCGGCCTGGCCAGCAGCTGGAGCTTCCGGAGCCCGGCCGACAAAGGCCGGCGGGCGTCTCAGAAGGAGCTGGACAGCCCCCCTTCCTTCCACATCCAGCGGTACCAGGATGACCCCGGGAAGCTGCGGGACAAGCGGGAGAGGTGGAAGGGGAAGAGGCGGCTGGCCGGAGGCGGGCAGAGCGACGGGCTGAGCCAGTCCTTGGACGAGAGGAGGCAGCCGGCCCGGACTCCCTCCCCGCAGCTCAGGTGAGCCCTGCTTCCAGGGGGTGGAAGGAGCACTGAATCCCCCAGGATTCTTTAGGGGAAGCCAGGAAATAGCATCACAGCGCTTTAAGCGCATGGTGTAACTATGGCCATAGTATCCGGCCAGGAGAGCTTTTGTAGAGTCACATAAGCCAAAGGAGAGCAGTTCTCCCGGCTGGATGAGATACTGAGAAGGATCAGAGAAAGAGCTATAATGCAGGATTGTGTGCCTGTCCCTATACTTGCTTGATTTCTTTCCTGCCTGTCAATTTTGTGGCTGCGGCCTCCGTATTTGGAGGGGTGTTGAAAGGACCAGCGGGAAGCCGCTTTCCCCCCAACCCCTAAATATGCAGCAGCAACTCAGTTCTGTCTTATTTTATAGGCAGACAATGCGATATCAAGGTCAGACGACAGTGGCCAAAGAGAGCTAGCTTTGTGCTGACGGTTTGTCCGCACAGATTGAAATTGTACCTGCTCTTGGCCTCCAAGGGGCCCCCTTTCCAAAGGCGAGAAACACCTGCAGCCCTCCAGCAGCAGGCTCCCCAAAGGGGCCCCCGATCCCTGGAATGGGTGGCTCCATTTTGAAACGCCTCTTTCTCCCTCTTTGCAGGAAAAAGGAGACGGCGTCTTCCTTGGACGACATTCCCAGGCTCGCTGTCCCCACCCAGGTAAGGGCAGTGCACAGGCAGATTGGACCTGGTTTGTTTGGGGGGGGTGCAGTTACAGAATTCTGCCCACCACCGCAAAGTTTGAGCAAAGAGTGGCAGAGGGTCCTACGTGTTGCATCCGGCAGAGTTCTACGCAGAGAAGACTCACTGGAACTAACAGATGGAAATGGCTAATTTCAGGGGTTCTAGCCTGAGTAGGATTGGGTTGGTACAGCCCCAGTGTGTTATTCCTGCATCAAACCAGCTTGTTAGGAATCACAAGTGAGGAGAATTGCTGCTGTGGGGCTCCAGTCCTGCTTGTGTGTTTCCTAAAAGGGGCATCTGGTCGGCCCCTGTAAGGACTAGGCTCCGGGCCCCTTTGGGTCAGATCCAGCTTCTGCTGGAGTCTTTCTCATGGGCAGTTTGCTTCTTTCCATCTCGCACAACAACCTCAGAACGTGCTGGAAGGTGACCAGAACGACAAGAAGCCTCTCACACCACCCAGGCAGGCCCAGGAGCTGCTTCCTCCTCCCGTCCTGGACGCAGCCAGCCCCACAGCCACCTCTGCCCAGCAGGTGGACGGCAGGTATGTGCTCATGCTCTGCTTGTCCAGGCAGAAAACCCGCAGGGCTCTTTCAGCGTGGACATTGGCGCTGGAGAGCCCCCCCCCCCGTGCTGTCCTAGTATCCCAGACCCACTCTAACAACTCAGCGGTTGTTCTACAAAGGGAGCTGCTCTGGTGCAAAATTCATGGTTGGCCAAGCCCCTCCTCCTTCACCTCTTAGGGTCCTGGCCCTTGTTTTCTGAAGGGCCAGCCATGCGTCCCCAAGTTTGGGCCTCGTGGGACAGAGTCGCCCCTGATCCTGAGAGCCATTGTGGGCTGGGGGGAAGTGTTCTTCCGCCTTGGGTTCCTATTAGCCCCACCTAGTTTAGCCACGGATGATGGGTGTTGTAGTCCACCCAGATTGAAAGCCAGGTGTATGATGATGATGATGGTGATCATTTATTATTATTTATACCCCGCCCACCTGCCAGCAGCTTGGAGGGAAAGGGGGGTTGCTCTGTGATGCCGGAAATAAAATCCCAAGCAGCGGCAGCTCCTTCTCCCTGGCAGGCCCTTTCATCCTGCCGCCACCCTCCTCCTCAAAGCCTCCTTTCCCCCATCAGGTCTGCCTTCAAGAGCCCCCTGTGGAAATTCTTTGGGCCAAAGCCAGAGAGGAAGAACCTCAAGGAGAGTCCCAACGTGTCGGACGAGGGCGAGAGTTTCCAGCTCTTGGCCTGCGTGCTACCCATGGAGGGGCCAGCGCAGAGGGCGGCAGAAGGTGAGGTTTGTGGGTAGCCAGGTATGTGGTGAGAAGAGAGAGAGAGGCAGGGAGAAGGGAAGAAGGGAGCCTTTCCTGGGTGGTTGACCTCCAGGTCTCGCAAGCGTCTTGCCTCCTGTACAAAACATACAATTCACATTCGTTGCTCTGCCTACCTCTGCCTTGCCACCTGCAGGCGGCCCTCGGAAGCTTGCCCAGGAGAGAATGTGGCCCTCATACCAACAAGCGTTTCCCCTCCCCAACATAAGCTGAAGGCTTGTGCGTCTTCTCTGAGGGGTTTCTAGCTGGGGGGGGGGGGGTTATGGGCTGGCAGAGAAGAGCTGCCTTGAGCCCCGCCCTCGGCGTTTGTCCCCCGCAGCTCCCTCCGGGCCTCCTGACCACCCCTCTGGGGAGGAGCGCCAAGCCAAAGAAGGGGGCAAGGCGAAGAGAAGCCGCACCCTGAAGATCAGGAAAGTGAAGACAGCGCCCGAGAAGTGGCGTGCGCCGTTCCTGAGGGATATCACCAACGCCAACGAGCTGAAGTACTTGGACGAATTTCTTCTGAACAAGGTGAGAGTGGCCCAGCCACAAGAAGTCAGGGTTTTTTGTTCTGGATTTCACTTCATCTTAAAAAGCTGTCCGGATGCCTGAGATGGCTGCATCATTCAACAGAGGAATCAAAGCGACTTAACCAGATAGAGCACAAACAGATAAATCCAGTTTTTATAGAGATTACAGAATGCACCTTCCTCCTCAGAGTATCGGCGATTAAATCCGTGTCTCTGCTTCCCCCGCACCTCCTAGATAAACGATCTCCATTCGCAAAAGTCCGCCATCGAGTGCTTGTTTTTCGAAGCCACCGAGAAGTTCCGTGGCAACATAAAGACGATGTACTCCACCCCCGTAAGTAGCACTGGGAGCGGGGACTTCATGTCTCACGTCCTGCTCCCACCTTTCCAGACTGAGGAAGCGCTTCCTCAGCAAATCAGAGGGGAAGCCCCTCTAGCCCAGAGCCCTGTGCGGCAGAGGCGGCTGCTGTTGTCGATCAGGCAACGTGTGGATCGTTGTTAAATGAATGAACTTGCAGCGCGGCCTCTTTCCGCAGAACGGGCAGATCCACGTCGGCTACCAAGACTTGATGGAGAACTACCAGCTGCTTGTGGTCAACATGGCGAAGCAGAGGGAGGAGAAGGAGGTCAAGCTGGTCCTCAACCTCTTCCAGTCCCTCCTCGACGAGTTTGCCCGCAGCTACGCCAAGAAGGAAGACCTGGGGCCAGCTAAGGTCTGTGACAGCTCCTCCTTCCCTCGTGGGGCCAGCCAGACTTCCCAGGAGAGTTTTGTGGGTGTGGGTCGTATGGATCGCTTAGGGATGGAGACCTGTGCCCAGAAAACCCTCCCTCTGCCACAGGGGAGACCCCACCCCTTCCTCCCATGGGGGCTGTTTCTACTGTCCCCCTCAGCCAGTTTTGACTCTTGGCAGGCCGGTTCCTCGGGTAAAAGGGTTGGGAGCCACAATTCCCATCCTTCCTCACCTAGTTGTGCCGACACTGAGGATGATAGGAAGAGAAAAGAGATGGGGGAATGATATTTTTTCCTTCTCATTCTCTCCTCGACCAACAGCAGAGCAAGGCTCAGAAGAAGAAGCGGAAACAGGAGCGCGTGGTGAGTGGCGTTCTGCCAGGGCTCAGATTCGGTCGACACTGGTGGCTTAAGTGGAAATAAGGGCCTATCTCCCCGAGTCCCCATGCTCCTAAGCATGTTAAGAGCGCTGTTCCCTCCAGAGAGAAGTGGCGGAGCCGTAACGCCCCTTCCCTTTGCCCGTCCCGCTTGCAGATCGAAGAGCTGAACGGACACATGTTTGGGAGCTACCAGGTGAACATCCTGCAGTCGTGTGAGCAGTGCTGCTCCTACATCTGGCCCATGGAGAAGGCCTGTCTCTGCCGCAGTAAGTGGCGGGGGGGCAGAGGGAGGGGCTCACGTCTTGGCCACCCGCCACCCTCCCTTTCCTTTTACATTTCCGGCACACGTTTGAGCTGCTTCTGCACATTTCTGCCATTTTACTGGGTGTCACATAGCAACGCTACACCGTCTCTCTCCTCTAGTCTGCAAGCTGACCTGCCACAAGAAGTGCCTTTGCAAGATCCAGAGCGGATGCATGTCCTCGGCTGCAAAGAAGGTGGGCGACACACACTCCCCCTGCCCAGCCCCCCCCCCAGGTGTTTGGGGCTGGGTCTCCCATCAGCCACAGGTGGCCCAGCCGTGTTAAAGTCCAAAACGCTTGAAGGAAACCTGGTTTAGAGTCCCTCTCTCTGTCTCTCTCTCTCACACACAAATATGCTGCCCCCCCCCCCGGCTCACGCTCTGCCCCCTCTCCCGTTCCCAGGGCGACCATGACCTGGAGCCCCGCCACTTTGGGGTGGGTGTCGGCGCCCTGACCAGCGAGAAGAACTCCGTCCCTGTCGTCATGGAGAAGCTGCTGGAGTACGTGGAGATGCACGGCCTCTACACGGAAGGCATCTACCGGAAGTCGGGCTCAGCCAACCGCATGCGGGAGCTGCGGCAGGCCCTTCAGGCGGGTAAGCCGCCGCTTTCCCAGGGAGCTGTGCTGAGGAGGAACGCTGGGAGTTCTTTTCCAATATCACCCACCTTCCCTCCTCCTTCTATTTCTCCTCCTCCTCAGACCCAAACTCGGTGCGGCTGGAGAATTACCCCATCCATACCATCACCGGGATCTTCAAGCAGTGGCTGAGGGAGCTTCCCGACCCCCTCATGACCTTTGCCCAGTACCACGATTTCCTGCGGGCTGTGGGTGAGTTTCCGAGGGCCGGGCTGTGAGCCTGTGTGAGAGAAAGCGCCCCTTGCAATGCCAAAAGCCCCGGGTTCCGTCCCAAATGGTGCCTCCTTAAACACTTTGTCACTATTTCATTAATTTCAGCAGAGTCCCTCCGTTTCATAAGCCGTTCCTCCTTCGCTGGTGGTATTCCTTCTTCTGCATATAAATAAGTCAGCTTTTTTGGGACTCCTGCCCCCGTTATTCCTAGCAAAAAGGCTTCAGGTCTTTTTTTAGGAATTATCTGTTTAAACATCCTTTTCAGTTGGCAGGCCCTCCATCTTCAGCTCTGCCGCTCTGAGCACCTGTTGTGGGTGGGCGGCAGCAGCAGCAGGCGAAGGGCTCCCTTGCCTGTGAGCCCCGGTGCTCTGCTCTCACCTTCCCCCTCTCCCCACAGAGCTCCCGGGGAAACAGGAACAGCTCTGCACCATCTACAGCGTCCTGGAGCAGCTCCCGCAGGCCCACCACGACACTCTGGAGCGACTGGTCTTCCACCTGGTCAAGTAAGGACCCCCCACATGCTCTGCGTCCCCCCCCCCCGTGTGTAGCCACAGCTCCACAGTATTTGCAGGCGCATCTGAAATCCCGAGAGGGATGTCACTGACTTTGTGTTTGTCCTGCTTTTCGGACGATCCTTTTCCAAAGTCACTAACCGTGCGTTTCTAAACGAGAGAGGAGTTACAGCGTCAGGCTTGCAGAACTCAAATAACCAGGCACACAAGGAAAGAGGGAGGGGAGGGTGAAGGGCGAGGAGGGAGATCCGTTTCCAAACCGGGAGCAAAGTAGTGACCTCTTAAGACAGCATTATCCTCCCACTGGGGCCAGCAAAAGATGCTGGCAGCATCCACAGGGACCGCCAATGTGTCCTTTCTCTTTCTCTCTCTTCCAATGTGTAATTTCTCTCTCTCTCTCTGTGTGGCACAGGGTCGCCCTAGTGGAGGACTTCAACCGCATGTCTCCCAACGCCCTGGCCATCGTCTTCGCCCCTTGCCTCTTGCGCTGCCCCGACACCTCGGACCCCCTCACCAGCATGAAGGACGTCTCAAAAACCACCATGTGAGTGAGCCCAGGGGAAGCCAGGCCTGGGATTAGTGGGGCAGGTGGAGCAGCGCTCATAGGCGCTTGGCAGGGGACCCAAAGAGTCCTCTCGCCTCCTTTGCTCCCACAAGGCCTTTCGTGAGCTGCTGCCCCACGAATAGAGACTCAGCTCCTGCGCTGGGAACTGGTTTCCTTTTTGTGACCCTGCTGCCTCCCTCCTGTGAGGCTGTAGAGCCTGGATCAGTCCCTCCTGGAAGGGTGAGGATGATCTGCCTAGGGAGAAAACGGAGCTTGGCTTGTGTGCCCCTCGCCTGTGACCACCCACCCCCACGGAGAATGCAGGGTCTCCTCTGCCCTCCCATGTACACCTCCCTCCCACACCGCCAGAGGTCTCTTGAGGGGGGTTCTGCTCCCCGCCAGCCTCTCGCCCTCCCTCTCACTCTCCTCTGCCCTCAGTTGCGTGGAGATGATCATCAAGGAGCAGATGCGGAAGTACAAGGTGAAGATGGATGAGATCTGCCAGCTGGAGGCAGCTGAGAGCATTGCCTTCCGACGGCTCTCCTTGCTGCGGCAGAACTCGGTAAGCTGTTCCCTGAGCAAAGCCTGCCTGTGGATTGCCCGGTGGGGTGGGGAAGTGGCTTGTGAAGTGGGAGCTGCTGCCAGTCCCAAAAAGGAGCTGTTGGTTTGAGTGGGCACATCCGCTGGCACCCACCAGGAGTTTAGGACCTCCAAAGAGCCCTGCAGCAGAGTCAGGCCCAAGGGGCCCCCTGTAGCCCAGCCTCCTGTTCTCGAAGGGGCCACTTGGATTCCTTCAGGAAGGCCGCAGGCAGGGCCGAGAAGGCCAGAGCCCCCCTCTGACTGCCAAGAGCAACCAGAGGGCCAGGACAAAGAGGGACCGTCCGGCCCAGCACCCTGTTCTTCCCATGGGCACCAAGGGGTCCCCGAGGGAAGCTCCCAGGCAGGAGCAGAGGGCAGCAGCAGCAGCAACAGAGAGGCTGCCATGTTGGACTGCAGCCTCCCCATTGGCAGAAGGAGGTGCATCTGTACAAATTTAGCAGAGAAAAAACCTGCCAAAAGCTGAATAAGATAATGCACTTCCTAGTGTGACATCCATAGAGGAGACCCATTAAAATAAATGGACGTGACAAACTTAGCTCCATTCATGTCAGTGGGTTTACTCTGAGTGTAAGTGATTGGGATACAACATGGATTGGTTGGATTAGGGCAGGTGTTCCTCACCGCCAGGGGTCCCTGCTCTGCAGTAGACCTGCATCACGACTAGTTTTTCATGGTGTTTTCATTGCTCCTTTTTGTAATTTGTTGTGCTGTTTCAGTTCTCTGGGATTCAGATTGCAACAACAGCATTGGGAGTAAATGAAGTAAAAATGTTTCCTTCGTTCTCAATATCACATCTTTGTGTGCACGTGTTGCAATTTGAATTCTGCGGGGAAAGAAACGAAAGGAAATAGATTTAGAAATCGCCCTGCATCTAGCACAGCACGTTGCAATTGCTGTGGCAGGCAGGCAGATTGTGAAACACCTCCGCCGAGGCCACGCCGACAATTTTGCAATTGATTCAAGGAGAGTCCGGAAAGAAATTGTGCGCCTCTGACGTCTGTGAGTGTGGCCATCGTCTCTTTCTCCCTTTTTCTAGCTATGGCCTGTAAAACTTGGGTTTTCCTCTCCCCGCAAGGGAGCGCCGGTAGGTAGACACTCTCAGTGCATGACAAGTGGCGTGTGTGTGTTCCCCCGCTTTCTCTTTGACGGCCACAGAGCATGACCCCCAAAGCCAGAAAAGGCGACTTTTCAGAGCTGTTTTGTTTTTTAACCTGTACCGCATGTTGCGTGGCTGCACGTATCCCAAGTCACAACAGTCGTGTCCAAATTGTGGTTTGTGGGGAGGTTGTAAAGCTATGCTTCTCTTTCAGAAAATAGAAACTGCTGCAGGTCTTCTCAGGGCTGCCTTGGAAGTCACCCCCCACTCTCCTTCCTTTCTTTAAAAAAAGGATTTCACACTAACACCTGACGTTCTATTCATATATACAGTCATATATATGTGCCTTTTATTCTAATTAAAGTAGCATATGCTGGCTGGCTTGTGTCTGCTTGGTGGCAAGGGAAGAAGGCTCTTTGCACATGGGCAGAAGCAGCCTTTAACACTGTGTCGGGCGTGTCCTCCCACCCAAATCTCACGGTGTGTAAAAATGAACATTCCTGGATACATAGGAAGCTTGGAGCAGGCTGTGAGGCTACTGAAACCTTTGGGGTTCTCCTCCCAGTTCAGCCTCACCACAGCCCTGTGAGGTAGACCCGAGAGTGGCCCGTCTACCTGCGCTGCCCCCTGATCTTCCTCCTCCCTCCTCAGTGCCCTTTCCGCACTGCACCGGTTTTGCCGCCTGGGAAAAGCCGGCGAGCGTCAAATTGCCCACCCAAAGGGTGCTGCTTCGTGTCTCATTGCAACCCTGGAGGCTTTTCGGTTGGACGGGCTTTGAAGGACCCTTTGCCTCCTTCCTGGCCCAGAACAGACACCAGACCTTGCCGTCTCTCACCCCCCCTTCCTTCCAGAGCAAAGGCTCCCCAGAGGCTGGGTCAGACGACGGCACTGCGCCAAAACTGGGCGCTATCCCGGAGGGAGAGGAGACCGACAACCGGGAAAAAGAGCTGTTGATTGAGAGGATCCAGTCGATCAAGGAGGAGAAGTGAGTGGCAGGCCCCCGAGGGGGGAGCGGAGGGGGGGTTGGCTGGGAGCCAGAGGAGGAGTTTCCCTCCCAGCTGCCCTGGCATTTTGGGGGCAGCGATTGCCACAGCAATCTGGGCGTCCCATTAAGAGAGAGGGAAACTTTTCCAGGCCATGCAGAGCTTTGTGAGCATCTCTAACGCCGCCCCTTCCTTGCCTTTTCTCCTCTGGGAGCGTGGTGAGCATGGCCCTTCCGTTCTCTCTCCGCCACAGGGAAGACATCACCTACCGATTGCCAGAGCTGGACCAGAGGGGCTCCGACGAGGAAAACCTGGACTCAGAGACGTCGGCCAGCACCGAGAGCCTGCTGGAGGAGCGAGGGGGCCGCCCGGACCCCGACAGCCAGTATTAAGGTGCCTGCTTCTGCTTTCTGGGGAACCTGCCTGGGACTGAGCCCACCCCCTTGGCCCAGCGCTGGCAGCAGACGCCCGAAGGCAAGAGGAGCCCTTCCCGTCACCAGCATGGCGCTGCCCCGGGGTTTGGAGCTGGGACGTTCCCTGACTGCCTTAAAACAGGAACAAAATTCTGTGCCTCATGCCTTCTGGTGCACCAGTGGTGTCCACACTGGCTGGGATTTTAGGCAGGGGGCGTTCTCAGGCCCCACCGCCGAGACCCCCTCCAGCAACCCACTGGGCGGTGCTGTGCCACCCTGCCCGTCGTTTCCGAAATATTTCTTGGATGACGCCGGCTGCTCACAGCCCCTTGTGTCCCCGTTCTCTCTTTGAAGGAAGCAGTGAGCCCCTTGCGCCCGGTGCCTCCCCCCACCTGCCAAAGACGCAGCCGGATCGCCAAGCACCCTGGTCTTCCCTGCCGGGGCAAGGCTGCCCCCTCTGCCTCCGGGCAGGAGCTGCTGCCTCCTCCTCCTCCTCTGCTGTTGCTGCTCCAGGAAGGGCCACTGCTGTGAACTGCCAAGCTCCAGCCGCTTCTCTGCAGCCCTGGACCCCAGGACCCGGGGTCTCCTCCACCCTCCTGATTCTCTGGGTTGCCAGCAGGTCTCTGGCAAGTCTGGCTCCAGAGCTGCCCCTCAAGGAAAGTTCTCCTGGCCCTCTGCCTACGGATGCGTCCCGTCCTCGGAAAAGGAGCTGGCAATTGTGAGCAGCCTGGGGAACCGGCCTTAGCACTTCTCCTCCCGCCCCAGTCCATGGTGCCTTGCGCACCCTTTCTCCCGACAGACTCTGACCGGACCCCTCGGAGGGGAGTCAGGGGGCAGAGAGACGCCCCCCTTTCCATTTCGCATCCCCTTCCTCCGTCCTGTCTGACGACTTTCCAAGTGGTTTACAAGAACTGTTGGGTTTGTGTTTTGTTGTTGTTTTTGTAATAACGCTTTGAACAGAGACCAAAAAGAAGACGAGATGCATCGTTGTTCATATTAAAACCGTGCACTTTTTTGAGAGAGGAGAAGGGAGTCCGAGTTGTTCTTGGCAGCGGGACGGAGGCTGAACTCTGGGAGTTGGCCAAGGCTGTGGAGGGCGCTTGTGGGCTCCCCACTTCATGCCTGCAGGAGCAGGGAGCAGGGTGCTGCTCACTGCAGACCTCACTCCTCGCAGTTCCACACCCCCAAAAAAATCCTGCTTGTGTTTTTGCTGGTGGAACTCGCCTTGAATCCTGAGCAGTTTCTCTCTGTGTGTGTGAGTAGAGGGGTGGGGAGGGTTGCTTAAATCTAACAAAACGGGGGGTTTTTAAAAACAAAAGAATGTTCCTTGCCCCCCCCCCACCGGCAAGAGGTAGGTGTATTTGTTTGCCTTTGTCACTGCCCCCCCCCCGAAAATAGGACTCAAAAGACACACCAAGACAAGAAGGCTCGCTCACATTTTCTGTACAATTCCCATTTTATTTCTGGTTTTTTGTGTTTTTTTTGCAAAAGCAGCAAATAGCCCGTTATAACAAACCTGAGCAAACCTGATCATCGGCTTTAGGGAAGGAGGGGCTGGAGGTGTCCTCACCAAGAGAACAGGGGGAAATGAGCATTTTGCCTTTAAAGCAAGAGAAACCTTTTTTTGGGGGGGGGGAGAAAAAAGAGGGAAGAAGAATGCACCGGAAAAAGTTCTAGATTAAATTAATATCAATAATAATTAAATTTCAACCCCCTCCCCATCAAACACCATCCATTTGTGCGCACGCGTTCTGTGGGGGGTTGAAGAGGAAAGACCTCCTGGGGGTGTCTGCACCCTCTACCCCTTTTTGGGGGGTGGGGAGGAGCCAGGACCCCCCCACCATCCTTACTGCACCTTAAAAGGGGGGATGAAGATGGTGATGGTGACAAAACGAGGGGGGGTCAGCACCGTGGAAGCCTCACAGTGGGGAGAAGAGGGTGTTCTCCACTTCCGGCGTCAGTCTGGGGTGGAACGAGGGGAGCCCCACCCCAAAGTCTGGTGGAGGAAAGAGGAAAATAGGGGGGAGGCATCAGTTGTTGTTTCTAAGGCACATTCAAAATCCATCACAAAGCAAAACTTGTCTATTGCAGAAACGCAGAACTGATAAAAACTGCAAAAAAACCCCAACAGATGGAGTCAAACCGCCTTGGCTAAACTGGGCGCTCCCCAGCTAGAGATGGTTGGACTACAACTCCCAGTGCGCCTAGCCAGGTCAGTGAGAAGCAGTTGGGGAACCTTTGCCCCTCCGGCCGCTGCCAAACTACAGTTCTCCTCACCTCTGCCTGATGGGAGTTGTTGCCCAACCTTCTCGGTGTCCAACGTTACACCCCAGCATTGGCCAAACTCAAGTAGACCCCTGGGCGCTGCTCTGAGTAGGATTTGGGGAAACCGGGCGCTGCCAAACTACAACTCCGGGGGCAACGGGAGCTGTAGTCCTGAGCGGGGGTCCCCCGCGCCTGCCAGCCAGCCCAGCCGCCTCCCGTGCCACCCCAGGGACGAAGGGAAGGTCCCCCGCCAGCCCCCCCCCACTCACCCATTTCTCCGTCCAGGCGCCCGGGCGGGGAGGGGTTCTTGCGGTGGTCCTCGACGTGCTGGGTGACCTCCTCCCGCGACGCCGTCGAGTAGGAGCACTGCAGGCAGTTGTAGCGCCCTCGCGTGTGCTCCCACACGATGCGGCTGTTGGAGGAGTGCCCTGCGGGGCGCCAAAAAAGAGAAGGATCAGCCCCGGAGCAAGCGGACAAATACGCTTAAGAGGAGATGGAAACCTGCGCCAGCTTCCTAAATATCTGGGGAGGTTTCTCTCCAGGGTGGAAATTGATTTAAATCATGGTTTAAATCAGTCCCACGACTATGAATGAATTCCTACGCCCCACAAACAATCCAGAGATGCATTTGAATTAAAAGAACACATTCTTCTCATGTAATTGAGAAGGTGATTGGGTTGGATACGGCCTTAGTTTCCCTACCCATGGTTTCAGAATTGTGAAATAATACAGATGACATATATTTCGTTAGAACATTATGAGCCACGTGTTGGCCTGTTAATGCTTAAAGCACTTTCTCTGCAGCATCTTGCCTGACTGCAGCTTCCGAATTGAGCGGAGCCTTCCAGAGAGCGCCCTGCCGTCAGAGTGAAACATTTAAGGGCAGTTCCCAAACCTCTCCAGTATTCCCGCCCCCTGGTGCAGGCATGAGGACTAGAAACCTGGATTAGGGCCATCTCAAATCTGAGCACATTGGGCACAATCGTTGGACTGGCAGACAGGTAACGATGGGGGGGGCAGAGAGACCCTCCTGGGGCGGGGGGGGGAAGGTCTTCCGCTCACCCTGGCTTTTCTTCCAGACGGCGTTGGAGATGGGGAGTCCCTGTGCCGGCAGGAACGGCCGCAGGCGGCTCTGGACGGCGGCGGGAGGCAAGGCGTAGCTCCCCGGATGGACGTAAGGCAGGAAGGGTCCCGGGAGCGTGTGGGGAGCCGGCCCTGGAAACCTGGCCAGGGGCGGCGGGGGTCCGAAGAGGGAGGGCTCCAGCAGAGGGAATGCGTGGGACCCCGGGGGCAGGGCAGGCAAGGGCCCCAGGGGGCCGGCAGGGAGCGGGTCGGGGGCCGCCACCGGCGCCTCCATCTCGCCGGGGAGGATGGCTTCCTTCCTGAGCT
This sequence comes from Podarcis raffonei, assembly GCF_027172205.1. Lineage (NCBI taxonomy): Eukaryota > Metazoa > Chordata > Lepidosauria > Squamata > Lacertidae > Podarcis > Podarcis raffonei. The sequence goes on along the minus strand of NC_070619.1, from coordinate 12,900,810 downwards.
GCTGGATGACCGTCTGCAGTTTGGGGAGGACCTCCAGCAGCTTCCCGGGGGGCTCCTTTTCCGGGAGGGGCTTCTCCGGCGGCAGGGGTGGGGTGTCGGCGGCGGCGGCTGCACCGGCGGCGGTTCTGGCGGAGGAGCAACTGTGGAGGTGCTTGAAGAGGGACCGGTACGTCCGGAAACGCGTCATGCAGTTCTCGCACCTGGAGGGGGGGACAGGTTGCAGGGGGTTGGGATGGAGGACCTCTGGAGGGCCCGTTCCCACACGCTACACCCGTCTTTTGATTCTGGAGGTTGGCAGCTCAATCCCAGCTGCTCCAAAGAGGGAGGATTGAGAAACGGGTGTCCGGGGGGGGGGGAGCCCTCCATCACCCACGCCTTCGGGCAGCTCCTGACATCGCCCACCTGGCTAAATTGCCCCAGCCACTCTGGGCGGCTTCCAACACACACAAAATTAATAATAAAACATCAAACCGCAACAATCGGATGCTATATAAAAAGTCACAATGACTTTAAAATAAACAACTTATACCAAATAAAGCTATGTGCAATAATGCATTAGAATCCCATAGTAAACGCCAAAATCAAACGCCAGCAAGTAATTAATTAGACAGTATACATGTATTATAATAAAGAAAGACTCTTCTGTCATGGATAGAAATAGCAAATCACAATGCATAAAATACCAGAAAAACCCCCTGAACTTTGGGAGTAGATTTACTTGGCCCCCTCTAGATCCTGCCCTTCATCATCATCATCATCATCATCATCATCATCATCATCATAAGAATAAGGCCTTACTTGAAGTAGCGGTTGGGCTTGTAGTGCACCTTTATGTGTTCCATGAGAACTTGCATGTTGGGGAACGATTCCAAGCAGCCCGGGGAGGAACAGCGGAAAATCTTCCCTGGGAAACAGGAGAGGCAGCTGGGCTCATTCGTTCTACAAGCCCATTTCAATAGCCATGCTTTTCACCTTCGGTCGTTACAATTTTTCTCTGTTGTATTTACATTTAAAAAATGAAAAAACTTTACACACACCCCAAAAATGGTTACTGCGGTGGAAAGTGCGAGGGAACAAAGGCAGCTCGGAGTCGGATTCGAGATCTCGCCAACCCTCTCCCCCCCCCCAAACCGGGCTTACCCTCCACCGACTGTGTGGGCCGATAATGAACCCGAATGTGATCCAGCAGCTCCTTCATGCTGCGGCAGGCCAGGCGGCAGCCGTCCCCAGAGCACTGGTAGCGTCTCCCTAGGGCGAGGCAAGAGAATTAGCTGAAGGGGGCTGGGCTGGATGACCCCTGGGGGGCCCCTTCCAACAATACAGTTCCATTATTCTACGATTCAAGAGGCCTTGGCAGCCCCGCCTGGAGCAGCTCATAGCCCCATGCCTCTATTTTCCCTTTCTGTGAAATGGGAACAACCGACACATGTCCTCTCTAGGGCAAAAGACACATCGACCGGAAGGATCCATAGGGAACTGGGAATCCTGTTCGGCGCGAGGGCCGTGTTCCCCTCCCTGGATAATCTTCCAAGGGCCTCTTGGCAGTGGTGGGGGCCGGAGGAAAACGTAGGCAAAGCTCTCAGCCTGGAAAAATGTGAGTGTTGTGCAGCAGAGCCGGTGAGGAGGGGCAAGGTTCTCAGCCCCACCTTTGGGGAGACAGGAGAGGGGGCCACCCCCAAACTAGGCCCCGTGCACCCCGTTCCTTACCCCCCCTGCTAAAAAGGGCCGCCCCGGCCTCCAGCTCACCTGGGGGTCTCCTCTTGGGCAGCCGCAGGTCCTGCTTCCGCCCCCCACCACTCGGCGTGGGGTGGCTGTGGGTCGCCGAAACCCCTGAGTTGGCCGGGCCTAGGAAGAAGAGATGTCATTGGTGGCTGGGGATCGCAGCGGGGTCCCTGCTGGGCTTGTGAAGGGCCCCCCCTCCAGCTCCACACCCCCCATGTGAATTGCTGCCAGTCCGTGCAGACAGTACAGAGCAAGATGGACCAAGGCCACTTCCTTGAGCCTTCATGAGGACTAGAAAGTTGGCTTTGTTTTTTTGGGGGGGGGAATAGGCCTGATTTCCTGCCCCTACTCACCCCCCAAAGAGGCCACGGGAGAGGTCACCAACGGCGGGGGCCCCTCTTCCTTCTCCACTTTGCTCCTGGCATGGCTGGGGGAGGATGCCCAAAGGTCTTGGGGTGCAAGTGGCGCAGCAGGTGGTGGCGGCGGTGTCTTCTCCTGGCCAGAGGGGGTGACAGGGGGCAGCTGGTTATTATTATTATCCCAAATAGGAGAGGAAAGATTGCTTCTCTGCATTCTTGAATTGATTGAGAGTGAATTTCCCCCCCCCTTACAGTGAATTCATTACAGTCACAATATATTCCTTTATTTGGGTTTTTAAAAATTGGCCGTTGGGGTTTTTTAATCCACTTTTTGCAACTCTTGCGGGGAAGAGATCAAATCATGAAGGGCAAAACCATTATAAAATAGCATTGATAAACCATCTAAAGAGCCTTTCTGGGCTAAAGGGATATTTGAAGAAGTTGGGCCGGGTTTGTTTTTTGGACATCAAGCAGGCAGCGGGTTTTTCTGGTTGACCTGATTTCCTATTCAGACAGGCGGGGTTTTTGCTCTTGATCTTGGGCTCTTATCTGGGGGAAGAGACAATGCAAACATGATGATGATGATGATGATGATGATGAGCCTTTAGAGGATTGAGGGGACCGTGCAACCAAAATCAGAATCTCCCTCTCAAAAGCGGGTTGTTTTGCAAAACTGCAGAAACAGGAACGAGGTTCCTCTTTGGTGGCGAATAAGAAGCCAAAATTTGTCTCAAAAAGCTGCTTTCGTTTTAATTTTCCCCTGGCAGCCTTCAATCATCAGCACTGATGTCCGCTAACCAACATGCACGCCTTTTTTTGACATTTGAAAATATATATATATTAAAGTCCACAACAGCTTTGTAAGGTAGGGCGTCCCAAAAGCCCCTTTGCTGGAGGAAGACGAGCCAAGATTTGGTGGGCTTTTGTCTACAGAACATGCCCTGCACTCAAATATTGCTGGCAGTTGTGTTCAGGCAAAATATTACCTTCTGTTACTACTGCTATTCTTATTATTATTACGAAAATTTATACACCGACCTTCAAACAAAAGTAAATAAACGAAAACAACAAAACAAGTTGGGAAGCTTTTCATCTTTGATTATTGTATTTTAATATTTTGCTGGAAGCCGCCCAGAGCGGCTGGGGGAACCCAGCCAGATAAATTATTATTATTATTATTACTACTACTACTATGAACATTTATAGACCAACCTTCAAACAAAAGTAAATAATTAAACCAAAACAACAAAACAATAATCCCACATGCACACCATATTTATAGCTGAAACACCCCAGTAAAAAGTTGTATAAATCAGCTGTTGAAATTCAGACAAGGGCTGTGATCCTCAGTGGTTAGAGCACCTGCCTTGCGCAGTGAAGCCGCTCGGGGGCATCTCTGAATTAAAACCAGCCCTTTCTTCCCACCCATCAAACCCCCAGGAAACCTGGGTTTATTCTGAGCGGGTGCTTGGCATGCAGAAGGCCCCGGGTTCGGATCCTGGGCACGGCTGCCGGTCAGTGCAGACAGCATGGGCCTAACATTGCAAGCCGGTTTGGTGTATTCTTGTTAGCAACGTCCCCCTTTCCCTGCCCGGCTCCACTCTCCCCCTGCGCACGTGTGAAGGGGCCCAACTCGCGTGTCCGGCTCTGGGCATTGTTATTCTGCAATCGCTGCAGCCCCTCCAGGAGAGGAGGGGGTTCAAAGAGGACCTTCCCCCCCCCCCGATCTTGCCTTACCATCTCGGGGGCAGGGGATCCCCTCTCTGCTCCTCTCCGCTGGTCTTTTCCAAGGGGGCGGATTTCCAGCTGCCGCAGCGCCGCTTCCTCTTCCTCGCGCAGCGTCCAAGGCGGCCGAGCTGCTACCTTGTAGCCATCTTGAGGCAAGTGTCGCGAGATCGGAAGGCCGGGGCGGGGAGGGAGGGAGGGGCGCCCCCAGTGGCGCCAGAGGGAAAGGCAGGTCCCTGCCCAGAGCCCACGCCGCTGCTCAGGGCCAAATTCCTTTCCTTTTCTTCTCTTTCTCTCCCTTTCTCTCTGTTTCTTCCTCTTTTCATCTTCCCTCCTTCCCCCCTTTCCTTTCTCATTCTATTTCTCTTTTTATCTTCCTTCCTCTTTTCCTTCTCTCTCTTCCTTCCTTCCCTTTTCTCTCTCTATTTCTTTATCTCTTTTTATCTTCCTCCCTCCTTTCCTTCTGTCTTCCTTCCTTCCTTCATCCCTCCATTCCCCCACTCTATTTTTTTATCTTCCTCCCCCCTCCCCTTTCCTTCTTTCTTTCTCTCATTCTTTCTTTCTCTTTTTATCTTCCTTTCTTCCTCCCCCTTCCTTCTCTCTTTCTTTCTTTTTATCTCCCTCCCTCCCCTTTCCTTTTTTCTATTTCCTTCTCTATCTCCTTTCCTTTCTCTCTTTTTATACTCCTTTCTTCCTCCCTCCCCTTCTCTCTTTTGGGTCCCAATAGGAATCTTTCAGGCATTCCACAAAAGGGGCTTTTATGGCTTGAAAATACAGGGAAGCTCTGTTTAAAGTAACTTTTGTTAAGAAACCAGAAGGTGTTTTTTTTAATTCGGAATTACAGGTACCGACATCCCAAAGGAGCAGAAGAGACTTTTCGTGTATGGAACAACGGCCGCCCAGATGTTATTAGCCCAGAACTGGAAAGAAAATAAAAGTCCCTACCAGAGAATAATGGCAAATCAAGATGATAGACTATGCCAAGATGGAAAAACTCACTGGAAAACTCAAGAGACAAAGAGGATAAAACCTTTATAAAATAATTTATAAGGTTTTTAGGAGGCCACTGAAAGCAGATGGAAACAAGAGCAGGATTTTGACTCACTTGTAGTGCCAAAATTATTGCGGATAATATGGCCTGATATAAAAATTGGTGTCTGGATGAATATGCAGTTTTAGATGCTTAAAATGGGACCCCATGGAGAGGAAGAGGAGATGGGGAGAATCTCTTTTATACCGATTTGTTTTTGCAGTTTGCATTTGTATATATTTTGCATTTGTAAAACCAAGAAGAATTTATTTCAAAACAGAAAGAAAAGAAAAAGAAAATACAGGGAAGCTCAGAGACACGCAGGCCAATTCCAGGCGAGACACTTAACCGTTTCGTAGGCAAACGCCCCCTTTGCCCCTCATCCTTCTTCCAACATCCCAAAACAACAGCCCTGATTCCATTGTGCATTTTTGATTATGTTTCTATCTTAATTGGGGGGGGCGTGTTTCCTGGTGCGATGGGGAAGCATTAACCAAAAAGACACGGCTTGTGAAGACAAAAGAACATTTATTCAACTAGAGAAGGTCCCCAGAAACAGACTTCCAAGCTCTTGCTCCAGTTCCGATCGCCGCTTCGGTTGCAAACCAATAAGGAATCGGTCAGTTCCCCCGGACCCTCTTTGCAGGAATCCATCAAACATCCTTCAGGGAACAGAGCAAACGTGGTCCTCTTAACCTGGGGGAGTCTCCTCTCGGACCTCAGCCGTCGGGACGTGGTGTCTTCAGCCAAGCAGCCGATTTGGGTGGAGGAGGAAAAAAAGAGAGTCCGCCAAAGATCCGACACGGGAAAACCATCGGCCAAAAAAGAAAAAAGTCCCATGGGTCTGTTTCCTGCCCCCAGGTGAAAACTATTTTTTGAGGGGGGAAGCAGGCAAAAAAATTTATGAGCCCAGCTGGAACTCCCTGCCACAAGACGCCTCCGTCAGGAAACAAAAATGCAGGAAAGCCCAAGAATTGAAAAGGCTGCCCCCTTCTGTTGCGAGGCAAAAGGCCTTTAAAAAGGAGGGGTCTGGGCTTTCCTGCTGCCAGCAAGCACCCCCCGCAAAAAACCACAGAAAATATTCAACAACAAAAAAATCAAGTTCAAACAGAAACAGTTTTGCACCATTGGGAGAAAAAACTCTTCTTGTAATGGAAGGAAGCTATGTCTTCTCTCTGAAAACCAAGAGGCCTTTCACACAAAGGGGGGGGGGCTTGCAATAAAACGCCCCTGCTTGACCTTGCGCTCCCCCCGGGGGGGGGGGCAGACAGTCTCGCTGCAGAGTCAAGAGAGGATTGGGAGAGTCGTGTTTAAAAGTGTTGTCTTCTTGGCTCCATTCTGCTCTGTGGCCACCCAACTGCTCAATGGTGGCCCTGCTTGGCTCCCCAAGGGACAGGCTCTTGAGCAGGCGGGGGGGCAAGTGCGGTGGGGGGGTCTCTTCCATCGAGAGGAACGGTCTGCTTCCGGCTTCCTGGCCCCTCTGCTCCCCCTCTCTGTTGCAAAAATAGTTCCCTCTGCCCCTGGTAAGGGGGGGTTCCTTCTGGGTGTCTGTGGGGCCAGTTAAGCCCCTGAGAAAGGGGGGGGGGAGTTTGGCAAGCGGGCACCATTGGTTTTTCTGCTGCCCCGTCCCCGACCAATCAGGAACCGAAGTCTGACCAGTTCAGCGCATGGTCCTGCTGGGTCTCAGGCAGGGAGCTATCTGTGCCGGCCCAGATACCTGGAATAACAGAATCACAGAGCTGTAGAGGGGGAAGGGGCACCAGCGGTCATCTAACCCAGCCCCTGGCAGACAGCCCTCCGACCTCTGCCTAAGACCCTGGGGCGAAGGAGAGTCGGCCACCTCAACTTGCAAAAGGAAACCCCAAACCTGGGATTGAACCCCCAGACTTTGTGTGGGCAAATCACGAACTCCACCGCCACTGAGCTATCCCTGATTGGCGTTCGAAATTCACCATGTGCATTTTCCCGGATCCTGTAGAATTTTATCAGTTAGATTTTGAATTTCTGGAACCAAAATGCTTTTTCTGGGCAGCCTGAGCAGGAGCGGCGAATGGCGTTAGAGCGCATTGTTGCCTTCGCTTCCCCCTGCTCACCGTTGTGAAGAATATTCCTACGTTATTAGTGGTCTGTGTCACCATTAAGAAAAAGAAGTGCGGAAAAAGGTCAAGGACCCTGGACGGTTAAGTCCAGTCCAAGGTAACTTTGGGGTTGCGGTGCTCATCTCGCTTTCAGGCCGAGGGATCTGGCCTTTGTCTGCAGACAACTTTCCGGGTCATGTGGCCAGCAGGACTAAACTGCTTCTGGCGCAACAGGACACCGTGACAGAAACCAGCGCATGGAAACACCGTTTACCTTCCCAACGCCGCAGTTTATCTACTTGCGCTGGTGTGCTTCCGAACTGCTAGGCTGGCAGAATCTGGGACAGAGCAATGGGAGCTCAGCCCGTCGCGGGGATTCGAACCACTGACCTTACGGTTGGCAAGCCCAAGAGGCTCAGTGGTTTAGACCACAGCACAGTGTTATACTGAATCAATCAGTGCCAGGCCATCATTTGAAAATTAAGACTTTAGAGCCATCTGGCATAAAAAAAGAGCAACTGCACGTTCGCTTTTGACAACTTGGTTTAAGGAGCCGTTTGGTGCCTAGTTTATATATCTCAGCTCCTAGCACCTAATACAAGATGGTGATTATTTGTGTGGGTCGGAGCTCACCTTGTGAGACGGTGTCCGTCTGCTGGAACTCCTCCTTGAAGCAAAGCATTCCACCACCTTGAGTTCCTTGGCGAAAAAGGTCGGGTAGAGATGTAAATAATAATAATAATTATTATTAATGGTAGGTAAAAGGTAAAGGACCCAGTCCAAGGCAACTCTGTGGTCGCGGCGCTCATCTCTGCTTTCAGGCCAAGGAAGCTGGCGCTTGTCCGCAGACAGCTTTTCCCGGGACGTGGCCAGCAAGACTAAACCACTTCTGGCACAACAGGACACCGTGATGGAAACCAGAGCGCACGGAAATGCTGTTTACCTTCCCGCCGCAGCGGTACCTATTTATCTACTTGCACTGGTGTGCTTTTGAACTGCTAGGTTGGCAGGAGCTGGGACAGAGCAACGGGAGCTCAGCCCATCGCGGGGATTCGAACTGCCAACCTTCCAATCAGCAAGCTCCAGAGGCTCAGTGGTTTAGACCACAGCGCCACCTGCGTCCCTTAATAATAATAATACGGCTTGGAATTTGATTCCAGGAAAGACCCTGTTTTGGGCTTCTTGATAACCGAGGAGATACTTGTCTCCCCAAAGCTGTGGGGCAAAAAAATAAAGTTCCCCTGGCTGTTCAACGGGAGGCAACGTGCTCCTTCCTCTCTGAAAAAATTAAAAACAGCTGGTCCTCTCAGTGGCCAGCTAAGCCACCTGTGGAAGAAGGCTTAGCAACGAAGAAGGACTCCAGTTAAGGCACAAGGAGTAGCACCGCCATGGAATGGGCCACAGGGCTCAGTGCCTTTGGCTACTGCTAGCCAAGGCGACTTAAAGAAAGGAGCCCCAGGCGCTCTGGGGGTGAGGGAGGCCTACTTGAAATCCAGAGCTCTTCCACACAGCTGGCACGCTCTTCTTCGGTTCTTGTCAAAGTGGGTTTTCAAACTTATATATACTCAGCCCTTCTGGGCTGGTGCTATTCGGTGTTTAAAAGGTAAAAGCAAAGGACCCCTGGACGGTTAAGTCCAGTCTAAGGCGGCTATGGGATTGCGGCGCTCGTCTCACTTTCAGGCCAAGGAAGCCGGTGTTTGTCCACAGACAGCTTTCCGGGTCATGTGGCCAGCAGGACTAAACTGCTTCTGGTGCATGGCGGAAACCAGAGCGCATGGAAACACCGTTTACCTTCCCACCAGAGCAGTACCTCTTTATCTACTTGCCCTGGCATGCTTTCGAACTGGTATGTTGGCAGGAGTTGGGGCAGAGCAACAGGAGCTCACCCTGTCACGGGGATTTGAACCGCCAACCTTTCGATCAGCAAGCCCAAGAGGCTCAGTGGTTTAGACCCCAGCGCCACCCTACTAAAATGTGTTTCTGCTCCCAGCATTTCCCTCCTGCTGGGTCTCCAGGGTGTCGGAAGTTGTAGCCCAACCACATCCGGGGAGACTTGGAGGCTGACGGACACGTGCTAAACAGCTAAAAGGCAACGCAACTTTGGAGCTGCCCAGGGCATCCCCAAGCTGGCGCCCCCCAACCTTTTGCACCCCGTTGGCCCCGAGGCGCAGCCCAAAATGTCAGGCGAGGGTGGGCACCGGCTTGGGGTGCGGGCAAAGGCGGCCTTACCTGCGCCTTGGGGCGGCTGGCCGCTGTAGACCTTGCTCCTCCGGCGCTGAGTGCGGGTCCGCTTGTAGGTGGTGTTGTTCTGGGTGAGCTGGGGGAACCTGGCCACCAGCTCCTTCAGGAGCTGGACTTTGTCCTCGCCAAAGAGCATCCCGTTGCAATTGCGGCTGGTCATCTTGGAGCAGATGGACTGCAGGCGGGGGTTGATGGCGCGCAGGGCCTTGACGCGGCGGTGGAGGGTCAGCCGGGCGCTCAGGCTGCCCAGGAGGCGAAGGAGGCGCTGGGCGCACTCCCGCAATTCCAGGGGGTCCACAGGCGCCCGCTTCTCCAGGGCCTCTTCGGCCATCTCGTAGACGCTCATGGCCGGGGCCAACGTGTCCAGAACCTCGTCCTGGAGCCAGCCCAGCTTCTGGGCATCGACCAGATCTGCCCTCTGATGCGGCGCAACGCCCAGGCTGGCAATGTCGGCGTTGAGGGCGGGCGTCTCGTGGCTCCGGTCGGGCAAGGTGGGGCGCGGGCAGAAGGACATGAGCCTCCTCCTCTGGCGGAGGCTCAGGCAGGTGCGGCACGCCCTCGTCCAGTAGTCCACCACCTCCTGGCACGGCGTCCACTTCTGCGGGGTGGGGTGGGCGCCGTCTGAGCCCGCTGGCATGCCGTCCTCTCCGGCAGCGTCCCACCCCAGCTCCTCTTCCATCTCGGGGGTGCCCTCCTCGGTTCCGTCAGCCGCCCACCCGCTCTGGAAACTGGCGGAGCTGCCCCAGCCGTCGGGGTCTCCGCTCTGGCTGTGCTGCCAGTTGGACCTTGCGGGGCTTCCGCCCCTGGTGAGGGTGGCGGGTTGGTCCTTGACCCAGTCGGGGTTCCTCCACTGGTCCCCGCCCTGCTCCCATGCCAGCCGCTCGAGGCTGCCCAAAACCCCCCCGTGCTCCGAGCCGCCCCAGGGCGCCTCGTCCCGGGGTCCCTCCTCGGCCTGCCTCCCGCGCCCCCTTTCCTCTCGGCCGGGGCTCTCCCCATGCCTCCTCTCAGCCTCGCCCCACCAGCTCCCACCCCGAGGGGGGCTGCCGGGGGAGCGGACCCCGTGCCTGGCCGAGTCCCACTCCCCCCGGCCCCGCGGCCTGTGGGGGGGGCCCTGCTCCGGGCTGCTCTGCCTTGGCGGCGTCAGCAGCACTCGCGTCCCTGCTTCCCTCGTGGGGCTGCCCCCCCAGTGGGATTTCCGGGGGGCTTTGGCCGGAGGCGGCTGCTCCCACGAGGGGGGCTCCCTCTCCCGGCTGCCCCACCGGCTCCTCCTGCTAAAGGGGTCCTCCTCCTCCTCATGCTGGGGGGGCTCTTCTTCCGCTTCCTCATTGGGGGGGCTCCTTCCCTCCCACGGATCCCAGCCCCTCCCTCCTCTGCGAGGACCCCTTTCCCTCCAGGGCTCTTCCTCCTCCTCCTTGGGGGGGCTCCCTCCCCCCCACGGATCCCGGCCCCTCCCCCTCCAGGACTCTTCCTCCTCCTCCTTGGGGGGGCTCCCTCCCCCCCACGAATCCCGGCCCCTCCCCCCTCTGCGAAAACCCCGCCCCCCTCTGCGAAAACCCCGCCCCCCTCTGCGAGAACCCCTCCAGTGTTTTTCTTCCTCTTCCTCCTCCTCCTCCTCCTCCTTGGGGGGGCTCCCTCCCCCCCACCGATCCCGCCCCCTCCCCCCTCTTCGAGGCCCCCTCCAGGGCCCCCCCCAGAAACCCCGGCCTTTGCCCCTCCCCCGGGGCGCCGTCTCGACGGGGGCGCGGGGGGCCCTCTCCGACTCCCAGCAGACCCGGGGCGGCGGCAGCTCCCAGTCCCACTCGGCGTCCCCCCAGCCCCACGGGTCGTAGGCGTGCGGCTCCGGGGAGCGCCGCTTCCCCTTGGGCAGCTTCTTCGCCTTGAACGAGTCGGCCATGGCTGAAGAAGAACCCCCCCGGGGAACGCTTTGACCAGCGGACCGGAAGCCCCGCCGGGCAGCACTTCCTGGTTGCCGCGGCAACCGCCTGGCGCGGCCGGAAACGCGGGTCCCGGAAGGGGAGGGGGAAAGAGGCAGAGAGAGAGCCGGCTAGAGCGTCGCAGCTCCTGGAGGGGGGAAAGAGCGAATTAGCTAGAGCGTCGCGGCTGCTGGAAAAAGGGAATTTTGCAGAAAAGGCGAAACCTACCGGGAAATGAAGAAATCGAAGATAACCAACTTTTTATATATATAAAAGAATGGAAATGGCTTATTGAATACTGAAAGATAAATTGCCAACAGACAAGAACACTGGCAGGATAGTTGTAATGACCTGCAGTTTCATAGGATATATATTTAAAAGGAGCAAATGAAATGAACTCAGATACGCAGAAGATATTTTTATAAAAAAATTAATTTAAGGAACCGCAGAAAGGGGGAAGGAAGTCTATTTTTTGGAAACTAAAAAAAATTAAAATTTAATTAATTTTTTAAAAATGAAATAAAGAAATGAACAAAGAGAGGCGGAGTGGTGTTCTGCCAGGGGACCCTTGCCTGCGGGTTGGGCTAGATGACCCTTGGAACCCTTTGTCAGAGGAGCTCTTAGAACCAGGGAGGGGAAGGATCAGAGCAGCCCCAGCTGGGCAGCCAGGCTCCCCCTCCTGCCAAGGGGGCAGAGGGACTGTCATCGCCGCCATCATAAAGGGGGACTCAAGGGTGGGCTGGGCGGGGGGGTTCCCCTGCCCCAGACGCCCAGAGGAGGGGGATGAGCTGGAGGCGCTGTGCTTGAGGAGAGGGGCGGCCCCCTGGATGTTTTGGGAAACAGTGAAGTGGGTCGCTGGCTGGGGAGGTAGGTGAGGATTTTTAAAATCTGGCAGGTTCATAGGAATTTAATTAATGAATTATTATTATTATTATTGCACACTGCGGATTGTGATCGAGATGTTTCCGGACGCAGTGAAGTGGTTCCCTGGCTGGGGAGGTAGATGAGAGGCTGAACATTTCTTTCTTTTAATTCAAATTAACTTTATTAAACATCCATTAAACTCCATTTACAAATTTCTAATAACACAGTTTTTGGGGGTTCGATACTATTAGTCTTTATCTGCAGGTGCAGAATGCTGCAGCCAGGCTCCTCACGGGGTCTCTGCCATGGGAGCATATTCACCCAGGGCTTTTCCAGCTGCACTGGCTCCCGGTGGAGTATAGGGTCAGATTTAAGGTGCTGCTTTTGACCTTTCAAGCCCTTCACGGCCTAGGACCCTCGTACCTACGGGACCGCCTCTCCCGGTCTGCCCCACGGAGAGCCTCAAGGTCCATAAATAGCAACACCCTAGTGGTCCCGGGCCCTAAGGAAGTTAGATTGGCCTCAACCAGAGGCAGGGCCTTTTCAACTCTGGCTCCGGTCTGGTGGAACTCTCTGCCTCATGAGACCAGGGCCCTGCAGGATCTGATTTCTTTCCACAGGGCCTGTAAGACAGAGTTGTTCCGCCTGGCCTTTGGCTTGGAATCAACTTGATCCCCTCCCTCTCTCTCTTTTTTCCTTTCCTTCTCCTCCTGCGATGAGGCTACTTTTTAATATTTTAATGTTGTATTTTAATTTTGTTTTTAAGTTGTAATCATTCAACTTGTTTTTATTATTGCTTGTAAGCCGCTCTGAGCCCGGCCTTGGCTGGGGAGGGTGGGGTATTATTATTATTATTATTATTATTATTATTATTATTATTATTATTATTATTATTATTATTACCGACTTTGGGGCGTTAGGGGGCGCCGCCTGTATGAGGCCTTTCTGCGCCTGCGCCCCTGAGGAGGCGGGCCGTTGCCCCGGCGACTCCTCCCCCCACGCCGCGCATGCGCCCCCGCTACCCGTGCGCCTCCCCGGCCGGGCAGAGCGGCTCTTTTGCCCGGGCTGGGCGCGGGGCATTGTGGGGAGTGGCTGAGGAAGTAAAATGGCGGACCTGGCTAACGAAGGTAGGCGGCCGGGGGGGGGGGGGAGGCGGGCGGCGGAGGGCGAGGGGCGGCGGGGCCCGGGAGGGGGCGGCCCAGGAGGGAGAAGCCGCCGCCCGGCCCCGAGGAGGAGGCGCCGCCCACCCCCGCCAGGCCCGGCCCCGGCAGGGCGCGGCCGGGCCGGACAAAGGGAGCGGCCTGGCAGGCGGGGAGAGGGCGCCTCTGAGCATGGGCAGAGGGCTGGCGGCCAAGGAGCGCGGCGGGCGCCCGGCCCCTCGGAGCGGAGGGAAGCCTCTGAGCAGGGGCAGGAGCCTGGCGTGTGGCCCGCCCCTCCGTTTCCTCGTGAAATAAGGGAATGGTGGATGCGGAGAGGCAGCAGTGCCTCTGAGCATAAGCAGAGTGCTTGCCCCAGGGGAGGCGGGCCAAGGGTTAAACGGCAGAAGGAGGGCTGCAGAAGGGGAGCCGTGCCTCTGAGCATGGGCAGAGGGCCTGGGTTTGTTTGGAGGAGGAGGAGGAGGAGCCTGGCATGTCACCACCTCTGACCCGCCCCTCCGTTTCCTCGTGGAATAAGGGAATGGTGGATGTTGAGAGGCAGCAGTGCCTCTGAGCATAGGCAGAGTGCTTGCCCCAGGGGAGGCAGGCCAAGGGTTAAACGGCGGAGGGAGGGCTGCAGAAGGGGAGCCGTGCCTCTGAGCATGGGCAGAGGGGCACCAGCAAGTGGATTCTCGCTTTAGGATGAGAGGCAGCAGGACCTCTGAGCATGGGCAGAGCACCTGGGCTTGTTGGGGGGGGAGGAGCCTGCCCTCCGTTTCCTCGTGGAGATAAACGGCAAGGGAATGATATTATTATTATTATTATTATTAAATTTCTATACTGCCCTAAACCCGAAGGTCTCAGGGCGGTTCACATAAATATCTGTTGCATGATAGATGTTGAGAGGTAGCAGTGCCTCTGAGCATGGGCAGAGAGTGCTTGGGCTGAGGAGCAGACCAGACTAAGAACAGACGCCCCCTCCTGCTCCTATATATATATATATATATATTTGTGTATAGCGCATATTGGTGCAGGTAGGTATTTTAGGCTGGGAAGGAGAGGATCAGCAGAGGCAGAGAGAATTGAGCCAGGCAGGGAAAGGGGAAACCAAGCCTGGTTCAGGCAGAATAAATTCTGGGAGGCGAGAGTGCCTCTGAGCATGGGTGGAGCCTTGTTGTGCATTTGTGAAGACAGCAGCGGGCTGTGCGTTCTGAGTTAACCCGAGTGCCTTTCCGCTTTTGGTCTCTCTGCAGAAAAGCCAGCCATCGCCCCTCCTGTCTTTGTGTTTCAGAAGGAAAAAGCACAGAAGGTAAGGAACCGGGGCTTGGCGAGGGGGCTGAGAGGGACAGGCACCCCTTTTTGTGAAGCTGGGTTCGGGGAACCTTTGGCTCTCCGCTTGCTGCTGAACGACAGCTGCCATCGTCCCTGGACAGCGACAGGGCTGGCTGCTGGTGGCTGTAGTTCCTCAGCCTCTGGGGACTAAAGGGTCCTTGTGCCCACATTCAGAAATCCCTGCTTTGGGAAGGCCCCAAGGAGACGGGGTGCAGGACAGCAAGGTTTCTGTGCAGAAAAGGAAAGGTTTGCAAGTCTCCCCCTGCTAACGTCTTCATGCTTACATCCTGCAGGGCAGACAGTCGTATGAGAACAGTGGGGTGTGTGCATCCCATGTTAGTCAAACACTGGGCATGGCTCCCTTATTTATTCCCCTGATTTATATCCCACCTTTGGTCCAAGGAGCTCAGAGTGGCATGCCTGTTTTTCCTTCCCCTTTCCACTGTTTTCTTCCGAAGGCCCCTGTGAGGGAGGCTGGGAGCTCTTGACTGGACCCGAAAGGTCTCTTGGGGGGAGTGCGGTTGATGGTGAGAGAGTTAGGACTCGGTTGGATCAGTTAGTTCAGTTGGGAAGAACAAAACGCCCCCACTTTGATTCAGCGTAAGAATTGACTGTAAATTTGAGAGGGTCAGTGTTGTCTGTGCTTTCCAGACTTGGTTGGGCTTCAGCTCCAGTGTGACCGAGGGGGGGACTGTTGGGGGGGTCCTACCGGGAGACGACAGAGCTTGAATTTGGGCCTTTCCTCAATCAACTAGAAAGGTCCTCCTTAAATGGGGAGGCAGGTTTCTTTTCATTAGAACGAATAAAAGTTTGACGTAGTTTAATGCAGACCTTTGATAAAAAGCTCCTTGCCTTGCAAAAAGGGGAGGGCGGCGCGCCTTCTATGATTTACATCTGCCGCAACACGCCTGTGTGCGTACCATCTCGTTTGTTTTTATTTTATTTGCTTGCTCAATTTGCCCACCGCCCTTCCTCCGGAGATCCCAGGGCGGTGCACAACGAAAAAATGCAAATTACATAACGGAACAAAAAGGAAACCAATAACCCCCCCGTCCTGCCAAAGCCGTGAGAAGGCCGCAGAAATACGAAGGCCCAGCTATAGAGAGACAGTTTTGCCTGGCACCCAAAGTGATGTAAGGAAGGCTGCCAGCGAGCCTGACTCCGGAGACCACCCCATATCTTAAGCAGGGGTGAGGGAGAATGTGGCCTTTGGTGCTGTCCCCAAACCACACACCCCTCCTCACCCTTTGCACCTTTTTTGTTGGTGGGGGGCTGGCTGGGGTGTGTCTTTAGATTCTGACGGTGCCTCTCGGCCGTCCGGATCCTGGGGCGGACATGCACAAAGGTGCGTAAAATCTAGCCTACTGTACAAAGGTAACCGCTGCTTGTGCCAGTCGCTCCGCTGCCTGATTTTGCCTCTAGCTCCTGGGAAGGGAAGGCAGCCCTCAGGCCGAGGGAGCTACCTTGGCCTGGATCTTAAAGCCCAAAGCAGCACGTCCCCCTTGTTTTGCGAGCCACCATTCATTTTACCCATGTGCTGATTTAGTTGTAGGCAAGTCGGCAACTTGAGAAACTCATAAGATGGGTGGGTTAAAAATTGTTTGGGCAGCGGCCCTGAGTTCCTTGCAGCGGCTTTGCAACTCCTTTTTGCCATTGGTTTTTCGCCCCGTGGCGTTTGTTGAAACACAGTGGCCTCTGCTGCCCTGAGAATCCGCTGGCTTCTGCTGGACTTGAGAATTGCGTGTTTTCTCTGTCAAATTGGAGTGGAAATGTACCTGGCCCATAGAGCTGAGTCTTAATATTATTATTTTGTCTGTGTGTTTTCGTCTTAAGGCGGTTTTAAGGCTGACTTCCCTTCAGCCACTCCTACAGAAAAGTTGTGTTTTGAATAGCTTGGCAATGTGGTGTTTTATCAGAAGGGGTGTTCAGTTTTGAAGCCACCAGCCTTTGCTGCAGTTCGCCTTGTGCAGTTCTATTTTTCCCGTGTTCGATTGTGAGCCCACAGGCAGGGACAGTCTGATCTTCTTATAAGTGCCTGGCTATATCATTTTCTTTAGGCGCTCTGGATGTGTGAAGTAGCCGTGATAATCTATCCAGCGCATGGGTGTTATTCATGCCAGAGACAAAGCCTGCTCTGCAAGGTCGTTGCACGTGGCAGGAGGATAGTAAAGCGCGGATTCCGCATACTCTGCCTTTCCGAAGGACCTAGGAAGAGACCTGCATGTTCAGGCCGTATAGTTCAGGGGAGGAGGCGCCTGGGAAAACAGTCCCAACCTAGACCCATGAAAGCAGATTGGAAAGGCCCGTGTCTGTTGCTGCAGCCTTGCAAAGAGATCAGTGGCAGTTTAAGGACTTTTTGCTTTCCTGCCAATTATTGTTTCTTAGTACAGCGGTCCCTCTGTTCTCAAACGTCTCTGTTGACGAACGTTTTGGAACCCAAATGCCAAAAACCCAGAAGTAAATGCTTCTGTTTTCGAACGGCTTCTGTGTGCAGACTGAGTGTGCAGACAGCCCTTTGTGCCTCAGTTTTTGAACGTTTCGGAAGTCAAATGGTCTTCCGGAACAGATTATGTTCAAGAACCGAGGTACCACTGTACTGGTTTGTTGTTGTTGTTGTTTTGTAAACTGCTCTGAGGGGACCCCAGGGGTCATCCAGTCCAACCCCCTGCCATGCAGGAACCACAGCTTAAATGCAGCAGTCGGTAGTGGAAGCACAACTAGCCAGAGCACCCTGCTGCCGATACCCGTAAATAAGGCCTCAAAGATTCCTCGGGGTCTCATCTCTCTTTTTCAAGGGGGGGTCATTGATGGGAAACAGCAGGACCTCAGGAGGCCCGCTTGCCCCAAGAACCAAACCCAGCGCCCCAAACACAGGAGACGCCGTGGGGGCCTTGACGCTGTGGGACCGTGATGCTGGCGGTGATGCCCGGCTCCCAATGGACCCCCCCTCCGCGCCCTCCTCCCTCCTTCCATTGCCTGGCACTGAAGGGCTCTTCTTCTCCTTTGCCCCCCAGTCCCTTGCAGAGCAAAAAGGGGTGTCGGACTCAGGCGAGGACCCCCCGGGAGAAGCAGAGCCTCCTCGCCGGCCTGCGGGTCACCCCAAGTCACCAGGGGGGTGCAACTTTGAGGCTCCCGCCCCCCCAGGGGCCGATTCCCGCATTCTTCCGGTTCGGCCCGGACTGGCGAGGGTAAGTTTTGGAAAAGCTGGCCGGAAAGGCCTTCCACGGAAACTCTCTCTTGAGTTCTGTTTCTCCCCCCCCCAAAGCATACGTTTTCTCTGCGCTTAAATATATATGACCCAGCCTTGCAGTTTAACTTGTCTGCAGCGGCACAAAATGCCTTCCCTGAGCTTTGGTTTCTCCCTCCCAAAGTCAGCAGCGCTGAGAGAAGAGGACACAGTTTCTCCTCATTTCTACAGCCCGAGGACCCCACTCCCCAAGGGTGCAGCTTTTGGGGGGCCGGAGGCAAAAAAGGGGGCCGTGCAATCAATGTGGTTCCTTGTACAGTAGGCTGGCCAAATTGCCACACTTCAGGGCGCTTGATGGAGACAGGAAGCCGTCCCAGAGAGAGCCGCGATCCCCACACCCGTCTCCCTTCCGGCCGAGGAATCGGCTGCCCTCCCAAAGCCTCTGACTTTCCATCTGCTCTTGGGCCTGACCATTGGCCCTGCTGGCTGCGGGGAGTTGGTGCTCCAGGAGCGCCCGGAGGGCACAAGCGTGGCCAGCCCGGCCTGGAGACATGGAAACAGGCTTCCTTTGCCCTGTATCTGGGGGTGAGGGTGGCCGGCTGCTATGTGGGCCTTGGGAGGGTCGAGTGCAGGCTGGAACAGGAGTTCCGACGGCGGCTGGGTGTGCAATAAGTGGAAATTCTGGGCCGGGGGCGGGCGAAGGTGTGCTTAGTAAGGGAGGGAACGAAACAGGGTGTCGTCTTTGAGAGTGCCAAGGACGCAGTCCTGTTTTTAGAGGCTTCAAACGGCTAGCAGATGCCCCACGCGCTCCAAGGCAAGGGGGGTGGATAGAAATACAGTGGTACCTCGGGTTACATACGCTTCAGATTACAGACTCCACTAACCCAGAAGTAGTACCTCGGGTTAAGAACTTTGCTTCAGGATGAGGACAGAAATCGTGCGGTGGCGACGGGAGAACCCATTAGCTAAAGTGGTGCTTCAGGCTAAGAGCAGTTTCAGGTTAAGAACGGACCTCCGGAACGAATTAAGTACTTAACCCGAGGTACCACTGTACAAAAGGGGTGGTATTATTTTTGGTTTTATTCTGCCCTTTGTCCGAAGGGCCCAAAGTGATGCGGGAACCCATACTTGGGGAGTGAGGGGGGAGCACGGGATGTTTCCTGGTCAGGAGTGTTGGTCCTGCCCTGTTTGAAACCCCCCCAGGTGCCAGGCCCGTTTTGCGACTGGCATGAGTCTGATTGCAACCGCATGGAGATCTCTGGGTGCCAGGCTGGCAGCAGGCACCTCCCTCTGGCTGGGCCCTCTGGCTTTCTTAAGCAGGTCAGCGGAGGAAGAGCTCATTCGCTGCATTCATCTCCCACCTCTTTCTCCAAGGAGCACATGGTTCACACACCCCTCCTCAGTTCTCCCTACAACAGCCTTGCAAAGGAGGTGAAGAGGCTGCGACTTGACTTCATGACCAAGTGGGGATTTGAAGCCTAGCTCTGCGTTGCTCACTCTGACTGGCATCCGGCGGCATTCCAGGGTTTCAGGCGGGGGTCTTCGTTTGCCAGCCATTCCTAGATATGCCGCCGGGGCCTTGGGCGCCCTTTGCACCCCTGAGCCAGTGCCCTTCAATGGAAGGGAAATAGAAGTTCTTGGATGGGGTGGCGAGGGAGAGGAGGGTGCTTCAGGGTTATGTCTCAGCAGCATATCTTTGGGCTGGGGGTTGGCAGGGGACGCCTCTTCCAACAGAACTCTGGCCGCCTGCCGTTTTTGGAAGTGTCGGGATTTGGAAAATGAAGCGAAGACAGCACCCTCGCTGCTTAATCTGGGGCAGCGCTGCAGCCTTGGCAGTGTTTTAAAATCAATCTGCCCCCCAGGCTGGCCCTTCCAGATGCCGCTGGGGCTCAGGGCACCCAGCAGCTCTAGAAGCCGGGAGCGAGAACTGGGAACGCAGCAACCTTTGAGGGCCACAGATTTCCCATTTGTTGGCCTGAAGTTCTCCTTCCCTCCGATTCCCTCCCTCCTCCTCCTCCTGTTCCATCATTGGGTGCAGCTCCCAAACTTGCTCTCCTGTTCTGTGATTTACTTAATTTTAATTGAATTTTTAATAGCATCGAGTAGCTTTTGGGGGGGCGAAATACAGGAAAAAACATTTTTTAAAAAAAGTTTTCACGGTTGTCCAGCTGTGCTAAACATTAGGAAGAACTTCCTGGCAGTAACAGGTCTTTGGCAGTGGAAGGCGATGGGCTTCTCAGCTGCAATTCCTTCATTGCAGAAGGTTGGACCAGAGGATCCTTTGGGTCAAAGAATTGTAGAATTGCATAGATGGAGAGGACAATTCTATGACTTCCCAAGTCCTTAGGAAATTATTCCAAGAGGGAAAGAATGCCTGCGTCTGACATCACAAAGAGTCCTGCGTCCTGAATTAAAACAGTTGCTTCTTTCCTTTTCTTTTTAACTTAAACAATTGAAAATCCAGACACTCGCATAGACCTGTGGGACCTTCTTAGCTGCCATGTCTGCATACAAAGTGCTACCTTGGCTCTTGAACTTAATCTGTTCCGGGAGTCCGTTCGACTCCTGGAACCGTTCGGAAACCGAGGCGCGGCTTCCGTCCTGCAGCCAGTCGGAAGCCACATTGGACGTTTGGCTTCCGAAAAATGTTCACAAACCGGAACACTTGCTTCCAGGTTTGCAGCATTTGGGAGCCGATTTGTTCGGGAACCACAGTACCACTGTAAAATAAAATTTGACCAAACGGCAACCAAGTGGTCTTAGGCACTTCGACCCCTGGACCCTTTTCACTTATGTGAGTTGTTTTCACGGTGGGCGATTTGCCAAGGCTTGGATTCCCAATAATCGTGTGTGTGTGTGTGAGAGAGAGAGAGAGGGGGGGGGGCGATGAAATCTAACTCTTACACGCGTGTATATATATTTGTTACAGAGGTCAGCAGATGGGTCAAGTCCAGAAGACGGGGAAGGTGAGGGAGACTTCGTGTCCGCTGCCTAGAGACAGTCCAGAGGCGCCCCAAATTCCCATTCTCGGGGTGATGATCCCCCTCTGCCAGAAAGAGACACTGTCGGGATGGGTTGCGCGGGAGGCCGACATGTTTGCGTCGCCGGCCAGGGTGCAGGGGCTTATTTCACTCCCGCCGTTCCGGCCAAGGGTTTTGCTCCCGCAAGTAAAAAAAACTCCTGGCGGTTGGATTGGGCCGGCTCTCATATTGGGCGTGAGAGGGAGGTGGTGGGTTCCAGGGGAGGGCCAGACAAGGGATCAGAGAGGGAGAGCTGTGAGCGACAGCCACGCTGGCCGGCAGAGGCTGCTGGGGGTCAGAGGCCAGCAGCACTTGGGGGACCACAGACGCCCCCTTCCTTTGGGCCCACTCAAGACGTTTTGCCGCCTGAGGACCAGAAGGCACCCTCTCCCAGGGCTAGTAGTTGAATCTTACTCGGAAACTGATGGGAAGACACCATAGCAGGCATAAGGCAGACTGCATGGCAGTGACAACCCTGGCCACTCCTTGCCCCTCAGCTTCTGCCGCCTGAGGCAGCTGCCCCACTCTTTCTCATGGCAGGGCCGGCGTGGAAGACAGAGCCATCAGAGGAGTGCCCATCTGTTTTCAAAGCCTGCTTCTAGGTGGTCCTTCCTGCTAGCTGGGTTGCAACCCCAAAGGTGGGGTACAAAGTGGGCTTCCCTTTCACCCCCCCCTCTCCTTCCCCACAGAGTCCGATCGAGAGGATGGGAGCTACTGCCCCCCCGTCAAGCGCGAAAGGACCTCTTCCCTCACACAGTTCCCGCCTTCGCAGTCAGGTAAAGAGGGACCGTTCCTCTCGTCCTTTCTCTGGAGGAGAGGGGGATGTGTGTTTTCTCAATGCGCTTCAGCTAGGAGCCGGAAGGGGAGGTAGATCTGGGAATGGGACCGGCTGCCAGGAAACACAGCTCTGGGCTCCAGATTGGGTGCTGGACTGATAACAGAAAGAACGGCTGTGACATAAATTGCCCATTCGCTGTCTAGCAATGGAGAAAGGGTGTGATCAAATGAAGTGAGAAATGAAGCGGCTCTGGGGCAGATGGGCTGCTGGTCTCATCCAGCAAAACTTGTCTTCTGTTTTTATGTATGCTTGCTGTGGGGAGCAAGTGGTGTCCTGGTTGGGGATACAACTCAGTATTGATTTCACACACACAAGCTGTTTCTCTCTTAACTGCAACAGGGGGTCGTTCCTCAGCGCCAGGGAAAATACGTAGAAATTGCTTAGAAAGAAGCTGTGTGTCTTGTCCTCTAACCTTTCCAGGGACAGTTGGAAACATCATCTAAATGCTCTTTCCCTTAAAAACCTGAAGCCTTCCTGCTAGGAATTACGGGTAATGAAATACCCAAAAAGTTCAGGAGAGTCTTTATGTATGTTACAGTCGCTGCCGGAATTCTAATCGCAAAAGGCTGGAAGGGAGAAGGTATCCCATCCAAATTAGACTGGCAAAATAAACTAAGAGAGTATTCAAAGCTGGTGGGATTATCAGCAAGGCCAAGAGAACATTACAGATGAAAAAATTATCAGAGAGTGGGATATATACAGAGTCTGTGTAAAAGAACATTGTCCAGAGATGGATCCGTTGGCAGGTTTTGATAGAGCTTCGGTGTGTAAATAGGATAATTTTATAAAATAAAATTTATAGTAAAATAACATGGAGAAAGTAAAGTTTAAGCATGCATTTAAGGAATTCAGTTCGGGAACGCAGGGGAAGATCGGAGGTTTTGTCAAATTGAATCGCAAATTGGTGTACAAAGCAAGTATTAGTTTAAAAATTAATAATTGTGTGTTTTTTGTTTCTCATTTTGCCTATAATGTCTATTGTACATTTCTGTTATAAAGTTTTCAATCAATAAAGCATTCAAAAAAGGAAACATACTCTTTAGAAAAGAAGTTGGGGTGGGGATTCGAACTCGGCTCTCTCCTAGCTTCCACACTTACTGCCCCCTTATGCTGATTCTCTGGGGGTGGGCACTTCCCCCCAGGCTCTGAGCATCCTCTCTCACCCTCTCTCCTCTTCCAGTGACAAAGAACAATGTCTTCATGCCATCGAGCTTATGCGAGCCTTCGGCGGGGAACTCCGACTCTGAGCCAGGTGAGGGTCTCGGCTGGGCTGCCCCCCGCCCCTGCCTCCCCACCCCCTCCCAGTTTTGGAAGGGGGAGAGAGAGAGAGAGAGGGCAATGTTTTTCCATTTTTCATTCCAGAGGAAAAAAGCACTGGATTCAGGTTGAAGCCTCCCACTCTCATCCATGGCCAGGCGCCCAGCGCAGGTGAGGAACAAGTTTTTTTACCCGAGGGCCCTGGGGAAACAGAGGGGGGGCGTATTTGCTGCTAGTATGATTATGTTAATATTCCACCTTTCCTCCATTTTCTTAAATCGGAGTCCAAAAGAAGTTGGCGTCCAAAACATTAGGAGGGCGTCCAGGTTAGGGGCTGCTGGTGAGGTTTGGACCGGGCTGGGGGGGGGAATCCCCTCCTTCATCTCTGCGGAAGGCCCAAGGGAATCCTTTCTTCTCTTCTCCTCCCCCCCCCCGCAGGGGTCCCCAGCCAGAAACCGAAGGAACAGCAGAGAAGCGTCCTGCGCCCGGCAGTATTACAAGCCCCCCAGCCAAAGGCTTTCTCGCAAACAGGCAAGTGACTCCCCTGGGCGTGGGAGGGAGCAGGGAGCAGCCAGACTTGCTTCCTGGGTCCGTGAGCAGCCTTGTTTCTGGCAAGGAAGAGGGTCCCCATCACAGCCCAGCATCCTGTCCAACCGCGATGGCGCAGGGGTCTAAACCACTGAGCCTCTTGGGCTTGCCAGGAGGTCGGCGGTTCAAATCCCCGCGACGGGGTGAGCTCCTGCTGCTCTGTCCCAGCTCCTGCCAACCTAGCAGTTCGAAAGCATACCAGTGCAAGTAGATATATGGGTACCGCTGTGGCAAGAAGGTAAATGGCGTTTCCGTGAGCTCTGGTTTCCGTCACGGTGTCCCATTAAGTGGTTTAGTCCTGCTGGCCACATAACACAAAAAACTGTCTTCAGACAAATGCTGGCTCCCTCAGCCTGAAGCGAGATGAGCACTGCAACCCCATATTCACCTTGGACTGGTCTTAACCGTCCAGGGGTCCTTGACTTTTTACCCAAACAGAGACCCCCAAAGGGAAGCCCCCGAAGCAGGGGACCACTCTGTTAGCTCAAAGGAACTCAATCAACGCCACCACATACACCCAAAATGTGTTCTGGCGTTTCCCCCAACCCTCCAGGGCAGAGGGAGATTTCTGTCACACAAGCCGAACTCCTTGTGCGAATGGGACCAAACCCATCCAAGTGCAGTCGTACCTCGGAAGTCGAACGGAATTCCTTCTGAAAATCCATTCAACTTCCAAAGTTCACAAACCAAAGCGCGCCTTCCGATTGGCTGCAGGAAACTCCGGAAAGGGTGTGCAAACCGGAACAGTCACTTCCGGTTTTGTGGTATTCAGGAGCCAAAAAGTTTGACTTACAAGGTGTTTGGAATCCAAGGTACGACTGTATTGATTTCACTTTATGGTAAAAATGGGTCATGGCTGTGTGTTTTTTTGCATATATTTGGAATGCTCCTGAATGCCAGTTGCAGGAGGGGAGAGTTGCTGCTGCGCCCAGGTCCCTCTTTTTGGCTTCCCCTCGGGGCACCAGGACGCTGGACGAGATGGGCCTGATCCCGCAGCCGGGCTCTGCTTGAGCCCTTGCGATTCTGCCCTGCTTTTAAAAACCAACAAAACCGTCGCTGAGAAATAAGGGCTCTTGCAAGAACAAAGCCGGCGCTCCTTGCGTGCTTTTAAATGGGGCGTTTTCTCCTCCGCAGTTCCAAGCAGCGGGACCAACGGCGTAAGCATCCCTCCGGACCCCGTGGCCGCCGTGTCGGAATCCGCAACGAACGCCGTGCCCAAAAGCCCCGACACAGAGGAGAAGGTGAGTCTGTCGGGAGCCCTGAGGTGTCGGCAGAGGGGAGGACGTGGGCTGGCGTCTCGTCTGCCGGTCCTGGGTTTTTATTCTGCAGTTTGATGGTTGGCTTGTGGTGTTGGGGGGCACCCTCGCTGCAGGAATACGGGGGGCTCCCTCAGTCCAGGCATTCCCTGGCTCCCAAAGACACACTTTTTAGGCCAGTATCTCCCCCCGAACGTCTGCTTTTAGATGTTTTTGTGGTGCTTTCCAACCATGTGTTTTTGTGCGTTTCTTAAGGAGTCCAACAGCACCTCGGAGACAGAGAAGGCAGACCAGAACACACCACAGTCCTTCGTGTTTGGGCAGAACCTAAGGGATCGTGTGAAGGTACGTGTAAACTTGATAGCCAATGCGATAGGCAGGGTGGAAATATTGTTGGTGCCCGTCTGTCCTGAGAGACTAGCGAGTAAAGCCAAATAGCTGTGTGAGAAGCATTGAAGTGACCTCCTGGGGTGCAAGCCTGGGCAGTGGGTCTGGGGGTCCTGGGCTGCCCAGATGACAAGACCCCCCCTCGCTGATGTGGGCCAAAGGAAAGCAGAGCGAGACGTTTTTGGCACCCGCTAGTCTGCCGGAAGGAGCCGTACAAGGCGTCTTCCTTGGGGACTCCAGATTTGTGTCGGGTTTATTCCTGAGCCTTTTCTTCTCCCAAAGATGTCCCACAAAGTTTCGGCTCAGCGTTTTCCTCGACAGGCTCCCTTCCCAGCTGCCCCCCCCTTCCCTCTATGGCACATGTAGAAACTGCTTCCCGTCTCCATCCCAGCTAGGGGACGAGGCCGACGGCGCTGTCGACGCGCAGAACTCCCGGCTCCCCAACTCGGAGGCACCTCTGGCCACAAACTACTTCCTCCAGTACATCAGCTCCAGGTGGGGAAGAGACTGCCAACGATTCCCCCTCCCCTTCCCTCGCTCTCCTTGGGTTCTGCAGCAGCCTCCAACCCCAGGCCTTCCCTCCTTCCTCTGCGCCGAGAGGGCGGCAAGTCCGCCGTGTCGCTGTCGCGGGGGGGAAACAGAGCTTTCCTCTTTCCCCTGCAGCATAGAAAACTCGACGCACAGCGCGGAGGCCCCCAGTAACAAGTTTGTGTTTGGCCAGAACATGAGCGAGAGAGTCTTGGTGAGTCCGCCTCCCTTCTTCCCGAGTCCAGAGACAGAGAACAACATCCCTGCGAGGCCACTGACCGTCTGTTTGCCTTCCTCTTCGTTGCATTTCTATATGTCGCTTTTTGCTTCCCGGGAGCTCAAGGCGGCTTGCACGCTTCTCCCCCTCTAAGGCCCTGCAGTGACTTGTGAAGGTTCCTTTGGGGCTGGGGGCCACCTCTAAGCCTAGCCCGCCTCGCAGGATTGTTGTGGAGATAGAAGGAGGAAGTGTAGGGAACCGTGCACATCGCCTGAGCTCCCGGCAGTAGAAAGGCAGGGTGCAAATTCAGTCACTCAATGAATTATTTGAATACCAAAGTGAAAACAAATCTAGGTTTTCCCCCTTCTCCATTTGGGGGGCAATTGAGGTTCTGGCAAGGGACGTGGGTGGTGCTGTGGTCTAAACCACAGAGCCTAGGACTTGCTGATCAGAAGGTCGGCAGTTCGAGTCCCCGCAATGACGGGGTGAGCTCCCGTTGCTCGGTCCCTGCTCCTGCCAACCTAGCAGTTCGAAAGCACATGAAAGTGCAAGGAGATAAACAGGTACCACTCCAGCGGGAAGGTAAACAGCGTTTCCGTGTGCCGCTCTGGTTCGCCAGAAGCGGCTTAGTCCTGCTGGCCACATGACCCGGAAGCTGTATGCCGGCTCCCTCGGCCAATAAAGCGAGATGAGCGCCGCAACCCCAGAGTCGGCCACGACTGGACCTACTGGTCAGGGGTCCCTTTGCCTTTTTACAAGGTTCTGGCAGCCGTGTCCATTGCTCCTGAGAGCTTTCAGTTCTGTAGATTTAGACAGCAAAGATGGAACGGGGTGCTTGAGCGTCCTGACTTCATAGAACCATAAAATTGTAGAGTTGGAATCTCAGCTCAAGCATCCATGACAGATCGCCATCCAACCTCTCCTTAAAAGCCTCCAAGGAAGAAGAGCCCACAACCGCCCTGGGGAGTCCATTTCAGAATTCAAATACTTGTGGGCAAGTCCCACCCTGCTGGGAACTTATTGCAGGGCAGCCGGCTCAACTTCCCAGCGGGATGCAGTCCCCCTGGAAGCCGGCCTGGAGCGTTTCCTCGGTAGCGTCCCTGTTTTCTGACCGCCGCTCCTTTCCAGCAGAGCCCCCCCAAGTCGAGCGAAGCCAGCACAGACAGCGTCAAGGAGAACGCCGGTGGAGATTCAGGCTCGGAGTCCTCGTCGCAAGAAGCCACTCCCGAGAAAGGTACGGGCGTCGGGCTCCCTCTTCTCCCCGTCTCTCCATCGACTCAAGAGTCGCATGCGCCAAAGTCCGGTGGGTTTTGGCAGCTGTGCTCTTCCTTGACCCGGGTGTCAAGTCAGGGAGGGGAGGAACCGTTCGTGCTGTGACGTTTCAGAGCCCCTCTCCACCCCGCCACCAATAATGCGGCTTATTTTATTTTATTTTAAGGTAAGCGCAGGTGGCGCTGTGGTCTAAACCACTGAGCCTCTTGTGCTTGCCGATCAGAAGGTTGGCGGTTCGAATCCCCGCAACGGGGTGAGCTCCCATTGTTCTATCCCAGCTCCTGCCTACCTAGCAGTTCGAAAGCACACCAGTACAAGTAGATAAATAGGTACCGCTCCGGCAGGAAGGTAAACCGTGTTTCTGTTTCGGTCGACCCAAAAGTTTAAAAAGGAACGGGAGATTCGTAGGCAGTATTTAAAAGAACATTGTCCCCGTAATAAAACTTTGGAATGCTTTGAGTAACTCTTGGAATTGCATACGGTATAAAGAACACAAATAAGATGTAATACAGGCTAAGTTTATTGAAAAATAGAGGCAAGTAGCAAGGAAGCAAAGAATCATCAGTAAGGAGGTCAGAAGTCGATGGCTGAAATGTTTTTGCATTTTTGCCTTGTACTGTTTTCTTTTTTTGTGAGTTATGTGCTGTGTTTTTACTATTATTATTTGTGTGTCTGTCTCATTTTTAAACCAGTAAAGATTGAATTTTAATTTTAATAATAATGATGATGATGTGGCCTATCCGTTCTCCAGCCAACAACATTTCAGAGTCGCTGGCCGAGTCTGCTGCAGCCTACACGAAGGCGACGGCCAGGAGGTGTCTTCTGGAGAAGGTGGAGGTGATCACGGGGGAAGAAGCCGAGAGCAACGTCCTACAGGTAAGCAGGAGAAGCGGGCAGTGCCAGCCTCCCATGCGCCATCTCTGCAGGGACATTTGCAACATTTAAGACAGCTGGATTGGTCAGAAGCACAGCAGCCGTCAGAAGTGGACTTGAATCCTGATTTGGGAGGTGGAATGGGCTATACTATACAAGCATTATATGATATACTATACTAAATATAAAATAATATACAGTCGTACCTTGGTTCTCAAATGGAATCCGTTCCAGAAGTCCATCCGACTCCCGAAACCATTCAAAAGCCAAGGCGCAGCTTCCGATTGGCTGCAGTTCTTGTCTTCTTGATTTCTGAGCTTCCCAGTTAGTTTTGCCAGTTTGGCATAGCCCATCGACTTGGTTTGTCATTCTTGGTTTGCACCTTGTTGACTGGCGGCCCCAGTTCCCCCCGCAGCCTCCTTCACGCCAGTCTCGGCGCTCTGCGCATGCTCCAGTTTCCTTTACCCGCAGGTGCTCCTTGCTGCCGCCTCTGCCTTCTGCGCTGGGCCTGTCCTGGAGTTCCTGTTCGCGGGGCTTTGCAGGGAACGGCGGTCTTTCCTCCTGCAGCTTTCGATCTCTGCTGCCTTCGCTGCTAACGTCCTTCAGCCCCTTTCCTCTGTTGCAGATACAATGCAAGTTGTTTGTCTTTGATAAGAACTCCCAGTCTTGGGTCGAAAGAGGCCGGGGACTCCTGCGGCTCAACGACATGGCTTCCACAGACGACGGGACGCTACAGTCGCGCCTTGGTAAGAGCAGGGGCAGAGGGGAAGCCGCCGTGAACTGGGGGTCGCAGCCGGGGGCCAGCCAGGGAAGGGTCTGCCAGGGGAAGCATTGCAAAGGCAAGCCGGTCCTTGGGGCTGAGCAGGACCCCCAGAGGAGATAGATAGACCACTTCCTTAGAAAGATATTCAAATGCCACTGATTCCGACGGAAACGAGGAGGAGCTTTCTGACAGCAAGATGATGCAGTAATGATGAGGATAATAAAGTTTATGCCCCGCCCATCTGGCTGGGTTTCCCCAGACACTCTGGGCGGCTCCCAACAGAACTTTAAAAACACCATCAAACATTAAAAACTTCCCTGAACAGGGCTGCCTTCAGATGTCTTCTGAAAGTCATTTTGTTGTTAATAATGGTAATAATAATTTATTATTTATACCCTGCCCATCCAGCTGGGTTCGCCCAGCCACTCTGGGTGGCTCCCAACAGATTAAAAACAGAATTAAACACCAAACATTAAAATCTTCCCTACACTGGACTGCCTTCAGATGTCTTCTAAAAGTCAGGTAGTTGTTTGTTTCCTTGACATCTGATGGGAGGGCGCCACCACCGAGAAGGCCCTCTGCCTGGTTCCCTGTAATCTCACTTCTCTCAGGGAGGGAACCGCCAGAAGGCCCTCGGGAGGTGGACCCCGGTGTCCGGGGTGGACGATGGGGCTGGAGACGCTGTGATCCGAAATAAACGCTTGTTTGCTCTTTTGAAATCTCTCTCCTCAGTGATGAGAACGCAAGGCAGCCTTCGGCTAATCCTGAACACCAAACTCTGGGCTCAGATGCAGATCGACAAAGCCAGCGAAAAGAGCATCCGAATCACAGCGATGGACACAGAGGACCAAGGAGTCAAGGTCTTCCTTATATCGGTAAGGAGGGGGATATACGCATGTGTCATACTTTTTTCCCTAAACTGACGCAGAAATTGCATTAGCCTAAATTGCGCGAAAATTGAAATTATAAAAAAAATATGCCCAATTTTCCTATGCCCCACAACCCAGAGATGCATTTTAAATAAAAGCACACATGTAAAAACATGCTGATTCCAGGACCGTCCGAGGGCCAGATTGAGAAGGCGGGCCTTAGGTTTGCCTACCCCTGCATTAGGGTTACATTAGGAGGAAGAAGAAGGGGGGAAGAGGTGGAGGGGGTTCCACCACCCGCTTTTGAGAGCGAGCCCCTCTTTGCCCCGCAGGCCAGCTCCAAAGACACGGGGCAGCTCTACGCGGCCTTGCACCACCGGATCCTGGCCTTGCGGAGTCGGGTGGAGCAGGAGCAGGAAGCCAGCAGCGCAGCGCCGGAGCCCGAAGTGACCCAGTCCAACGAGGAAGACAGCGACGACGACGTCCTCGCCCCCTCGGGGTCGCCCGGAAGTGGTGAGCCAGGGCGGCGGGAGGAGGCCAGGGCTCCCCTTTCCAGGGGCCTTCACAATCTCCCACGTTTTTCGGCATTGCATTTGCAGTTTCCTAGACCGGGGGCTTTACTAACGGCAGAGGAGGTTTGAGGATTTGCAAGGAATGGGTTTTTTGGGGGGGGGTGTTGAAAGGGAGATAATCACACAGCATTGTAGAGTGTGTGGGAATGTTATTATTATTTTTTATTGTTTCTACCCTGCCAATCTGGCTGATGTTTTAAGGTCTTTTCAACCCTTTGTTGGAAGCCGCCCAGAGTGGCTGGGGAAACCAGCCAGATGGGCAGGGTATAAAAAATAAATTATTATAATACTATTATTATTATTACTTTTTAAAAAACCAAACATCCACCATAATTGCTCCCTCCCAACCTTGCTCAACCTACCAACTTTCCACAACCGCAAAGATCGGTGCGAGGCTTTGCTGTTGCGGTTTTTGTTCCATTTTCATGTTCTCTTAAGACCATTTTTGCCGCTTTGTGTGCCGGCTTCGCAGCGAGCCCTTGGGGGCGCTTATATGGGGGGTTGTCCATTATCATGTTTCATGGGTTTTATTTTTTTATTTGCATGTCATTTGGATTTATTTGGCGGGGGAAATTAGTCGCCTGGAGCCGCGCTCTGGTCTCCCTAGGTGAGCCCAGCGGCCGGTTTTGCAGCGCCTCCTTCTCTCCCCCCCCCCCCGCAGGTCCCACCAACGAAGGGGACGGGCAGACGACAGGCGGCACATAGCAGCCACGATCCGCGCCGCCGGCAAGAGCCACCGCCCCCCGCCGACACCACCGCCCTCTTTGCAGACCCCCCTCTTGCGGGGCGGGGAGGGCCGCCCTCCCTCCGACCAGCTCTTGCTCCGGGCAGCGACGGAAGCGCTTGAGATTGACGAACTCTGTACATCCCAGTTCTGGTTTTTTCTTTTTTTTCCTTTCCCCCCTTCCTCCCCCATCGTGCGTTGGACTTTTGGGGGGGCGGGGCAGGGGGGGCGGATCTGTCGATTCCATATTAAAACGAGAAAACGCAGCGGACTTTGGACAAAACAGGCTGAATGTGGTTTTGGGACATGTACAAA
Source organism: Podarcis raffonei (assembly GCF_027172205.1). NCBI lineage: Eukaryota > Metazoa > Chordata > Lepidosauria > Squamata > Lacertidae > Podarcis > Podarcis raffonei. The sequence goes on along the minus strand of NC_070619.1, from coordinate 12,869,744 downwards.
AAGAGAAAGAAAATGCTCATCATATTGATGAGCCCAGGGAGGAGAGGAATCCCCTTTTCCTCCCTTCCTCTCTCTGCCCCCCCCCCACACTTGGCGAATATTTGAGGGGGGGGAGGCGCCTAGAGACTTGCCACGACTTGCCCACGGGGAACCTCCCGATTCTCCTCTCCGGTAGCCCTCCAGGCCTGCGCCGCAGACGAATCCCGTCTCCGACCACCATCCCTGCCGGATTCCACACGGAAGACTCTCTTCTCTCCCCTACCCCAATTTGCCATTTTTCCTCCTCTTTTTTTTAAAGAAAAAAACACTCTCCCCAACAGAAGAACCTTTTGCTCCCGTCTTTCGTCCGACGGACATCTCTTGTCATGTTTTCTCCTTCCTCGCCTCGTGGCTGATGCGGAGAGAAGCTTTGCTAATTTTTTTTTTGGGGGGGGATGTTTTTAAACTCTGCCTTTCCCCCCAGTTACATCTCACCAGGCCAATTCCTTCCTCCAGTTTGCTGTTGCTATTATTCTTACTACTGGTTTGCCTGGCTTCAGTCGTGGCAGAAACTTCTCTTCGAAAGGTAGCCCCCCCAGTTTTGAACCAGAACCTCCATCTCTCTTGTGTGTTGAGCAAATAGGGGGGGGGAAACCTTCTTTTCTGTTCTTATTTAAGACAAGCAAAGCCATATATATATATATATATATTAACACACACACACATATATATATAACTGGCGCCAATGTGTTTGTCGGCTTGTGTGTGTGTTGGTTTTTCCTTCCTAGCAAATTCCCCCCCCCCCCAATTTCCTCCTGGTCTTGTCACGGCGCCAAACAGCCGGTTTGTAGGGTGAGAAGGGGCTTTGATTTGCTCCCCCCACCCTGCCCCATCCGGGAATATTTGCTGGGCACGCAAAGAGAGAAAAGAGATACCCGCCCCAAGCGCCTTTCCCCTCGGTCAGCCGACCTGGGGTTTCGGGTCTGTGTGTTTATTTCTTTTCTGGCTTGGTAAAAACTTGCTGCTGTGTGTTATTATTAATATTATTATTACTTTAAAAATCGGAACGTGCCCTGGAATCGCCATCTTTAGGACGGGGCAGGGGGTGGGGTCGTATTCTCTGCCCCTGTGGTTTTTTGCCAGCCAAAGAAGGTCCGCTCTGTCATTTTCTGGATTTCTAGTGGGTCGCGAAGATGCCTCCGTGGTAAAACAAAGGCAGCCTCAAAGCGTATGTGGCCGGGAACCAGACATCGCACCCTTCAGGTTCTGGACGGGGGCGCAAGCGGGCTTTGTGGGGACGCCCCCTTGCTCCCTATGAAACGCCTGGCAAGAAGACGGAGGGGGGAGACACACCGATCCACGGAGAACGGCTGGAAAAGCAAGCCGCTACCTCTGCTGGGCCCACAGTTCCCAAACCAACAGGGCCGTGCCTGGTGGGCAGCCTTGGCGCGGCTGAACTACGACTCCCATCTAGTCCGGGAAGGCGGGAGTTCTAGTTCAGCAATGCCCAGAAGGCCAAAGGGCGCTCTTGCCCCTCGAGCCGAGGCAGCCCCAGCTCCTGTCCCCCCTGGCAGGCCGGCTCCTCCAGCGCAGGCCATTTCTGCCTCTGCAAAGAGTGACAACTTTTCCGACTCTTTTATTTTTACCGGAGAAAATTGGGTGGGGAAATCTGGTCCTCGGCGTGAGAAAGAGAGAGACTCGCAAGATGTGCTTTTACGCAGGCGTGGCAAGAGTCCTGAGGGCTCCCCCGTTTGGGTCTCGCATGTGCGAAAGTGTTCGCAAGAGGGCAGAGCTCGAATGGTTCCAATGGTTAACGTTGCATTGAATGTGTTTAAACAGTTTTCCTCCCGCAGAGACACACACACACACACACACACACACACTATATATATATATATATATATATATATATATATATATATATATATATATCTGGCAGCTATTTATGGATGTGGTTTGGAGCCGGACACAGGTCACTTGTGGCGAAAGAAGAGGAGAGGGTGGACAGGAAGATGGAATTTTTAAAATAATTTCTTGTCTCTCGTTTCCTGTGCATACTTTAGCCGGTCAGAAAACACTGTTTTTCCCCCTTTTCTGTCCCCCCTCCCTGGCCCTGCGTTTTATTATGGCCCCCTTATTCCTCTCCCCAGGGATGGAGGAAGGTTGGCTGGGCCAGAGAAGAAGGCTGCTGCGTTGAAACTTTTCCCTTCCTTCCCCCCAGTTTTCAACGCTTCCCCCGGCGCCTGCCCACTTCGAGCCCAACTAGTTGGGAAAAAGCAAAATATGATTTCCCCCAAAAAAAGCAAAAGACTCAGACAACGTGTTTTGGAAGATTTCTGTACAATTGTCATATCAGATGTATTTGGGAATTACATTAAAAAAAAAAGAGACAAAACTTGTAACGATAAGTCCTTGCTTGCTTGCTTGGCTGGGTTTATCTTCCATTCTTGCTAAATCTTCCAGGCGGCTTTCACCATGCCCACGAAATAGTCGTCGCTGTCGATGGAGGCGCTGACTGCGCTGTAGTAGTTCAGGAACTCCTCGGCCGTCACCTGCGGGTACAGAAAGCCTGACGGGTCTGCCGCCTATTCGACACGCACCACTCTCACGACCATTTATTCCTGCCTTGCCGAGGGTCAGACTACAGGACCCTCAGGGATCCCATCCAACTCTGCAGTTCTCGGATTCTAGGGTCGTCGTTATGTAAGTACTAACCAAAGTTGTATGCCTCTTTTCACCCATAGATCTTGGGGCAGTTCTCGGCGTAAAAATTATTCTTAATAACCTGCCCAGCTAACTGGGTTGCCCCAGCCACTCTGGGCAGCTCGCAACAGAATATTGAAAGCACAGTAAAACATCAGACATTTAAAACTTCCCTAAACAGGGCTGCCTTCGGATGTCTTCTAAAAGTCAGATGGTTTATTGCCTTGAGGGGAAGGCCTTTCCACAGGGTGGGAGCCACCACCAAGAAGGCCCTCTGCCTGGTTCCCTGCAACCTCGCTTCTCGCAGGGAGGGATCCGTCCTCGGGAGATGGACCCGGGTGTCCGGGGTGGAGACGCTCCTTCAAGTATACTGGGCCATTTAGGGCTTTCAAGGTCAGCACCAACCCTTTGAATTGTGCTTGGAAACGTCCTGGGAGCCAATGTAGCTCTTTCAGGACTGGAGTTATGTGGTCTCCACTCCCAGTCCCCAGTCTGGCTGCCGCATTCTGGATTAATTGCAGTTTCCAGGTCACCTTCAAAGGGAGCCCCATGTAGAGCGCATGGCAGTAGCCCAGGCGGGAGATAACCAGAGCGTGCCCCACTGTGGCCAATTATATCAGCTTTTATACCTCCTTTCACCCATAGATCTCAGGGTGGTTCTTGGCATAAGGTGAAAACCAGCCAGGTTTTTATGTCCAGGCAGGGCGATCTGTGGCCCCTGGGCTTTGGGATCCCCAGGGACCAGCATGAGCAATGGTTAGCGATGCAGGTGGGAGGAGCGGCAGCCAAATCGGCAGGTTACCCCATCCCAAAGGACCTGAGAAGAGCTGTGCCGGATCAGGCTAGCAGCCCATCAAGCCCCCGCTGGGGGGGGAAATTCCTGCATTGCCGGGGGTTGGACTAGATGACCCTGGGTGTCCCTTCCTCTCACCTTCCCGTCCTTATCGTCTGGGGAGTCAAAGCTGTCCAGGAAAGAACGGAAGACCTGCTCCTCCGTCCACTCGCCGCTCTTGAACTTGGGGTGGCAGCGGCCGTTGTAGACCCCGCGGAGGTCCTCCACCGTCACCAGGCCGTCGCCCGTCCGGTCCAGTTTTTGGAAGGCCTGGCGGATGACCTCCTTCCTGGCTTCAGACATGGGGGGCTGGGAGGAGAAGCAGAAAGAAAGAGAGAGGCAATGTGGCGGTTCCAGGTGTCTGTTTATCAATGGCAAATGCTCAGTCGAGCCTCCGAAGCCAGGAGCAGTCTACCCTCAGTGCCAGTTACTAAGGGGGTTTTACAAAGGAAAAATAGATTGCAAAAATAGATGATCTCTAAACTATCACAGGCAACACGCGGCTAATGAGAACATTAGCAACGTGTGTGGATGGATGGATGGATAGATGGATGATGGATGCAGGTACCAAATTAGAACAAGTAGTCAAATAATATCACAAAGGCAAACAAGCCTTTCAAAAGTCACAACCTTGCGATAGTAGAAGCTCCAAGCTTAGAAATTCTTAAACAGAAAGTATGCAATAGAATCATAGAGAAGGAGAGTCTATCGTTGTTGCGTGAACGGAATTAGATATTAGTTTCTAATATTCTTATTAGCCGCATGTTGCCTGTGATTGTTTAAAGTTGCAAGGCGGAGGCAACGTGGATGGGTGGCGGGGAAGTATAAAGGAGGTTTGGCGACCTTTTTAGTTCCAGGAAAACAGGGGTAATGGGATGCAGGCTTTATAAAAAATAAAACTCTCGTAATACAAGTAGAATTCGTGGGCATAAACCGAAGCTGAGCATTGGGAAATTTGGGATGGATAAAAGGAAGAACGTCTTCATGAAGTGCAGAGTTAAACAGCGGAACTGTCTGCCACAGGAGACAGGGACGAGCGACAACTTTGGAAAGAGGGTCAGACAACTTTACGGAGGAGGGTGCAGCTTCTAAGCTCTCCCGCCGGGTGCTTCTGAATTTATTTATTTGCATCGTATACCACCTTTCATCATGAAATCCCAGGGCGGTTCAAAGAATGAAACGCAAGGATTAAAACAAGCAGGGCCCGTTGCAGAGAGTTTCTGCTGCTGCAGCATCGCAATGGCGCCTCCATGGATGGAGACAGTCTACCTGAGAAAGGCAGGGAACAAGACTCTCTCACCCGCAAGGCCTCCAGGAATTCGTCAAAGTCCAGCGTGCCGCTCCGGTTCTTGTCGCAGAAGGCGAAAATCTCCTGCGCTTCGGCCCGTTCCAGGGGGACCCCTGCGTCGCGGAGCCCCTGCACAAATTCCTCCAGGTCCAAAGTTTTGCTCCGGTCGTCATCCATGACCCGGAAAAACCTGCAAGAATAGAAAAGGAAGGTTTTGCTTTCCCGTGAGATATTTGTTTTACTTATTTTATATATTCCGCTGGAGTGCAGAAAGAAAATTGACAAACCTCAAAGTGGTCTACAGGAAGGATGAAACGGTAAACTTGCCAGCGAAAACAGCTGTTTAAAACGTTTGCAATTAAATTTAAATTGTGATGCTTGGAGGGGGGGCGAGTGAAACATGCCAAGACGTCTGGACAAGATAACAAAATGGTTTTCAGCAGTGCTTTTGCGGGGGACACGGGTACACACACCCCTAAAAATTTTGTGCATCATTTGTCTATTTTCGGTGTTTATTTCCCCCGATTTGAACTATAAAATGGTGATTTTCTTGAGTCAAAATGAGAGTACCCCTAAACATTTTTTTAGGGGGGAATTGCTCTGGTATTCAGCAAGAAATGAGTAACGGCTGTCAGACAGAACAAATGTCCTTTACGTACCTGGCCAGCCCCTTAATCCCTGAGGCCCCTCTTTCCAGACACTTGGCCCGGAGTTTCACGATGGCACCCGTCTCCATTTTGACCTCTGTGCCGGGGAATCTGCGGAGGGAAAAAGACACCCAGGGTGGATCGGGCCCCTCGCCCTCTTCCCTGTCGCCCTGCTCAAATGTGTTGTAATGAATGAACCCAATGTTCAGTCATTGTGGGCCCACCAAATTTTCTGGCATAATCAGTTGGGAGGGGACCCTAAGGGTCATCCAGCCCAACCCCCTGCAATGCTCAGGAGCAAATGGTCCCCAAAACACCTTCGCTGCCATCAGCTGCGGTTAGGGTGCCGTCTAGGAGGCCAGAGTATTTAAGAATACAGTGGTGCCTTGGCTCTCAAACTTCATCCGTTCCAGAGGTCCGTTCCAAAACAGAAGTGCTTTCCCATAGAAAGGAATGTAAAACGGATTAATCCGTTCCAGACTTTTAAAAGCAAACCCTACAACTGCAATTTAACGTGAATTTTACTCTCTAACGAGACCATCAATCCATAAAATGAAAGCAATAATGTACTGTACTATAAACAAGGCAGTATCATAGATAAAAATTAAAAGAAAATTTGGCCCCCCTCTGGAGCCCCCAAGATGTTGGGAAACTCCCGTCCGCCGGCTCCCTCCTTCCCAAACCACGTCCGCCTTCCTTCGCTGCTCTTGGCTCCGCTCCTCCGAAATCCGTCTCGGACCACGACCCGGAATTGCCTCTTGGACGGGGCTCAACCTCGCCTGGGTTTTGCAACCTCCACTTAAATCTCCCTCCTAGGCTCTTTGGGGAATTAAATTTCAGACTTCCCTCGGCTGAGATCGAACCGGCCAGAGCATCCCAAGACCTAGGGGAGACGGGAGGACATTGCAAAATCCCTCTGGCCTTGTGCAGAGTGCTCTCCTGGACTTTGCTGCCAGGATGAGGCAAAACCCTGCTCCCAACATGCAGGGTGAAGTAATAAAACCCCTTTAATTTCCATGGGACTACTAGGAGCAGTTTAGAGAAAGCCGTTAAAAGGACATTATTATTGTTTCTTTGCCAAACCTCCTACCTGGGTGTGTTTCGTCTTCTGCTTCCTGGTGGCGTCTGAGCTCTGCCTGGCAAACTTCCTTGCACAGAGCTGGCGGCGATCCTGAGTTTGTGGCAGACGTCTCCATAGCAATATCCCCCGGTTGCCAGGAGGCGCCTTCAGGGCTGGGCTGGCAGCCCAGGGGAAGGCCTGGCAGGCGGGCACAGCAATTGGCAGAGCAGGGGAGTCCAGCTTGCCACGTAAAAAAATAAAGTAAAATGAGAGTGTGCCATGTCGGGTTTGGAGCCCTCGAGGATCCTGGTGGCTCTTGCAGGGCCAGGGAAAAATAATAATTTGTGGGGTGGCACTGTGCAATTTCTAAGTGGGCACACTGAGCCCCGTACATTGCAGGGGGTTCATCTAGATGACCCCTAGGGGGGCCATTCAGATCCAACTCAATGGTGTAACGTTGGAAGAATCACTTCTCCTACCTGGGCAGTTATCTTTCCACAAGGGTCAACATTGATGCCAAAATCCAGCATCGCCTGAGCTGTGCGAGTGCGGCTTTCTCCTGATTGAAGTGCAGAGTGTTTGAGGACCGGGATATTCACAGGGAAACCAAAATGCTTGTTTGCAAAGCTATTGAACTACCAACCTTACTGTCTGCTTGTGAAACATGGACCACTTATAAACGCCATCTCCAGCTCCTCGAAAGATTCCATCAACGGTGTCTCCGAAAAAATTACACACCACTTGGGAAGACAGGCGAACCAATATCAGTGTACTGGAAGAAGCAAAGATCACCAGTGTTGAAGCAATGATTGAACTGGTCATGTTGTGCGGATGCCTGATGATCGTCTTCCAAAGTAACTCCTCTATTCCGAACTTAAAAATGGAAAGCGTAACGCTGGTGGTCAACAAAAGGTTTAAAGACTCTCTCAAGGCAAATCTTTAAAAATATAGTATAAGCACTGACGACTGGGAAACAGTTGCCTGCGAGCGCTCCAGTTGGAGAACAGCCTTTGCCAAAGGTGTCATGCGATATATTTGAAGATGGCTCTCCTATCTCCTCGCGGCTCCTTCAACCGTTCCTCATCAGGCTTGCTTTCCAGACCCTCGATTTGGGGGGCTCTGGCAAAAGAAGCCCCGCCCCCCAGTTGACCAGTGGCACAGACACCCCCAAACAGCTGGGTTCTTTTTGCTAGAGGAAAAAACCCAACTTCGCTCATGAAAACGAGGCTGAAATCGGCAAGGAGCAAGGACTCACAAAGCACACAGATTCCAAGTATAGCAAAATAGGTTTATTATTTGGCTCTAAGGGAGGAGGAACGGTTTTAAATAGAGGTTTCCGGTGTAGCAAAATCCCCCCGTTATAGGCACTTGAATGTGAAGCCAGGCTAAAGGTTGACCTGTCAATGTGGTAACAGCCGTGGAGCGGAAATGGGACTGATTCTGCGCTCATAATTCCTTGCTCTGGGTCGATGAGTACGTCAAGGAAATGGGTACAAAAAACAGAAATGGAGGCATAAAAGGAAGGAAGTTGGAAGGCGCAACCAGTGGTCATCTAGCCCAACCCCCTGGGCATTGCAGGAATGGAAGTGAAAGAATCCCTGACAGATGGCCAAGGGAAGAGAATCCACTACCATCCAAGTCAGTATTGCCAGCACGGACCGACAGCAGAAGGCCGGGAGCCCTTGAGGTCCTTAAAAAAACGAAGGAGAGTAGTCCTCATTGTTTGGAACCGAAGGGCCGATTGGAGGCCCTTCTTTCCTGCTAAGACACGTCGCTGGGGAAAAAGGAACATTCTCTCTCATTAAAAGAGGGTGAATAGGAATCTAGAATGCTGCACCGATACTAGACGCCTGGCACAAACTTGAAAAACAAGTTTCCAGATCTCATGGTCTCGCTGGTTCAAATCGGGACATGTCAAATGGCCTGGCATTGAGTTGGAAGGGGCTGAGCCTGGGACGTTCTGCATGCAGGGCACGCGCTCCCAACACCCTCTTTTTAAAACTAAAACCCAAGCTTCCAGACCTCATGGTTCCCAATAAAGGCTGCGAGAGGAACCTAAGGAACTAGCCTTCTCCAGTCCTTCTTTTTAAACAGGCGCCCTGGGCTCCTTCTGCATGTCAAGCAGGTGTTCTGACCCCTGAGCTGGGGCTTGCTCCCTGCACTTATCTGAGGTGGGGGGGGGGAAGAGCTGTCGCAGGGACTGTAATGGCGCCCCCCCCAGTCCAGGAAAATGGGTGCACAGCGAGATCAGATTGCTGTATTTCTGGGTCGGAATAGCTCATGAGACTCTCAGGGTTGCGAGTTCAAGCAAAAGATCTCTGCGTTGCAGGGGGTTGGACTAGATGACCCCAGCCAGGGGTCCCTTCCGACCCGCAGAACGGCAAGATTCCTCTAGACGCCGAGAGGGGAAGTCCCAGTCAGTCCCAGATTAGATTCCACAAAAGGCAGCTTCCCTTTAAAATATTTGGTGCTGGTGGTGCAGAATCAGCCCCCCCACCCCTCTCTCCATCCAGAGCACCCCAGAATTATTGCTCTCTGCCCCTCGTGAGTCGCAGCTTCTGAGAAATACACAAAAGTACCCTGGTTAACCTGCGGAACTCGCTGCCACAGGAGAGACCCTGCGGTTTGGATGGCTTCAAAAAGAGGATGGGGCAAATCCCTGGAAGGGGAGAAGAGGTTTATCTAAATGGCTCCTAAGCCAGCACAGCTCCTCTTTGCCCAGCACGGGCAGAGGCAGCGATGCTTCTGAATCCCCCGGCATTCGCACTCGGATCCGAGCTTCCCAACTGGCCAGGATCCTGTGAGAACAGGCTGCAAGATGGGTCCCCTGTTTGGCCTTATCCTGCAGGCTTCCCTGAACCCCCTGCTTTCCAGGAATGCTCATTCAGCTGCCGTCTGGAAGAGGAGAGAGAAGTCAAGTCGCTAGTCCTCAAGCAAATTGTCCTGAGAGCGAACCGATGATGCCAGGAGGGGGCAAATAATTCCAAAATGTCTGCCTTCAACAGGGGCCGCCGCCAACTCTGGACCCCCAACAGCGACTCGCACCCGCGCTCAGACCGTCGTCCCAAAAAGCGCCATGTCCGAATCCTGGGGGTCGCTGCCCAGGGAGAAGTCCCTGGCGCCGTCCGGGACGCAGTTCGAGTCCGGCATGAGGCCGCTGGAGTCCGGGGAGTCGTCTCCGCTGTCGGGCCCCAGCCTCTCCCCTTCGGACATCTGGGCCAGGAGGGTGTCCAGCACGGGCCGGCAGCGGCAGATCTCGCCCAGCAGGCGGCTGCGGTGGCGGAGGCGCAGGATCAGGCCGTCCTTCTCCTGGATGAGGCCCAGGAGCTCCTGCACGCGCTCTTCGGACGAGCGGAGCTGCTCCTCCAGGGCGGCAATTTCCCTTTTTCGTGCGGGGGGAGAAAGGAGAAGGAAAAGCGGCGGTGAGGTTGGGCGGTGCGGGGATTAAGGCGCTAGTCCTCAATGTTTCGTCTTAAAAACGCAAGAGGCTCAGGCTGCCGGTCCTCTTTCTTCCCACCCTGCCTCTCTCTCTAAAAAGGGGGCAAATGTTTCCCAAAGGGGAGCCTTCTGACAGCCCCCCATTTTTGTGGGGAGGGAAAAGAGAAAGGAAGGAATGCTCCTGCCCTCCTCTTCTGCGAAAGGCACTAGTCCTAACGGCCCTTCAGCTTGGCTCCTTTACTCCCCAAGGCGCTAGTCCTCATGAGGCATCTCCCTGCCCTTCTCCTTCCCCCGCCAAGGTGCTAGTCCTCATGGCTGCCTACCTGCCCTGCCTCTTTCCTCCTTCGCTGCCCAAGGCGCTAGAACCCTTCCCATTGTCTTCTTGGCTCCCCAAGGCGCTAGTCCTCATGATCCATCTCCCTGCTCCTTCGCCTTTTCATCTTCTCCACCCAAAGCACTAGTCCTCCAGGTCCATCTCCCTGCCAAGGCGCTAGTCCTCATGGCCCTGACCCTTGGCTTCTTTACTTCCCATGGCGCTAGTCCTCACGATCCAGCTCCCTGCCCATCCCATTTCCTCCTCCTCTGCCCAAGACGCTAGTCCTCACGGTCCTCCAACTCTAGTCTTTTACCCACCAAGGCGCTAGTCCTCACAGCCCTTCCACTCCGGTCCTTTACCTGCCAGGCGCTAGTCCTCATGATCCATCTCCCTGTCCCTCCTCCTCTACCTGCCAAGGGTTAGGGGTTAACCCTAACCCTAGTCCTCCAGGTCCATCTCCCTGCCATTCTCCTTTCCTCCTTCTCCTCTGCGCAAGGCGCTAGTCCTCAAGCCCCCCTCCTACCTTCCCTTCTGGCGCCCGATCTCCTCCAGGGCCCTGCGGGTCTCGGCGTCCTTCCGGATGAGGCTGCCGGCCTGGCCCCTCACGGTCTCCTCGGCGGCGGCCAGGCGCGCCTCCAGCTCGGCCACGCGCCCGTGGAGCGCCGCCAGGTGCGCGTTCGCCTCCCGGATCTGCACCGGCGTCGGAGGAGAGGAGGACGCCAAAGCGGGAGGAGAGGACGCCATCGCCCCGGAAGACCCGCCCCCGCCCCCGGCCTCGGGGAGCCAGTCACAGGCGACGCAGCCGCCGCACGCCCCGCCCACCCACCCAGGCCCGGCCAATGGAGAAGAAGCCACGTCCTGGGCGGGAGGGCGGAAGCTAGGGAGCCGCTCTGAGGCGCAGCCAATGGCCTTCCTCCGAGGGGGAGGAACTTGAGCGTCGACCTCCCGCACGACGGGCCAATCAGGAGCGTGGAAGCGGCTTCAGCCCGCCCATCCGCCGCCTTTCATTGGCCGGCCCCTGCATCAGTCCCGCTTTCCGCAGCGGACATTGGTCCACCACGTCGCGAGAAGTGAACCCGCCGGAGTCTCGCGAGACCGGCCGCCGCCAAGATGGGTGACTACTGGGACATCCCTGAGGGCACCGACTGCGGCCGGAAAACTTGGCTCACGACGCGGCTCGGGGCCATTCTCGGTGAGGAGGCGGCGGCGGCGGCTCGGGCGGACGGGGGGAGGCGCCGGAGGGCGGGGAGCTGCTCGCCCCCCTCCCGGAGCGACTCCGGAGTCACTCCGTATTAGCCGCGTTTACACAAACCGGAGCGAGTTTGGCCCCGAGACAGCTAATGGGCCCTCGATCCCGCTTTGCGACGCATGAAGGGGGAGGAGAGAGAAAGAACCCCGCGAAGCGCACGCATGGAGGGGGAGGGGTGTCAATTCGGAGTGACTCCGGATTAGCCCCGTTCACGCCAATGGGAGTGGGGGGGTTCGGTCGGCTTTTGCCCTGAGTCAGACAAGAGGCTCCGTTCACGCTGGGCAATGCATTCGGGGCAATGTGGTGAAGGATCCCCCCCACACACAGAGCACAAATCCTTGGGTCATTTCGGAGTGACTCCAGATTAGCCCTGTTCACACCAACCGAAGCGCGTTTGGGGGTGGGGACCAGGTTTTGCCCTGAGACGGACGAGAGGCTCTGTTCATGCTGTGCGATGCATCGGGGGTGATGTGAGGAAGGGCACCCCCCCCCCCAGGACAAATCCTTGGTTCAGTTCGGAGTGACTCCGGATTCTGCCGTTTTGGCGCGGGATGAGAGCCCCTGCTTGCCTTTGGGCGCAGTCCTTATCCAGGGCCAATTTGAAGGGCATATATAAACTTAAACATAATCCATGGTCACTTTAAAGGGCGTATAAACTTGAAAGTAATTAAATTTGATAAGAGTAACGAATGAGCTGCGTTAACACAGGCTGCAGATTAGTCCTGTTTGCAGCAATCGAGGTCCCGCTGGCTGGCTGCCGGGTTCGATTGGGGGGGCTCTGAACATTCTGGCTCCGGGGTCAATTAAGAGTGACTCCAGATTCATTTCGTTCACAAGGGTCCGTGTGCACACACCCCACCATAGGAATTCATCTGAGGTTGACTCCAGGCTTGAGGAAGCTTGTGGGTCCCCCTCTAATTTGTCAGGTGTGGGAAATGTAGAAAATGTAACTTGAAAAAAAGAGACATTGCACAATAAAAAAATACATTGTTAATAATAATAAAATAACAACAACAAAACAACAACAACAATAATAATAAATAAATAACCAAGGAAAGTTAGCTCCTGGTACAGTCAGACTAACCCAAGAAAACAAGAGGGAGGCACAGTTCTTCGGGGTCTTGAAAGGAGGACGGGTGGCACATAAAATCCATTTTTCCCATTAGAATTTAAGGGAGGACCAGTTTTTTAAAAGCAGCTGAAGGTACATTATATTTCTCTTCAAATAATATGTATTAGATGAACATAGTAAAAAAAAAGAAAAGATTAACAATAATAAAGACAAACAAGGTATATTATATTTCTGGCTTGTGGTTTTAGACCAGCAAACTTTTTCAGCCAGGGGGCCGGTCCACCGTCCCTCAGACCTTGTGGGGGGCCGGAATATATTTTGGGGGAAATAAATGAATTCCTATGCCCCACAAATAACCCAGAGATGCATTTGAAAGAAAAGGACACATTCCACTCATGTAAAAACGCTGATTCCTGGACCATCCGAGGGCCAGATTGAGAAGGCAATTGGGCCGCATCCGGCCCCCGGGCCTTAGTTTGCCTATCCATGTTTTAGAAGAAGAATAAAGAATGTAAAAATGCACAATTTTCCTATTTTCCTGCAGGTCTGGTGGGCTCTGCTTACCGCCTCACCCTGTTCCCGTCCGAAACGGCCCTGGGGGCTTTTCAGAGGGCGACCACCGGAACCGTCACCATGGGTAAGTCCCGTGCGGACTCTGGTCGGCAGCAGTCCAGCCCGCTTGATATTTGGGAGAGGAGAATGAGAAGCTGCGTTTATTCATGTAGATAAGGGAGCCTCTAAGGGTGTAGTTAGCATTAAATCTAAATAAAAATAATAACAATCAGTGCTTTTTTCTGGGGGGCGGTGCAGGGGTACGCAGACCCCAAACATTTTGTGAATCTAACTTTGGCCTCATTGAGGGGCCGTATCTGAATAGGACAATATATTTTTTTAGAAAAATAGGACTGGTGATAATCATTTTATTATTTGTCCCCCACCGCCGCTGGCTGTTCTGTAATTAATTCAAACTTCCTTCGCGATCAAACCAGGGCAAGGTCGAATGGAGCAGCTCTCAAACTCCGAGAGCGAAATCTGAACTTTGCTTGGGGGGGCAGCACTGCTGTAGGAATATTAGGGCTGCCTTATTTAGAGTCTGCTTAGTTCAGTATTGCCTACACGGGCTGGCAGCAGCGGCTCTCCCAAGAGGCTCTAACCAGATGAAGTGCTGCTGTATTCTCTCGATTTCTTCTCTTCCCTCCCCTCCGCCTGTTTTTTTTTTTTTTTTGTCTCTGCAGCCACCTTGGGGGCCGTATTCGGGGTCACCACTTGCCTCAGCGCCCAGCTCCGGGACGACCCAGAGGACCCCAAAAACTATTTCATCGGAGGCTGCGCCTCGGGCGCCGTCTGGGGAGCCAGAGGTCGGTCACCTGCCGTCCCGATGCAAATTTGGCCAATTTGGGATAATGCCATGCTTCCCTTTTCGTTCTTGCAATTTCCCCAGAGACCCCCCCAAAGCACGCCGGCGTTCCCGTCTGTGCAAGGAAGAGATCCCCCCCCCAAAATAAATAAATGGGAACTGGTCTTTGGTTGCCTGGGGAATTTGGGAACGAAAGGAAACCGTTCCGTTCTCCTGCAGGTTTCTCTCTGTGCTGTGCGCTCCTCTCGCTGGTAGTAGGAGTAGTAATAATAATAATAATATTTTTATATCCCACCCATCTGGCTGGGTTTCCCCAACCACTCTGGGCGGCTTCCAGCAAAATATTAAAATACAATAATTCAGCAGATATTCAAAGCTTTCCTAAACGGGGCTGCCTTCAGATGTCTTCTAAAAGTCAGATAGTTGTTTATTTCTTTGACATCTGGCGGGAGGGCGTTCCACAGGGCGGCAATGCACCAGAAACCCCATTAATTGCCGCCAAGAGAAATCCCCTGAACGGTTTCTCCTCCAAGCCCCGATTCCCACTCAAACGCAGATTCCGGAGACTGTAATTGCACTTCTCTGATTAAATGCTTGTTCCGAAAAATTTGGAATCGCCTCCCAGGATTCCTGCTCCATTTCCAAGTCTGTTTCCCCAAATACACTTTGACCCCGTATTCTGTTGCAGAAGGGCTCTGTATATTTGGGGAAGTGCTAGATTATTATTATTATTATTATTTATTTAGATGTGCATTTAGATGTCCCTATGAAAATAGCAATGCTGCGAAACCTTGGTTTTCAAACAGCTTAGTTCTCAAACGTTTTGGCTCCCAAACGCTGAAAACCCGGAAGTAAATGCTCCGTTTTTCGGAACCCGAACGTCCAACGCAAGAAGCTCTTGCAACCGATCGGAAGCCACGCCTCGGTTGCTGAACGTTTCGGAAGTCAAAACGGTCTTCTAGAACAGATTGTGTTCGACAGCCAAGGTTTGACTGTATAAGAACGCAAAATAAATGATAAAAATAAAAGCAAAGACGACCCAATAATCCCACAGCACATTTTAAAAGACCATCGGATGTCTATCAACCCAAGGCTTGGTTAGCTGAAGGTGCGTTGCCAAGGCGCCAGCCTGCAATTCCTTTTCCATGCCCCTTTCTTCTCTAATCCTCTTTCCTAGGCATCTGAGTGGCAGGGAGTTCCACAATCCGACTACGCTCTGGGGGACGACGGGCTTTCTCTCTCTCCCTCTCTTTTTGGGGATAACATTTTATTCGTTTCCAAAAATAACATAGCAACAAAATAACAACACTACATGAGAGGAAAAAAACATCACAAACAAATTTTTAAGCCATCATTTTGCTTGATTTCTCTCCCTCTTGGTTCCACTCTTTAGTGCATGTTTCTGCATGTCCAAAAAACCTTATATTCTTAATGATCCAATTTTGAACCTTCTTCGTCTTGTTACAATTGACTTTTAAGAGTTATACTAATGTAAATATCTGTACACAAAGCTTAACCTTGCAGGCATGGCCAAACTCGGCCCTCCAGATGTTTTGGGACTACAGTTCCCATCATCCCTGGCCACTGGTCCTGTTAGCTAGGGGTGATGGGAGTTGTAGTCCCTAGACAGCTGGAGGGCTGAGTTTGGCCCTGCCTGGCTTCAAGGATATGCATTGAACATTTCTCCCTTTCCCCCCAAATTCAGAGTCCTCTGACGGGCCGCCTCTCACCTCTCCTCTCTCTCCTCTTCAGCCCACAGCTTCGCCACCGGCACTGCGGCCTGCGTGGGCCTGGGCTCGGCCGCCTTCCTCGCCAAAATCGGCAAGAAGGAGGGCTGGCGCTGGCTGGGGCCTCCCGAACTCTGAACCCGGAGCCGCCCTCTCCGTCCTCCCAGTGCGGCGCACGATCGCCACCCACCACGTCCCGGGGCCTGGACTGCGGGGCAGACAAGGACTTGAGCGGGAAATCCCCAAAATCCCGGCGCCGTGGGCCGGCCGTCCCGTGGGAATCTTGCCCTGCAAATAAAAGCGTTGGCCGTTCGCAGTCCCTGCAAAATTCCTCTTTGTGACTTCCTATGCAGACCCTAAAACTCTTTAAACACATTGGGTTGTCCCCCCCCCCCATTTTCTCATTTTACAGAATTTTTTATTTTTAATATTTATTAAGTTTCCCATTTTAGCAATCCAACAAAAACCACATTAAAACATTCCAAATTATGACACAATTTAAAAAAGCCAAATTATATATCTTTGGGTGCCTGAAGTTCGGGGCGTGATGATCGAATATTGTACTGCATTCCTTAATTAGTCCAAATAGTTTTTACAAAATCATAACAATATAAATTTGCACGGCCAATTTGGAATACCGAAACCCGGCGCTTTTTTTCCTTACAAAAATGTTTAGAGGTACTCTCATTTTGACTCGAGAGAAATGGGAAAAATAAATACAGTAAATGGACAAAAGTACAAATGATTCACAAAATGTTTAGGGGTATGTGTCCCCCCAGAGAAACAGCACTGCCGGAACTTCATGTCCACCCCATCTCCCCCTTCCTGCCGTTCCTTATAGTATAGATTTTTCCACTGTGTATCCAATTTAAATATATTGATTATTTATCATTGAAAATCTATTTAAATTATCTCATTGTGCATTTTTATGAGAGCCAGTGTGGTGTAGTGGTTAAGAGGGGTGGACTTGTAATCTGGGGAACCGGGTTCGAGTCTCCGCTCCTCCACATGCAGCTGCTGGGTGACCTTGGACTAGTCACACTTCTTTGAAGTCTCTCAGCCCCACTCAACTCACAGGGAAAGGAGATTGTGAGCCGCTTTGAGACTCCTTTGGGTAGTGATAAAGTGGGGTATCAAATCCAAACTCCTCTTCTTCTTCTTCTTCTTCTTATCTCAGTCCTGCAGTTAAAATATTTCATAAAAAGAGGATGTTCCAAATGTCCTCAGACCTACAGCTTCTCGGTCCCATATAGGCAGGGTATATTTATTATTTTTTTTATTATTATTATTATTATTATTATTATTATTATTATTATTATTATTGGGGGTGTGACCCCCTATGTGGGAAAATGACACGGTAGAGAGGCTGCTGCAATCAGGTAGTATATTTACAAACAGCAACCATGGAAAACAGGATGGGAGATCGATAAAACAAAGGTATAAATGACTGGAATTTTTTGTGGAAATTGAATAAAACATCATAAAAGAGGGGAAATAGCAGGGTAAAATTCAAAACAGGAGCAGCACATTTATTCAAAATCCAGTTGAAACTATTTAGTCTTAATAAATGGGATAAATACAGTTTTTCAAACCCCTGGTCTAAAAGAAGCCTGACCTTTGGTCCTTGTACCTCCATATTGCCCACACAGGCTGGCAGCATCTCCTCGGGGTTCAAGGTCTTTCCCCCGAGTTCTGCCCGGGTCAAACTTCTTCTGTTTCGCTCTTCAAGGAAGACCCACAGCTCTGCCGTAGAAGAAGTTTGACCTGGGCAGAGCTCCTCGAACCCCGAGGAGATGCTGCCAGCCCGTGTGGCCAATATTGAGGTACAAGGACCAAGTGTCTGGCTTCTTTTAGACCAGCGGTTTGAAAGACTGTATTTACCCCATTTATGGAGGGCAATTTGAACAGGAAGCTGCCAGGCTCGCGGGAGCACCGAGCTCAGGACTGCAGCCGCACACTGACCGGCAGCAGCTGCTTTCCAGGGTTTTGAGCTTGGGGGGGCATTCTCAGCCCTACGTGGAAAGGGGTTCAACCTCCTGGGGTGCTCTAACCACCTTTCCTCGCCTAGAATAAAGGCTTCCCTCCCACCCCCTTGGTGGTTTTCTTCGAAAGGGGTAGACTGCTCCTGCACCAGAAGGCTCTCTGCCACTATTTGTGGAGCGCAGGCCCCGGATGGGGCGCAAACACCCCCCAAAGCCTCTCTGTCTCCCCACATCGTGCCCCACACCCTCCTTGAACCCCAACTGTGCCTCTTCCCCCCGGCTGGAGGATGGAGAAGCTGGTGCAAATCTACCTACATGCTGTATTTACCTGTATTTTTCTGTGTAGAAGATATATTTCCCCCCTTTTTTTAAGTTTAAAACTGGGGGGTCTTGTGCACGGACTGTAGCGATTATTTTTATAAATATAATTTTTATTTTATTTTATATATAATTATTTCATATATAATTATTTTATATATAATGTTTATTTCTTAATTTTGGGCTCAAAAAATAGGGGCCGTCATACACAGGAAAATACTTGCGATATAAATATAATTTATGTGTATTTCTTCATTTTGGGCTCCAAAAATAGGGGGAAATATGGTACTTGGGAGGTAGAGAGGTGGCTGCGGAGCCCCAGGCCGCTTTGCGGCAGGATCGCCCCCCTCCCAGGCCTTCGCCCCCCCCCATGCTCCGCTCACTGCACCCCACTACCCATGGGACCCAAAAGGGGAAAATCACATCCACATTTGCTCTGCCTACCCCTGGCATGCGCCCCCCAGGCTAAAAAGGGCTCCCCCACCCCAGACGATCGGGGCTGGAGGGGAATGCGGCCCCGCCCGCCTCTGCCCTAGATGCCCGCCTTGCCGTGCGCCAGTTAAATCTTTTAATAGCCTCTCTGGGGCACCGGGTGCGGATTCAGTGACACACTTCTGGCCCCCCTCTCTTGGCACCAGGAATGGGGCTGCCCCACGGCCGGGGCACGTGAATCCAGGAGGGCCGGGGCGCCAGAGGAGGTGCCCCCTTTTCTGCCCGGCAAATCAGGCGCCCGGCCTCGTCTCTATTTTTGGGCCTCCCCGCTTTATTCAGGGCGTGTGACGTTCCCGGGTCGGCATCACCGGGGAGACGCGGCCTAGAAGTCACGGCGACTTTCAGCTGCCGGCCTGGATCAGAAATCCGGCAGGATCGGGCCCCCAGCGGGTCCCCCATCCAGCGCAGGATCCTGCCCCCCAAAACGGGACGCGGACTCCAAGAGCCTCCTGCTGCCCTTCTCGTTTGGCGGACAAAGGTAGACTATCTCTGTCTATGGAGTTTCCCTTCAAGGTTGAGCCGAGTTCGAGGGCAGGGAAGGAAGGTCTAAGGGGTGGAGCCAGGCCGGTGAGAGAGCCCGGAGGGCCAGATCGGAAGCTTTTGGGGGCCGCAGAAGGCTTGAGGGTCCAAATCTGCCCCCGGGAAGCAGATCAATCTTTAAATCGGCTCGTATGCAAGCGGCTCGTTCTCGGGATTGCGAGTTCGAATCCTGTATTTGGGCAAAAAGATTGGGGTTGGGATGGATGACCCTTAGGATCCCTTCCAACTCAGCAGTTCTATGATTCTAATCGATTATTATAATTGATAGCTATAATTAATAAAGGTGTGTGATGCCCTTAATCTGCTTTGAAAAAGGGCGATTTGATAGGGCCCCCGACTCATGTATTGGGGTCTATTATTATTATTATTATTATTATTATTATTATTATTATTATTAATTTCTGTGTTTGGAGCTGGAAGGCTCAGGAGGAAAACCTACACGAATCCAAGATGATTGGATGCAGGGATTTGGGCTTGGCCAAGGCGGGTCTTGTGGCAGGGAGTTCCCCAGTTTAATCAAGCTGAATCTCCCAATCTTCCGCTTCCCCGGAGGCCCACAAATTCTGGTTTTGTTACTCGGGAGGCAGGAAGAGCTTTCGCCTGCCAGGCAGCGGGTGCGAGGGGCGGGGCGGGCTGCGCAATCCTTCCCCGAACGGCTGCTTGGAGGTTAGAGCTGCTTTCGCAGGGGAAATGCGAGGAGGAGGAGGCTGTTGCAACATGGCCTTGGCCAAGGACCCGGGTGCGGATCCTGCCTCCCAAGCAGCTGCATCAGGGAGAGGCAGCTGGCAGGCTTAGGCGGTGCACGCTTTGCGTATATCCAGAGGCGCCCTTGTCCTTCCTTTGGCAGGCTTGGGCCAGGCACTCTGCATATGCCCAGAGTCACCCTTCCTTTCAAGGGGAGAGCTGCACGCTCTGCGTATGCCCAGAGGCGCCCTTGTCCTTCCTTTGCTGCAAGGGGAGAGGCGACTAGCAGGCTCAGGCCGGGTGCATTCTGCATATGTCCAGAGGCACCCTTGTCCTTCCTCTGGCAGGCTCGGGCGCACTCCGCGTATGCTCAGAGTCACCCTTCCTTTCTTTCAAGAGGGGGGAGCTGCACGCTCTGTGTATGCCCAGATGCGCCCTTGTCCTTCCTTTGGCATGCCCGGGCCGGGCGTGCTCTGCGTATGCCCAGAGGCACCCTTTTCTTCCTTGCATTCAAGGGGGGAGCTGCGTACTCTGCGTATGCCCAGAGATGCTCTTTTCCTGCAAATGGAGAGGCAGCTGGCATGCTCAGGCTGTGCCTGCTCTGTGTATGCCCAGAGGCGCTTTTGTGCTTCCTTTGGCAGGCTGGGGCCGGGTGCACTCTGCATATGCCCAGAGTCACCCTTTCTTTCCTGTCTTTCATGGGAGCTGCACGCTCTGCGTATGGCCAGAGGCACCCTCTTCCTTGCTTTCAAGGGAAGCTGCACACTCTGCATATGCCCCGAGGTGCCCTTGTCCTTCCTCTGGCAGGCTGGGGCCAGGCGCGCTCTGCATATGCCCAGAGTCACCCTTTCTTTCCTGTCTTTCATGGGAGCTGCCCGCTCTGTATATGCCCAGAGGCCCCCTTGTCCTTCCTTTGCTGCGAGGGGAGAGGCGGTTAGCAGGCTCGGTCTGGGTGCACTCTGCGTATGCCCAGAGGCACCCTCTTCCTTGCTTTCAAGGGAAGCTGCACACTCTGCATATGCCTAGAGACGCTCTTTTCCTGCAAGCGGAGAGGAAGCTGGCATGCTCAGGCAGCGCCCGCTCTGCATATGCTCCGGGCGCCCTCCTCCTCCTCCGCGGCTGCCCTGCCCGCCCTGGGGAGCTGGGAGGCGGCCCTGGGCGCGGACCCGCCCGCCCGGCGCGGCCATCTCCGCCTCCGCGCGCCAGGCAGGCAGCAGCAGCAGCAGCAGCAGCAGCCGCACGTGCGGACGGGGAAGGAGCAGCTGCCACAGCAGCCCGGCCAGGTAGGGCAGCGGCCTCGCTCTCCATCCGCCGGCCGGGCGCACGCGCGCGCTCTCCCTCGCCACGTTGCCTTACCCGCCTGCACGCCATCCTGCCTCCTTCACACGTGACGCGTGTCCAGGTGGGGGATCCGGGGTGGGGAAGAAGGTGGAACCTCCTCCAGGGTGTTGGGGGGGGACACATACCAGATGGGACTGAGGAGGAGGGGGTTGGAGAGGAAAGGGGGCGCAATTGCCCCCTCCAACAAGAGTGTCGCCTAGTGGGGGGAGTGCCAAGGCTCCCGCCCCCATTTCCGTGTCCTTCTCTGTTTCTCTCGCCCCGCTGTTGTGCTTGCATTGCTTGGTTTGCTTAGAAAAAGGGAGAAAGATATTTTGTATTTTCGTTTTGTATTTGTATTTTGTATTTTTCTCTATAAGCCTCAATATTATATATAAATGTAAATATAAATATAAATATAAATATAAATATAAATGAAGCCTTCCTTGCGGGGTCATTGTCAGGGGAAAGGGGAGCAGGAGAGATTTATGGGCGCCCCAGTGCCCCTTAAAAATCATGCTTGAATGGGGGGTTGTGGGGAGTCAGGCAGGTGGGGTCTGGGGACCTCATGGGGGCCACAGGGCCCCCCCAGCCCCAGCGTTAAAAGGGGGTAGCAGGCCCTCGTGGCCCCCCTCCCCGCCCACCCCCAACCTACCCAAAATGGTGAAAGCGAAAGAGGGGAAGTTTCTGCCCAGATAGAAGGGGAGGGCCCCGCGGGGGTGATCCAGCCCAACCCCCAGCAATATTGCTCTCGAACTCACCACCCTGAGCTGCCCTGGCCAAGACGCCTTCTGGTCCCAGTCTCAACTGGCAGCTACTGTCTCGCAAAGGCGAGTGTCTTGTGCAGAGCAGGGGGGGTGCTCTGCGTGTAGAAGGTCTGGGGGTCCGTCCCCAGGCAGGGCTGGGAAAAGACTCCCTGCTCAAAACTGGGGAGAGCAGCTGCTGCTCCTAGCGGGAGAGATGCTGCCAGTCAGTGCAGGCTTTATGGAGCTAGCTGAGCCGATTTCAGCTCCGTTTAAACCAGCCGTCTGTTGATAAAATTGAGGAACAGGGAAGGGCAGGTGCTTGGCATGCGGAAGATTTCCCAGGTCCAAACCTGGGATCTTCTAGCAAGAGTGCTGCTGCCAGTCAGTGCATTCAGTGTATTCAGCTAGGCAGAGCAATGGTCCAAGGCAGCTTCTTCCATTCCTTCAGCCTGTATTCAGATCCATGTGGACCGGCATCTTGGAAAAGACCGGAGCTCAGCTGTCAAGCACCTGAGTGCAGAAGGCCCTCTTCCTTCAAGGTAGGACAGCCGCTGCTGCCAGCCAGTGCGGGTGACGCAAAGCACAGCGCTGAGGACCAGAAACTTGTCTTTTAAGAGCACCACCTTTGCCCAGTGCCAGAGCAGGTGCTCTGCATGCAGAAGGTCCAGCGGTTTGGCGAGGCCGCGCCCGTCCCTTGTCACCCTGCCGGTCAGTGCCGACAACACCAGTGGATAAGCCCTCTGCGCCCGCAGCCTTTGGCAGCTGCAACAGACCTGCCTGACCTTCTGCACTCAGAGCGCCTGCCCTGCTCTGCGTATAATAATAGAATGGCATTTGCTCTTGACTTTGAACAGAAAACAAACAGTCCCGATCCTCTGTTTTTGGGGCCGTTTTTGCTCCCAAATTCTGATTTTTGCAGGGTTTCTGCACAGGAAAAGATGGAGGCTTGTTCCCTGACGCAGGAGGGAGTAAATTCCTGCATGCCTTCGTTTTATTTAATCTAGAAATGCTTTTTATTTTTTCTCGGCAGCAGCGGGTGTAAGGTTTCAAATCCTCCTGGCGAAACGGCTTTGGCAGGAGCGAGGAAATCCTGCTCTCAAGTTCCAGGTCCCTTTTTCCTGCAGGCGCTCCCCACGTGCTCAGAGGCGCCCTTTGGGCCCCGTGCCCAGGCCTCGGGGGCATCTCTGCTCCTTCGTTCCCCGGCTGTCAGGCTGATCATTCGGAGCCTTTCTGGACTTTTTACAGCCCTGTAAAATGGGAACAGGACGATGAGCCCATTTTATTCATTCCTTGCATTGACACCCAGACCTTGGTTCTCCAAGGATCTCGAGGCGGCATGAGTAATAATAATAATAATAATAATAATAATGATAATAATAATTTATTATTTCTACTCTGCCCATCTGGCTGTGGTTCTCCCTCATTTAATCCCCACAACATCCCTGTAGAGTAGAACGCTTGTGACTTAAAAAGTGAGAATCCGAACCCAGGTCTCCCTTCGATTATGTCCATAACGGCCTCCGATTAAATGCAGAACAGTAGAAATATAAAATACAAATTTCCACTATAGCCCACCCACCGGATTCACCTCTGCGGAAGGATTAATTCTGATTAGGTTATTTTTCCCTTTTGCAAACTGAAATTCCTTTTTTTTGCAAGTTGCCATCTTTTATTTTTAAGCGGTTCGTGCATCCAGCTTTTTGAAATTTGCAAAGCACCGCATGCCTTGTTTTCCCCTCCAGAAGAAGCCAGATCGTTGCTTTGAATTGGGGAGGGGGCTGCTTGGAAGCAACCCGCCCCCAGGCCGATTCAGCCCCCCACGTGTGGGTCTAGGGGGCTGTGCCTTCATCTCCGCTCCAGATTTCACTGCATCTTCCGGGGAGATGGCCTTGGCAACAGACTCTCTCCTCCGGATTGGGCCCCTCTCTGCATCTCCCCCCCCCCCCCGTTCCCTCCCCAGGCGTGGGCACACAGCCGCTCTCCCCCCCCCCCTTTCCGATCTCGCCTGCTTTGTTCAGAGCTGGTCCTTCCCCTCTTTGCATCCAGGGATTTTTTGCAAGGAGAGAGAGAGCGCAGGAGCTTGTCCATCTGGTGCGGAAAGGATATGTGAGTAAGCCATGCAGGGAAAATGGGGGGCACAGAAATATGGGGGGGGGGTCCTCCGGAGGACTTTGCATGCCCACATGCGGCCAGTGATGCCCTGAGCGTCGCAAATCGCCTTGCCGTCTGGAAGGGAGACAGCAGGCGCCCACAATTTGCCAGGATTTGAGCCCCAGAGCCCGTTTCCAGGAACTCGAATCCGGAGCATTCCCTGCCTCGGGAAGAAGAAAACGGCTGCTAGGGAAGGAGCCCCCCCCCACACCTCCGTTCTTTTCTGCCCCAAATCTCCGTTTTGGTTTTATTTCATTGCAATGCACTGCTGGCGTTCCAATTTGTTCTTCGCCGCATGGCACGTTGCAGTTTCCTCTTCGTTGCAATTTTTCATTCATTGCACGGCACGGAATTCCTATGCTGGGATTCTGCCGGTCCTTTCCTGCTTTTTATCCTTGGAGGGGCGCCGGCGGCCGCCCCGCGTCTCCCTTCCAACCCTGCAAGGCGGTTCTCCTGCTCCTGGTCCCTCAATGGAGCCTCCTCTCCCAGGCACAGTCTACCTGCCATTGCCAAACAACATCCGTTCTCTGGATGCTGTGGGCAACAGAAACCCAGGATGGACCTTTCTAAAAAGAAAGACAGAAAATATTTCCTCCCACAATCGGGCCTTTCCTTCTCAGCCGGGGACCGCATGCCCTCACGCGCATAGCTGGGGTTCCCTCGGGGTTGGGCTGGATGACCTTTGGGTTCCCCCTGTGCAGGAACCTAGAGCAACGGATCCATGGCAACCGGGGCTGCCCTGAGCCCTGGGCTTGATCCAGCCCGACTCCCGCGTCGCGCCTCCATCTCCAGGCTGGCGCAAGAGGGTTAAGCTCCTCTCCCAGCGTCCCACGGGGGCCCAAAGCCCCATGCGCAGGGCTGGCGCCGCCTCCTCCCTCCAAGCCTCACACGGACTTCTCTTTCCTTGCCAGAGCTCAGCGGCAGCGGAGGCGAGAGGTTTCCCTGGCACAGAGGACCTGAGCCTGGCAGAGGCTCCTCCAGGTAAGCCATGGATCTGGGCCGCCCCTCACCCGTCCCAAGGAGCCCCACATGGCACCCAGAGGTGGGTCCGCTCAAGGGGTCCGGCCCCTGGCCAGTCCAGAGAGGCCAGTCTGCTTTGCAGGCGGCTGGTTTTTAAAATCCCGGCTCCCCGTGCCAAGCCAGGTCTTGGCATGCCAGCTGTGTCCTCGGCTGCCCTCAGGGCACTCTCCCGGCCGGCAGAGCCTCAGTCTCCCCCTCCGGGAAATGGGCCCGTTGCTTTTCGCTCAGAGGTTGCGCCAAGGGGTTTTCTGGGGGGTGGGAGCTGGTTCTAGACGGCGGTTTTAATCGGGGCGACCCGATTGGGGCAGAGGTGCAGCCCAGATTCCTGCATTGCAGCGGGTTGGGCTAGATGACCGCCGGGTCCCTTCGCCGTCATTCATTCTGGGAATCAAGGGGTTGGACTGGATGACCCCTGGGGACCCCTTTCCACGGTTCTACGACTTAGCCTAGCATTGGAATGTTTGAAATCAGGTGGTTTTGGCCACTCAGCGCAAGAAAAACTTTGCTGCA
This sequence comes from Podarcis raffonei, assembly GCF_027172205.1. Lineage (NCBI taxonomy): Eukaryota > Metazoa > Chordata > Lepidosauria > Squamata > Lacertidae > Podarcis > Podarcis raffonei. The sequence goes on along the minus strand of NC_070619.1, from coordinate 12,844,316 downwards.
GAAAGACTGTCTGCTGAAAAGGATTGATTTTGGATGCTGAAACATTGATTATTATATTTTATGCCGGCTGAAGCCTGGTTCCTGCTTTGTCCCACACAGCAGGGCTGGTTTGCTTTTTAAACCCAGGAGAATGCAGAAATTTCTAATCTATGCTTTTTAAAAAAAATAAAATAAAACCCTTATATTTCATGTTAATCCTTTGGGGCTTTTATGACGGTTGATATGACGGTTCTGAAGGGTCTGTCAGTAAAGCACCAAGGTTTTACAAAAAGGAAGGAAGGAAGGAAGACATTAGGTGGTGAAGGAAGGAAGGAAGGAAGGAAGGAAGGAAGGAAGGAAAAAAGAAAGAAAGAAAGAAAGAAAGAAAGAAAGAAAGAAAGAAATTAGGTGGCGAAGGGAGGGAGGAAGGAAGGAAGGAAGGAAGGAAGGAAGGAAGGAAGGAAGGAAGGAAAAAAGAAAGAAATTAGGTGGCGAAGGAAGGAAGGAAGGAAAAAAGAAAGAAAGAAAGAAAGAAATTAGGTGGCGAAGGAAGGGAGGGAGGAAGGAAGGAAGGAAGGAATTAGGTGGTGAAGGAAGGAAGGAAGGAAAGAAGGAAGGAAGGAAGGAAAAAAGAAAGAAAGAAAGAAATTAGGTGGCGAAGGAAGGAAGGAAGGAAGGAAGGAAGGAAGGAATTAGGTGGCAAAGGAATTAAGGAATTAGGTGTCTTTGTTTTAGGCGCCCCTTCCATTTCCCACACTGCCCTTCCCTCTGAGGAGCTGCGCGTGCTTCTCCCCGCTGGATCCCCCCAACACCCCTGCGAGGCAGGCCAGCCCCCTGAGTGTTTTTCCATGGTCCGGCCTGCTTTGTCTGCCCTCATCCCCCTGGCTCTCACCTTCTTCTCCCCGAACCCAGGTCCCCGGGGTGCTGAGTGGCCCCCGCGATGGGTGAGCGCCAGGCCCGCGCCAACAGCCTGTTCCTGAACGAGGAGGAGTCCAAGGCGCTGGGTCCGGGGGGCGGGCGGGCGCAGCGCCTCCGCCATGTCCTGCGCAAGAGGGCGGCCCGGGCGCAGGCCAGGATGTACGCCGTCACCCGGGAGAGCGTCCGCAGCTGCCTGCAGAGGAACGCCTTTGTCCTGCTCACCGTCACCGCCGTCCTGCTGGGTAAGGGGGCGCAACGGGGGGGGCTTGGGGGTCCCTGCATAGCCTCAGAGGGGCGTCTTTTGGGTGCCAGCGGCCCGGCGGGGCCGAATCCCCTTGCCCTCCCGAGAAAGCCCTGATTTCGCACAGAGCGAACCGGCGGAACTCCCCGCTACAGGATTTAAAAGAGGACTGGATAAATTTGCGGCGGGCGCGGCTTCTCCCGACCAAATTGCAATGGGGGAAACTGAGGCACAGCCCAGAATCTTTGCCGGAGAACGGCGGGCTCTTTTCGGAGAAAAGGGTAATCGGCGGATGGAATCATGAGCAGGATTCGAATTGTGGGCCACTGAGGGATGCCACCGCTTCTCTAAAAGGGCATCGCCGCTAGGAAGAGCCAGGCTGTGTGTGGGGTGGGTGGGTTAAGCCTCTTCCTTAACATCTGACCCCCTCCAAGCCACAAGGTGACCACCCAGAATGGACTCCCTCTGGGGTTGGGATGGATGACCTTTGGGGAGCCCATCCAAATTCAAGCCTGGGGTTGCTTAACCCAGGAACCCAGTCAAAGAACTGCAGCCAGGGCAGCAGAATAATAATAATAATAATTCAAACTCGTGACCCGACTCAACCGCCGGGTCACGAGTTTGAATTCTGCGCTGGGCAAAAGGGGGTTGGACTAGACGAGCCTCGGGGATCCCTTCTGGGAGATCTGGGGATCGACCCGCACCGGACGGGGAAGGCTGCCGCCCCGCTTTGCGTGTGTGGGTCAGATTAACCCGGTCACAAGCTGCTTGCAGGGTGACGCCAAACGGCTCCCGGTCCCTAAACAAAATAAAAATTAAGAAGAGAGAGAGAAAAAGAGCCAGAAAAATTTGCAAGGATTACAGAGGATTGGGAGGGAAATAAAACTCTAGCAAGCTGCAGAGAGGAGTTCTGATTCGCTCTCTCCGCTTGCAAGATCTCAAAAAAGAATGATACATTTTTTAAACTTTAATTTTTTTTATTTTTTAAACTTTACAAAAATAATTTAAAGTTTTGCAATGGGGGGGGGTTTGTTTCCTAATCTGGTCTCTTTGCAGTTAATCTCAATTTCATATTTTTTTTCTTTTTACTCCTTCCCCGAATTTGTTGCATCCTCGTTTGGGAATGAATTGGCTTGGAGAGAAAGAACTGCATGAAAACTCTCTATTTTATTTTATTTTTAAAAAGGAAAATATTTAAGCTCTTCTTTAAATATCTCCCCACCTCCCCTTTTAAGTATACACAAGCTGCACTTCCACAAAGGGAAATTGTTAATGTTCGATGTTTTATCATGTTTTTAATTTTGGGAGCCGCCAATAGGATGCTATTATTATTTTTATTATTATTAAGCAGGTCAAAGGCGGACAAAATAACCAGCCGATATTCTTGAAACACAACTAAAAATTTGATAAATAGTGTGGGTTTCGGAGCTCTGTGGGTCCACGTCCAAATTGGCTAAAGAAGGGATTTAAGTCCGGGACTCCGGTTCCCATCATCCCCTGCGAGTGCGGTCAGGGCACCATGGGAGTTGTAGTCCGCCTCTGGCTCCGAGCTTCTCCGTTCCCGGCGGCACTCTGCCCATGCCTCCGGGAGCTCTTGATCCGGGAGCAGATCTCTGAGCCCCTCCTTCCGTCCCGCAGGGATCACCCTGGCGCTGGCCCTGCGGCCCTACAAGCTCACCTTCCGGCAGGTCAAGTACTTCTCCTTCCCCGGGGAGCTCCTGATGCGAATGCTGCAGATGTTGGTCCTGCCCCTCATCGTCTCCAGCCTCATCACAGGTGAGCGGATGCACCTGGATGCCAACCCTGCCAGGCAGGCCAGGAGGGGATCTTTGGGCGCTTTTGCATGGGGGAAACGCGGGCGTCAATAAATGCGTGTGTGCATGTCATATAAATATATAAATATAAATGTTTAATGTTTAAATAAAGATAAATATTTAAATATAAGTAATTAAATTCGGATTTGGATTTGATGACTTATATTTAAATATTTGCTTTGAATCTGAATTAAATTACGTGTATTTAAACGTTGAATCGGAATTAAAATTTGAATTTAATGGCTTATATTTAAATACTTTGAATTTCAATTTGAATTTTGTTACTTGTATTTAAACCTTTACTACGCATTTGAATTTCAAATTTGAATTTCATTACTTACATTTAAACATTTACTTTGCATTTGAATTTAATTGCTTTTATTTAAACATTTACTTTGAATTTCAATTTCAAACTCGAATTTGAATTCCATTACTTATATTTAAATATTTATTTTGAATTTGAATTTCACTACTTATATTTAAATATTTATTTTGAATTGGGATCTGTTTTTGAGTTTGAGTTCAAATCGATCTCTAGTTTCCCCCAACTCCTCTCTCTCGCCTCCCGCCCGGCAGGCATGGCGTCTCTGGACAGCAGCGCCTCGGGGAAGATGGGCTGCCGCGCCGTCGTCTACTACATGCTGACCACCCTGATCGCCGTCTTCATCGGCATCTTCATGGTCCTCATCATCCACCCCGGAAAGGGCAGCAAGGACGCCCTGCACCGCCAGGGCACCGTCGAGCAGGTCCACACCACCGACGCCTTCCTGGACCTCGTCCGGTGAGCGGGACCCCGGGGGGTCATCCAGCCCAACCCCCGGAAAGGCAGGGGTCCCGGCTGAACCATCCCGGGCAGGCAGCCCACCCAAATAATCTGGTTTTCTTTCCCCCTTCCCTCCGCAGGAACATGTTCCCCCCGAACCTGGTGGAGGCCTGCTTCAGACAGGTGAGAGGGGCGGGTTCCTCGTCTTGCCCCATCCAGTGTAGTGGATCCGGCTCGGTCTTAAGACTGTTGCTGCCGGCCTGTGTAGGTGAGACTGGTGGAGACCAGGCAACAGTCTCCCGGGTTTCTATTCAATCAACCCCTTGATCTGGATTCATGAGGACTGGATCCTTCCTTGCTTGGACTCAGGGCTAGACCACCTGCCTGAAACCGTGGAGGGCCGCTGCTGCCAGCCCGTGTGGGCCATATTGAGCTGGATGGGTCGGGGAACAGATTCCTGAGTCTGTATTAAATGAGTCCCTTGATTCTGAATCCTGAGGACTGGATCCTTCCTCCCTTGGGCTCAGTACCAGCCCACCCGCCTGAAACCCTGGTGAGGTGCTGCTGCCAGCCAGTGCAGGGACTATGGAGCTCGATGGGCGGCTTTCCTGGTTTTGCATCAAATCAATACTCTGTTTTCCCTCTCCCCAGTACAAGACCCAGTACAGCATCAGAGTCGTCAACCGGACCCTGGCCAGGGGAGCCCCCACCTCCGCCCCCCAGGCCTTGCCGCACAACGGCAGCAGCACCACCGCCTCCCTGGCTTTGCCCCCCTCACCGCTGCCGCCGCCTGAGAACGCCACCGGCGTCTGGCGCAACGTCTCCCAGGCGCTGGGCGCCCTCCCGGAGGTGCTGAGCTACGAGGAGGTGGTCCCGGGCGCCGGATCGGTCAACGGCGTCAACGCCCTGGGCCTGGTGGTCTTCTCTATCTGCTTTGGCCTGGTCATCGGCAGCATGAAGCAGAGAGGGCTGCCCTTGCGGGAGTTTTTCGACTCCCTCAACGAGGCCATCCTCCGCCTGGTGGCCGTCATCATCTGGTGAGCGTCCAACCCGGGGGTCGCAGGGTGGCGGGTTCTTTTTTCAAATGCTTTTTATTGAGATTTAAGAACACCAACACACCAACCAACAAAAACATCAAGTCTTATTACATATTCATAATAATAATAATAATAATAATTTTTATTTATACCCCGCCCTCCCCAACCAAGGCCGGGCTCAGGGCGGCTTACAAGCAATAATAAAAACAAGTTGAATGATTACAACTTAAAAACAAAATTAAAATACAACATTAAAATATTAAAAAGTAGCCTCATCGCAGGAGGAGAAGGAAAGGAAAAAAGAGAGAGAGGGAGGGGATCAAGTTGATTCCAAGCCAAAGGCCAGGCGGAACAACTCTGTCTTACAGGCGCTGCGGAAAGAGATCAGATCCTGCAGGGCCCTGGTCTCATGAGGCAGAGAGTTCCACCAGGCCGGAGCCAGAGTTGAAAAGGCCCTGCCTCTGGTTGAGGCTAATCTGACTTCCTTAGGACCCGGGACCTCTAGGGTGTTGCTATTTATGGACCTTGAGGCTCTCCGTGGGGCATACCGGGAGAGGTGGTCCCGTAGGTACGAAGGTCCTAGGCCGTGAAGGGCTTTAAAGGTCAAAAGCAGCACCTTAAATCTGACCCTGTACTCCACCGGGAGCCAGTGCAGCTGGAGAAGCACTGGGTGAATATGCTCCCATGGCAAAGACCCTGTGAGGAGCCTCGCTGCAGTATTCTGCACCCGCTGGAGCTTCTGGGACAGCTTCAAGGGTAGCCCTGCGCAGAGCGAATTACAGTAGTCAAGCCTGGAGGTGACCGTCGCATGGATCACTGTGGCCAGGTCGGGGCGGGAGAGGTAAGGGACCAACTGCTTGATGCGGCGAAGGTGGAAAAATGTCGCCTTGGCTGTTGCTGTAACCTGCACCTCCATGGAAAGGGAGGCGTCAAGGATTACACCCAAACTCTTAACGGAAGGCAATGGCACTAATTGGGCCCCCGCAAGAGAAGGGAGTTGGTCCCTCATCCCCATGCCATCCCGACCCAGCCATAGGACCTCTGTCTTCGAAGGATTTAGTTTCAATCGGCTCCCACGAAACCATCCAGCCACAGCTTCCAAGCATCTGGTCAGTGTGTTCGATATATTACATATATCCTACTTTATGCTCCATAGAGCCGTCGACTTCCGTCCTTCCCTTCCGCAAGTTTTCTTATTCCAATCTATAATTCACAGTTTCACTGGTTAAAAATTACTCCCTGACATAAGATTTAATTCAGTCCTGCCAACGTTTTCATATTTCTACAGTTCTCACTTATATAAACCGTAAATTTACTCCATTCTTTTTGGTACTTTGTCTCCTCCAAATTCTGCAAATTCTGTATGTCAGTTTTGCCATTTCAGCATATATGACCAGCTTTATCTGCCATTCCCTTACAGTCGGAATCTCCTGTAACTTCCGCTTTTGGGCCATCAAAACTCTAGCTGCTGTTGTTGCATACAGATACAATCTTTGGTCTGTCTTCTTAATGTCTTCTCCCACCAAACCTAGCAGAAATTCTTCCGGCTTTTTTGGGGGGGGGGGGAGCCGGGTCGCAGGTTCGAGTTCTGCAGCGGGCATTGCAGCGGGTTGGGATGGATGACCCCTGGGGGACCCTTGCGACTCCACGATTCTGCGATCAGTCTGCGACTTCAGGCCAGGCAAGTTGGTAGAGCGCCAGACCCCCTTCCTCTCGGCGTTGTGGGTTTGAGCCCCACGTTGCACAAAGTCGGAAAGGGGTCCAGCCCCACCTCCTTGCATTGCAGCAATCGTTCGCCCAACCGCAAACTCGAACCCACCACCCTCGTTTTAAAAACCTCATGCTCTGCCAACCTCAAGGCAGTTTTCAAAAAAACCCACAAAATTAAATTCAAAGCCGTTTGCAAAATACAAAATAAAATTCAAAGTAGTTTACAAGAAACAAAATAAAATTCTCAGGAAAAAGAACTGTTTTTAAAAAAAGAGAATTAAAATCAACCTGGTTTGCTGGTGCTGCCCATCAGTGCAGACAGCACTGATCTCAGTGGCCTGGCTAGCCGCAAGGCGGATTCCTAAGTCCTTCTCCCTCATGAGGACTAGAGCCTTGCTTTGCTTCCAAAAGACCCACAAGCTACAAAAATTTAAATGGTGATTATGAGCAGCTGGCAGAGTCTCCGGCTGGTCCTGATCCCCCCGCGTGGGGCGCCCTTCTCCCCCCCCCCCCAGGTACGCCCCCATTGGGATCCTCTTCCTGATCGCGGGCAAGATCCTGGAGATGGACGACCTGGCGGTGATGGGGGGCCAACTGGGCATGTACACCCTGACGGTCATTGTGGGGCTGCTGGTCCACGGCCTCCTGGTCCTGCCCCTCATCTACTTCGCCGTCACCCGCAAGAACCCCTGGCGCTTCGTGGGGGGGCTCCTCCAGGCCCTCGTCACCGCCTTCGGGACCTCCTCCAGGTAAGCGGGTGTCAACCCCGGGGGTCGGATTCCCGGTTTGGGGTGGTTGTGCCGCCCTTCCTGGCACCCTGAATGGATCAGGCCCAGCGCCGGATTTACGTAGAAGCTCAACAAGCTCTAGCTTAGGGCCCCACTCTCTTGGGGGGGCCCCAAAAAATTTTAAGGGGAAAAAACCCTGGATGTACATTTCCAAAATATAAGATAAAAAGCAAATGAAATAAAACCTACATCCAGCAACCGTGTTTTGTGTTGTGTGGGCTCCTCGGATGTGAGTCATGGGCCCCGCCTGCTCGCCTGCTCCCTAAATATCACTGCTTTGCTCCTTTCTACATATAGGGTGCCGACATTCTGCATGTGCAAATGTGCAAATCTTTAAGCAGAAAACAAGCTTGCTCCCTTAAACCCTTTAAGATTGCTCAATTTTGGGGGGAGATTTTGCCAAAAACAAACAAAAAGCAACCTTTGTGTCCCAATTTTCACTTGTTGAAAGCTGGTCAACCAACTGCAATTCCCACAGTCCTCTGGGGGGAAAGGAGCTGCGGGTGCGAATCCCCTTCGGACCTGGACCCCGGGGGTGGGGGTGGTCTACTCTGCGTAGGGTTTCAGTCTCGCTCACCCCGGGGCCGCCCCGTCCTCTCTCCCGCAGCTCGGCCACGCTCCCCGTCACGTTCCGGTGCCTGGAGGAGAACAACGGCGTCGACAAGAGGGTGACGCGCTTCGTTCTGCCGGTGGGGGCCACCATCAACATGGATGGGACGGCGCTCTACGAGGCGCTGGCCGCCATCTTCATCGCGCAGGTCAACAACTACGAACTGGACTTTGGGCAGATCCTCACTATCAGGTGTGAAAGACGGGCTCCGTTCTCTTTCTTTGAAAAATATTTTCCATTTTATTTACTGTATTTTTCTGCATATAAGACTAGTCCCCCCCCCTAAAAATAATAATGTCCAAAATTTGGGGGGTCTTATATAGATTTCCCCCTGTCTTATACATGGGATCGTCTTATAGACGGAAAAACACGCTAATTTCCCACCTATTTCTTCCTTTTTCCTGACGCATTCCAAATTGTGAGTGCATTTTGAGCGCAGTGCTCAAAGGGACCCTTTGGCATCTTGGCCAAGGGACCCTCAAGGGACATCTAGCCCCACCCCGAAACCCCAGCTCACCCAACTCCCTCTTGCTCTCTGCAGCATCACCGCCACGGCCGCCAGCATCGGGGCAGCCGGCATCCCCCAGGCGGGTCTGGTGACCATGGTGATTGTCCTGACATCCGTGGGGCTGCCAACCGAAGACATCACCTTGATCATGGCGGTCGACTGGTTCCTGTAAGTCCCCGCGAGGCGGGAAGGGGTGACGCTGCCTGCCTGGGCTGGAGGGACCATGCTTATTTATTTACTCATTTATTTTTCTAAAATAATTTTTGCTGGTTTTACACATCATCTCGTTACGTCACATCATATCCTCTTTATTTGATCTCCTTGGCTCAACTGAGCCCGACGGCTTCCCTCCCTCCCATCTGACGGTTTACAAAATCAAACTTTCCATCTTTCCATTTCGCTTCGTTTCCTGTCCTTGTTAAACCACGACCTAAAATATTGTATTATTCAACCCGGATAGGTAGCAATTTCATCTTGCAAATCTTCAGACAACCCTGCTAACGATGTTGATTGCTTAAAGTTGTATTTCAAATATAATAGAATATAATTTATTTTTTAATGAGATTCTGCAGATATCAATCGCAAGGCTTTCTCGACAGCTTGGGCCCCAAAACTGCACCTGCGGCCTTGGAGAAAATCAGAGAGGCAGCTTGTTTTTCAGGGAATGACCCCAGGTTTCTAGTCCTCAGGGTCCACTTGAAATAGGAGAATAGGAAGCTCTCTTATATTGAGTCTGCTCAGTAGAAGGGGACCCCAGGGGTCATCCAGCCTGACCCCCCTGCAATGCAGGAATCTCAGCTAAAGCATCCGTGACAGATGACCTTCCAATCTCTGCTTTAAAAACCTCCAAGGAAGGGGAGGCCACCACCTTCCATCCCAAACAGCTCTGACTGCCAGAAAGTTTTTTTCCTGGAATCTCTTTTCCGGGAACTTGAAGCCACGGGTGCGAGTCCTTCCCTCTGGAGCAGCAGAAAACAAGCTTGTTCCTTCTTCCATGTGAGATATTAGAGGATGGCTCTCCTATCTCCTCTTTTCCGGGCTAAACACACCCAGCTCCTTCAAACGTTCCTCATAAGGCTCGGTTTCCTGACCCTTGATCATCTTGATTGCCCTCCTCTGCACACCTTCCAGCTTGTCAACTTCCTTCTTAAATTGTGATGCCCAGAACTGGACACAGGATTCCAGGTGTGGCCTGACCAGGGCAGAATATAAAGGTAAAGGGACCCCTGACCATCAGGTCCAGTTGTGGCTGACTCTGGGGTTGCGGCGCTCATCTCGCTTTACTGGCCGAGGGAGCCGGCGTTCAGCTTCCGGGTCATGTGGCCAGCAGGACTAAGCCGCTTCTGGCGAACCAGAGCAGCGCACGGAAACGCCGTTTACCTTCCTGCCAGAGCGGTACCTATTTATCTCCTGGCACTTTGACGTGCTTTCGAACTGCGAGGTTGGCAGGAGCAGGGACCGAGCAACGGGAGCTCACCCCGTCACTGCGGGGATTCGAACCGCCGACCTTCTGATCGGCAAGTCCTAGGTTCTGTGGTTTAACCCACAGCGCCACCCGCAGAACAGAGTGGGACGAGGACTTCCCTTGATTTGGACAATAGACTTCTGTGGATGCAGCCTAGAACAGCATTCGCTTTTTCTGCTGCTGCATCACACTGTGGACTCATGTTAAGCTTGTGGTCCACTAAGACCCCTAGATCCTTTTCACATGGCCTGCTAGTGAGCCAGGTATCTCCCATCCTATATCTGTGCACCTGGTTCTTCCTGCCAAAGTGCAGAACCTGACATTTGTCCCCATGTAAATTCATTTTGTTTGAGTCCATTTCTCCCATCTGCTGAGGTCCCTTTCAGCTTGCGGTCCCCCCAGACCCTTTCCCACCCCATCTGAACTGCCATTTCTTCCCCCAGAGACCGCCTGCGGACCACCATCAACGTCCTGGGTGACTCTCTGGGCGCAGGCGTGGTGGAGCATTTGTCGCGCCACGAGCTGGAGCTGCAAGACGCCGACTTGGGGGGCGACTCGGGGGCCGAGGAGAACGAGAAGCCCTACCACCTGATCTACCCGGAAAACGACACCCACAAGGATCTCAGCGGAGAGACCGCGATGTGATGGCGCCCAGGAGGGGCCGGGGAAGCTGCCGGGGGCCGGGCCTGTCTGGATCGGAGCCATCGACCGACTGTGAAATGCCAAGGAGAGGCGCAGCCATCATCCTTATCCCCTTCCCCAAATTCTTCCCCTTTCCCCATATTCTGATACATCATTACAGTCCAAAAAATGAGAGCAGGCAGCGACGGATCTCTAACGGTGACAATTTTGCACGAAAGGATCAGGATTCGAACTCGCGCCTCTCTCTCTCTCCGCCGCAGCGCCTCTTCTTTCTTTCGATCGCGGGGGTTTCCACGTTATTTAAATCTGGTGCCAATATTCCTTTTTTGCGTTCCCCACCCCCTCCCCGAATCATGTTCATCCCCACTCCAAAAAAACAAACACTCCTCTTTCCAACACTTGAAGCAAAACACACTTTTTTTGTAAAAAAAGAAAGATTGTATAGATGTGATGCTTTACCGGCGTAGAAAATAAACGCTGTTTATTTATGATGACGGTCGGTGCTTTTTTCCTGGGGGGGGGCACACCCCCCTAAACGTTTTGTGAATCATTTGTACTTTGGTCCATTTGCTGGATTTATTTCCCCTGCCGATTTGAACTATAAAATGGTGAGTTTCTCAAGTCAAAATGAGAGGACCACTAAATGTTCTTTTTTTGGGGGGGAAGCACTGAAGATGGTTATTAAAGCGGAGAATTATGAAATGTCCATGATGGGGGTGGGAATGGGATTGGGGTGGTCGGGGGAGCTACTGTAATCAGAATTCGCACTCAAGACCCTCTCCCCTTCGGCAGATTCCAGACACTGGGATTCAGGAGTACAGCTGCCTCTGAAAGCAGAGCCACTGGCGCCATCAATGGTTTTCGTCTCTGATCCACTTTTAAAGCCATCTAGGCTGACGCCCATTAGGGCCAGGAGATATATTGATATAGCGTCCCTAACCGGTTTGAAGCCCATATCAGTTGCTCTTTTATAAATTTGGGGGTTGGGGGGAAGCTATTGGGTTGTCATTTTAATTTTTATTATGCATTTTGTGGTTTTATATCTTGATTTTATTCCGTGAACCGCCCTGAGACCCTCGGGTATAGGGCGGTATATTAATAATAATAATAATAATAATAATAATAATAATAATAAAGGACATGAACCACGTGTCTGAAATAAAGTAAAATGGTATAATACAATGTAACACACATATATAGACTGTAAAATTAAGTAAAATGATATAATATAATACATACATATACACTGCAAAATAAAGTACAGTGGTACCTCAGGTTAATTCGTTCCGGAGGTCCGTTCTTAACCTGAAACTGTTCTTAGCCTGAAGCACCACTTTAGCTAATGGGGCCTCCCGCTGCCGCCGGAGCACGATTTCTGTTCTCATCCTGAAGCAAAGTTCTTAACCCGAGGTACTATTTCTGTGTTAGCGGAGTCTGTAACCTGAAACGAATGTAACCTGAAGCGTATGTAACCCGAGGTACCACTGTAATAATAATAAAAAAATAAAGGACATGAACTACATGTCTGAAATAAAGTAAAATGATATAATACAATGTAAGACACATATATACACTGTAAAATTAAGTAAAATGATATAATACATATACACTGCAAAATAAAGTAAAATGAAATGATATAACACATAAGCACTGTAAAATAATATACAGTAAAATAAAACAAAGACATATATACACTGTAAAATAAAATAAAATGATACTATAATATGATATAATATAATTAATATATATATATAGCACACAGATATAAACTGTAAAATCAAATCCGGCCAGAATGTCACGTCTCCTTTTGGAGATCCTTCCTTCCCCCCATTCAAAGCCCAAGCAAAGGCAACTGGCCAATCAGCGGCCGCCGCGCCTGGCCTCCTTCCCTCCCCCTCTCCGCCCCCGGAAGTGCGGCATGGGCCGCTCTGCCCCGCCACTTCCGCTCCCTCCCTCTCTCTCCCTGCCCTCCCTCCGCCGTCGCGCGGCGCTGTCGTCACTCGGGCGTCCAAGATGGCGGCGTCCATGTCGGCGGCGTCTCCGCTGCGGCTGCTGCTGTGGCGGTGCCGGGGGCGGCTCTACCCGAGGCGGGCTCCGGCGGCTGCCCGACCCTGGGCGGCGGCGGCGGCGGGCTCCGGGCGGGCCTGGCTGCCCCCGCCGGCGGCTCCCCGGCCTCCTCCCCAGCGGCTGCTGTCCTTCCTGCGAGGCCCCTCGGACGGCGGCCTGGAAGACGGCGAGGGAGGCGAGGCAGGAGAAGGAGGAGGCGGAGGCGGAGGCGGAGGCCTCCCCGGGGACGGCGGCGGCGGGGGCGCGGAGTCGGGCGGCGGGCCGGGGACGGCGCTGGCGCCCCTCCTGGTCCCCGAGAGGGTCCCGCACGTGCCGCTCATCGCCGTGGCCCGGAACCCCGTCTTCCCCCGATTCATCAAGATCATCGAGGTAGGACCCCCCCCCCAGGAAGGGGCAGCAAGCTTCTCGGTTTTGTTTTTTTACTTTTAAATAATATTTATTACTTTCCCAACAATTTAAACACTAGAAGAAGAGAAAAGAACAATACAATACAATATAAAAACACTACATAACACTAACACATTAAGCTAACATAACCAAACAAAAACAGTTTAAAACACATCAAACAATTTCAATATCTTCTCTTTCATTCACTTATTTCCACGACCTCCTCACACCTCCCATTTTGTATTCCACTTCTGTTAATTGTTTCAGCAATTCCTTTCCATCTTCCTCAGTTTTCTATCCTATAATTATCTTAACCCATTCTAACCTTATTTTTTCCTTTAATATTCTATTAATCGATTTATACTTAATTCCTTATAACATTTCTACTAAAGCCATATCACTTCATTCCAACCTTCTTCTAGCATTCATTAATTTTATAGTGTTTCTGTAAATAGTCTTTAAACTTTTTCCAGTCTTCTTCCACTGACTCTTCTCTCTGGTCTCGGATTCTGCCAGTCATTTCCGCCAGTTCCAGGGGCAGCAAGCTTTTCGGCGGGGGGGCGGTGTCTCGGACCTGGGGGCGGGGTCCAGGCTAGATTGGGGGGGGCAATGAACGAATTCCTATGCCCTGCTGAAGGAATGGGTTTCCAAAACCTGACCAGGCAGTCAGTCTGAAACGGGCCCCAAAATCCGCGTTTTTCCTTCTCCAAGGGAGCATTTCTAAAATGCTTTAAAATGAAATTTCTCATTTCTTTGGACTTGCTGTGAACTGACCATGCAAGTGCCTTCTACCACCCGGAGAGCAGAATAAACCCTTTCTCTGAATCAACCTCGGTGTCATTTGACTTCCTTTCTCCCTCCCGGGAGCAATGCAGACCCCACCAATTTAGACTGGTAAAGTCCAAGAAGGTTACACCACAAATACCCCAGAAAAGGACACATTCTACTCTATAGGCTATAATTAAAATGAGGCTGCATTTTAAATTGTATTTTTAACCTGTATTTTAAATGGTCCCCCCCCCCCATTATGTTTTTACTGTAATTTTACTGGTGTTAGCCGAGGAGGGCGGGGTATAAATAAAAATTTATTGTTATTATTATTACTCATGTAAAAACAGATAGGCCCAACAAATAACCCAGAGATGCATTTTCAATAAAAGGGCACACATACTCATGGAAAAAGGCAGGCCTGTTCAGGGAAGCTTTTAATGTTCAATAGGTTTTTGTATTTTAATATTCTGTTGGAAGCCGCCCAGAGTGGCTGGAGAAACCCAGCCACATGGGCGAGGTATAAATAATAAATTATTGTTACAGTGGTACCTCGGGTTACCGACGCTTCAGGTTACAGACTCCACTAACCCAGAAATAGTGCTTCAGGTTAAGAACTTTGCTTCAGGATAAGAACAGAAATCGTGCTCTGGCGGTGCAGCGGCAGCAGGAGGCCCCATTAGCTAAAGTGGTGCTTCAGGTTAAGAGCAGTTTCAGGTTAAGAACAGACCTCCAGAACAAATTAAGTACTTAACCCGAGGTACCACTATATTATAAAAACACGCTAATTCCCAGACTGTCCGCAGGCCAGATTGAGAAGGCAATTGTGCCGCATCCGGCCCCCAGGCCTTAGTTTGCTAACCCCTGCCTTACGGGGTGTCTAGAGCCCCATCTAGAGTCCCTCTCTAGCTGTGGTTCCCAAACTTTTTTGGGCCATGCCCCAACTAAACATCTCGAAAATCCTGAGCCCCATATAGAGCCCTTAAGCCGGTTCCCTATCAGTAGGAGAAAATAACAGGAGGCCTTTTAAAATGTTTTAGTTTTTTTTTGGGTTGTTTTTAGTTATGTGTTTTGTGGTTTTATAATATCTTGATTTCATCATATGAGGACCCCCCCCCAATATATAGGGCGGTATATAAATTCAATAACTAATAAAATAATAATATTGAGAAGCAAAGCTGCTAGGAAACTTGACCTTTATTAAAGGAAATAAACAGTTACAGTGAGGGGGGAAAGTATTTGATCCCCTGCTAAATTTGCCCGTTTGCCCCCCTGACGAAGAAATGACCAGCCCATAATTTTAATGGTAGGTTTATTGTAGCTCTTGTAGTCTTGTAGTCCAGTCCAGCCTTGTGCGGGTCTACAATCTTGTCCCTGACATCCTTGGACAGCTCTTTGGTCTTGGTGGCTATTTTGAAATCTGCTGGATTGCTTGCTTCTGTCAACAGGTGTCTTTTGGTACTGTAACGAGCTGGGATCTCGTTACCTACAGTGAAGATGCCAGGTAGCCTGACATCTGGCTGGTTGAGAGGGGATCAAATACTTATTTCACTCATTAGAATTCCTGTTATTATTCTGTCTCTCGCAGAAACCCAGAAGACAAAAGTCAGAGATGGATGTGCATTCTAATGAGTGAAATAAGTATTTGATCTGGTATTTTCACTGTCTGTAACGAGCTAAGATTAGAAGCACCTGCTGCAAGGGATTGCCTGTAATCCCAGACTTTTCTAATAATGGTAATTATGCCTTACTCAGTTGTATTTTCTGGGCAGCCTGGCCATTCCTTGGAGATGGTAAATAGTTCCTGAATCTCTTGCACATCTTGGTAGTTTGCTCAGCTGAACAGATACTTGCCAGACTGTATTTTGAAAGGGAGGTGTAAGTCCCTACAGTCCAAATGGAAAGACAATTATTACTGTTCCCCTTTCCTTCCTCCTTGCAGAGAAAGAGTTGAGGTCAATTTGGGAGAGTCCAAATGGCTTCAGGATTGCTCTCATGTACACGTGGTTTATATACTTATGTATGTGTTTGCCTGGTATATTTATGAACGTTTTATTCTACATTTGAGACCTTAGCATTCTTATAACGGGGCGCGGCGCAAGGGTGCAAACAATATTATTTTATTATTATAGTTATTATTGCAATTGTTGTATTATTGTTATCTTACTGCTCTGGTGTGGGAGAGGGGAGGAGGGGCCACACACACACAATCCCTGGAATTTTAGGATGTGACTCATAAACCGGCCGTCTGCTGAGATTTCACTGCGTTTCATCATCTCCTCCTTTGTTGCTCGTTTCAAGAAAATAGAAGCGCAGCTCCTTTGCTTCGAACTCTCAGCTGTTCTTTCGCTGTGGTTCCAGCTGAATGGCCTTTTGGCTCCTTCCCAATTCTGCTGTTGTGTGGTGCCGCAACTTGCTGGCAGGGACGGCACTTTGGGCCTTGGTGTTGTCCAGAACTCACATTAGACATGCTGCCCTTTGAATTGCTTTTCCCTTGAGAGGCCCAGTGCTTGCCAAGGCCACCTTTTCAAGGATTTGTTTGGTAGACAGACTGGGGGCGGGGGGAGATGGGGGCTGCTCTTGTTTGGGCAGAAGGCGCAGTTCAGCATCTCTGGTTTCCTTGAACTGTGATAGATGTGACATCTCACATTTTATAAAGGCTGGTATGGAAGGGCAGAACTGAGAGAGAGGGCTGAATGTTTGTCAGGGGCCTTGTACAACCTTCCTGCGGCCATCGTTCATCTGATTTCTACTCAAAATACAAGGAGCAAACCTTAATTCTAGTCAGGGTGTTTATAAAAATGATTTTTTAAAAATAAATAAATCAGATTTATTTGTTTTTTAAATCGGACTTTTAAAATTTAAATCGGATTTTTAAAAATTTAAATCGGATTTTTAAAATAAAATGCTTTGGGAGGAAAAATCTTTCTAAAGATAGTTTTCTGTTTAAGTTACATTATAGTCCAAAGGCTATTAACAGGAAATAAGAATTTGTTTTAAGTTTTTCATGTGTGCTAAAACTCAGTCTAAGTTTTTTTTAAAAAAAATGTTTAACCACACTGTGACCCATTGCGACAGCTTATAGCTTTTAGCAATAAAGATTTCATTCATTCATTGGGGCTGACTCCCTAGCAAATGGGCTTTGTTCCAAGAAAAGCTGCCACTTGGAGGTCAATGCTCCCCTCTTTGCCAGACTCTCTCTCCTAGGCTTGCCTTAACTGACTGACACGCATCCTTGCCGTGGCTTTGGACACTTGAGATGTATATTTTTTAGGACCCACCTTCCTCCTGTGACTGCATGGTGTTTTAAACTGTTCTTAGTGTTGCATTTTAATGGATTTAACCCGCTCCCGAACCTTAGGGTGAAGGGTGGGTAATTCATTAATAATGTCAATAATAATAATAATAATAATTAAACCTTTTAGGTGAAAAACAAGAAGCTGGTTGAGTTGCTGCGGAGGAAAGTCAGCCTTGCCCAACCGTACGCTGGCGTCTTCCTCAAAAAGGACGACAGGTGAGCCCAGAGCTTTCACCCCAGTCATTCCTGGGGTCCCACGCGAGAAACGCCACCCATATATTGTGCTCCAAAGGCCAAGTGCAGTTTTAAATCTCTCCCCCCGCATTGAATGTCCCGCCTGTCTTCAGTTAAGGGGGTGGGGTCTGCAGCTCAGGAGCGGATCACTTGCTTTGCATGCAGAAGGTCCTGAAACCATGGAGAGCCACTGTTCCCCCCCCCCAATAAAATAAATCTCTGCCTGCCTGCCATTCTGAACACCTGCTTTGATTTCCAGCAATGAGTCGGACGTGGTGGAGAACCTGGACGAGATCTACCAGATGGGAACCTTTGTGCAGATTCACGAGATGCAGGACCTGGGGGACCGGCTGAGGATGATCGTCATGGGGCACCGCAGGTAAAGCCCCCCCCCCGACCCCCCTTCTCCTTCCTCATTGGCCTCCCCGCCGGCGAAGGGGAGGGTCGTGGAAGGAAGCAGCAAATGAGAAAGATGAAGACTGGATGACGAGCGCTTGCGACTGGGGAGTGATAGCTTTGCTCCATTCTGCCCTTTCTCCTCCTCCTCCTCCTCCTCCCCTTCTTCTCCTTCTTCTTCTTCTTTGGCTGATCGGAAGCCGTGTCTTGGTTTCTGAACGTTTTGGAAGTTGAACAGAGTTCCGGAAAGGATTCCGTTCGACTTCTGAGGTACGACTGTAGAAATTTACAGTCATACCTTGGGTTAAATGTGCTTCATGTTGAGCGTTTTCAAGTTACGCTCCGTGGCGACCCGGAAGTAACGGAGCGCGTTACTTCCGGGTTTCACCACTCGCACATGGGCAGATGCTCAAAATGACGTCATGCGCAGAAGTGGCAAAACGCGACACGTTCAGTCATGTCTTACATTCTACTCAGGATGCAAACAGTGCTCCGGAACGGATCCCGTTCGCATCCAGAGGTACCACTGTATTTCCTTGAAATCTGCTGGGAGGGTGTTCCACAAGGCGGGCGCCACCACCGAGAAGGCTCTCTGCCTGGTTCCCTGTAACTTTGCTTCTTGCAGTGAGGGAATCGCCAGAAGGCCCTCGGAGCTGGACCTCAGTGTCCAGGCTGAACGATGGGAGTGGAGACGCTCCTTCAGGCATGCAGGGCTTTAAAAATCAGCACCAACACTTTGACTTGTGCTCAGACACGTGCCTGGAGACTGTGTGTGTGTGTATATATGAGAGAGAGAATGGGGATCTCTTTACTGACCCCATCTCCCCCTTCTGGGCCTGCAGGATCCGGATCAACAAGCAGCTGGAGGTGGACCCCGAAGAGGCGGCCGAGGAGAGCAAGCCGAAGACCCGCCGGAAGCAGAAGCGGTCGAAGAGGGAGGCAGGCGAGGTGGTGGGGGACGTGGTGCTGGAGCCCCTGGAAGCCTCCCCAGGGGAGGTGCTGATGGTGGAAGTGGACAACGTGGCCCACGAGGAATTCCAGGTCACGGAAGAGGTCAAGGTGAGTGAGAGTCGCCCACCAGGAGTTGGCAAGGCGGCAAAGGTCACGCTGCCCTTCCTGGGCGGGCGTTGTCGGGTGAGTGGAAACGGAGGTTCGTTCCTCAGGGGTGTCCCTCTCCCTTCCCACCCTCCAACCGCCCCCCTCGCTGTCTTCCTTCGCAGGCCCTGACGGCCGAAATCGTCAAGACCATCCGGGACATCATTGCGCTGAACCCGCTCTACAGGTGGGTTCGGAGAAGCCTTTTGCGATGCCCTCTTTGCCCCCCTGGCCCGGCCTCCCCCCGGCACATGCCCCCCTCCCAGGAAGTGGCCGTACAGGATTTTTCATGCTGGAACCATCTTACTTCTTTCAGAATTGTATTTTTTTTACCATTGCCACACGCCCTGGGGCAGAGGGTGGGTGAGGGATTTAGGAACGGAACGAATGAGTGTGGGTTTCGTATATGGAGTTCACAACCTATTGGGAGTTTTGTTAGGCAAACCAAACTTCTCTGTCCTTGGGTCCAGTGCACTTCCAATTACCCTGGTCCGCCTTAGCAGGGCAATATGCAAACTGAATTCGTTCCGGAAGTCCGTTCCAAAACCAAAGTCATATTTGGAGCTTTTCTTTTTGCGTTTTTATTTGTGCGACTTTTTGAGGGTTTTTTTTTTTTACTATGACTGACTTGCGACTTCGTTGCTGTGACTTGTTTCTGTGACTGTGCGGAACCCAGTTCAGCTACTAATTGATTGATTGTATGACTGTGGAAATGGATAAAAGCCCCCCATCCAAACAATGACCATCGTCAGTCTGTGTCAGAATTTTATTTTTTTTAAATTTCTATCATCTACAATGCTGCTTATTTATTTTATAGCACAGTACATTGATTCTTGCTTTTGTTTTGTGGATCAGTGGTCTCGTTAGATAGTAAAATTCATGTTCAATTGCTGTCTTAGGGCTTGTTTTTAAAAGTCTGGAATGGATTAATCCATTTTGCATTCCTTTCTATGGGGAAGCGCTCCTTGGTTTTGGAACAGACTTCCGGAACGGATTAAGTTTGAGAACCATGGTACCACTGTAAAGTTATTTTAAACATTTTTTCCCAATTCATTATATATCATTTCCCGGAATTCCTTTATCATTTTGCAATTCCACCACATACGACGAAAGGTTCCCTCATACGAAACATCTCAGTCGAGCCCAGAAGCTGCCCATGCGCGGAAAGAAACCAGTCTTTTTTCTGGGAACGAAGGACTCTTGCAGGAAAGAGGCAGCCCTGCTCTTCTGACTCAGGGTTTTGTCCCGTCCTCGCAGGGAGTCCGTGCTTCAGATGATGCAGGCGGGGCAGAGGGTGGTCGACAACCCCATCTACCTGAGCGACATGGGGGCCGCTCTGACGGGGGCCGAGTCCCACGAGCTGCAGGACATCCTGGAAGAGACAAACGTAAGTGGGGAGGCGCAATGTCCCATCGCCGCTGTGAAAGTCTGTATTCTCTTCGGTGGTGGGCTGTTGGGTGAGTGATTTTCAGCATTCCACCCCCCCAAAAAAGCTGAACAACTCTTGCCACTCCTCCCAACAGAAGCTTAAAAATTCTGGGCAGTGCTCCCCCCCCCCAAAAAAAAAGCTCGACAACTCTAGGCAATGACAATGGGTGGATCGCTGCCAGTTTTATTGTCCTGGGAGTCGATTGCAGTCTCTAGAGAGCTGGATGTGCCTTCTCTAGATGAACCTGCCGGGTGCTGAGGGCCTCGGCTGAGCACCTTTCGTCGGTAATTTCCAAGGCCACACAGTGACCAAGTACAACAATGCAATATCAATATAAACTCTTTATATAATCTATACGGAACATTGAGCAATATGAAAAACCAAATGAGCAGAATCTCATAAATCCCTGAAAGTAAGTCTTATCAGTCTCTGAAAGTCTTTGTAGACTGTGCAAGTCTCTGAAAGAAGCAGTGGGACAGATTCTTATCTGGTGGAAACAAGCTGTAAAGCTTTGTTTTATGACGTCCGTCGCTGCCAAAGTGGTCTGCACACAGACGTAGTGAACAATGATTCCGGATATACCCACTGTTTTGTGGAATTCTTCTTCAGCACAGCAGAAGGATACAGACATGCTTCATAAACTGCAAATGAATTATTGAAACAATGACCTGCATGTACTATATTGACAATTCAGTATGAAATATGAAATAAAACCAAAAGTGGCGCCTCCAAACTGGCATTACGAATGCGTGAACAGAGGCAATTTGGAAGCGCCTCTTGTGGAACATTTTGTTTCTCATCACCATTCGGACATGAATATATTATTCATGGTATTGTGGGTGAATCAGAAAGCCAAAAGTATTAGACAAGATTATGAAAGACGCTTACGACAGCAAGAATCTCGGTTTATCTTTATGTTCAAAACCGTTCACCGGGAGGACTTAATTCTGAATTGGATCTCATTAGTTTTATTTGATTCTTTACATTCTGGCTGTTAAACTGTGCTGTATCTTTAAGCTCAATCTCCTGGCGATGAGCTCCACCTGGGGCCGGCTTTTTAGGTTTCATGCAACATGCAGTCAGTAGCAGTGGTTACAGAACTTTATGACCACTGCTCCATAGATATTGTTGTTATACAATTCCATGCACCATATAGATGGGGTATGTACTTTTGGTTTTATTTATATTGATATTATAGATTATATAAAGAGTTTATATTGATATTGCATTGTTGTACTTGGTCATTGTGTTGCCTTGGAAATTACTGATAATTGTTTGCAACACAGGGGTTTAGTTGTTTGGTTACTTATTGTCGCACCTTTCCTCGGTGGCAGCCACATCGGGGGATTTTTTGGGGGGGGGGTTGCTAAAAACCGCTTCGGTACTTTCCCCCCCTCTTAATATTTTTCCAGGCGGGAAATATTTCCAGGCAGGTCTTTGGAAACTTAGGTGCAGGCGATGCTGGCCACTTGGGCTGCTGTTTTAATTCCTGGCTCCAGATGCGCAGCACTATCGTTTTGCAAGGATAATTAATTTCATATAAAGCACAGGACAAGGATGGGCTTGTGATTCACTCCTGCTATTTTTTTTTAACTCACAACAACTTCATTTTATAATGATGTGTTTAATATGTCAGGCGTCTCCTTGAACCTTGGGAGAAAGGCGGGCTAGAAATATACGGATCAAGAATTCTTGGACGTGACTCGCCCTCCCCTGAACCCCAAGGCACTCTGGCCCCCCAAAAAGACACACATGGGGATATGGGATTGGGAGGAAACTCCCATCTCTTGCGGGGGCGCAGTTAGTGCCAGCACCGTCCGTTAAGAGTTTGGTTGTAATCTTCGACACCTCCCTTTCCATGGAGGCGCAGATTGCAGCTATAACAAAGGCGGCATTTTTCCATCTCCGCCAAGCTAAGCAGTTGGCTCCTGACCTCTCTCGCCCTGACCTAGCCACTGTGATCCACGCGACGGTCACCTCCAGACTGGATTATTGTAACTCGCTCTACGTGGGGCTGCCCTTAAGACTGACCCAGAAACTCCAGCGGGTGCAGAATGCTGCAGCGAGACTCCTTACGGGGTCTTCGCTGCGAGATCACATTCATCCGGTGCTATATCAACTGCACTGGCTCCCGGTGAAGTACAGGATCAGGTTGAAGGTGCTGGTTTTAACCTTTAAAGCCCTATACGGCCTAGGACCCTCGTACCTACGGGACAGCCTCTCCTGGTATGCCCCACAGAGAAACTTACGGTCTTCAAATAAAAACATCTTGAAGGTCCCAGGCCACAGAGAAGTTAGGCTGGCCTCAACTAGAGCCAGGCCCTTTTCGGCTGTGGCTCCGACCTGGTGCAACACTCTGTCACAAGAGACTAGGGCCCTGCGGGACTTGACATCTTTCCGCAGGGCCTGCAAGACAGAGCTGTTCCGCCAGGCCTTTGGCCAGGGCACAGCCTGACTCCCTCCCTCGGCAATCTTCGCGGAGCTCTGGCCCAATAGTGGCCAGTGGCTTGAATTTAATTGATTTTATAATGAATGATTTTAGAGTGTTGTTTGTGTTGTACTTTTGTATTGTTTTATTGTTGTTAGCGGCCCTGAGCCCGGCTTCGGCTGGGGAGGGCGGGATATAAATAAAATTTATTATTATTATTATTATTCTTTCCTTTCCTCCTAGATTCCTAAGCGCCTCTACAAAGCCCTCTCTCTGCTGAAGAAAGAGTATGAACTCAGCAAACTCCAGCAACGTCTTGGGCGGGAGGTGAGCAGAAGGTCTCCTGGGAGGTATTTTGGGGCAGAACAAGGCAATAATAATGATGATGATAATAATATAATTTATTATTTCTACCCTGCCCATCTGGCTGGGTTTCCCCAGCCACTCTGGGCAGCTCCCAACAAAAGATTAAAAATACATTAAAACATCAGTCATTAAAAATGTCCCTAAACAGGGAACATTTTCCAGATGTCTTCTAAAAGTCAGATAGTTGTTTCCCTCCTTGACATCTGACAGGAGGGCGTTCCACAGGGCGGGAGCCACCACCGAGAAGGCCCTCTGCCTGGTTCTCTGCAACCTCACTTCTCGCAGGGAGGGAACCGTCAGAAGGCTCTCGGGAGAGAGAGACTGGTGTCTGGGGTGGAGACGCTCCTTCAGGGATACTGGGCTGTTTGGGGCTTTCAAGGTCAGCACCAACCCTTTGAATTGTGCCCGGAAACGTCCTGGGAGCCAATGTAGGTCTTTCAGGAGCGGTGTTAAGTGGTCTCCACTCCCAGTCCCCTGTCTGGCTGCCGCATTCTGGCTTAGTTGTAGTTTCCGGGTCACCTTCAAATGGAGCCGCACAGAGAGCGCATGGCAGTAGTCCAAGCGAGAGATAACCAGAGCATGGACCACTCTGGCCAGACACTGCGGGCAGGGAGGGTCTCATCCTGTGTACCAGGTGGAGCTGCCCTGGACACAGAACTGACCTGCGCCTCCATGGACAGCTGTGGGTCCAAAATGCCTCCCAGGCTGCGCACCTGGTCCTTCGGGGACCCAGTTGCCCCATTCAGGACAGGGCGGCCTGCTCTCACCCACGCCCCTCGGCCGTCTCCCCTGTCTCCCCTCCGTCAGGTGGAGGAGAAGATAAAGCAGACGCACCGCAAGTACCTCTTGCACGAGCAGCTGAAGATCATCAAGAAGGAGCTGGGCCTGGAGAAGGAGGACAAGGACGCCATCGAGGAGAAGTTCCGGGAGCGGCTGAAGGACCTGGTGGTCCCCCAGCACGTCATGGAGGTCATCGACGAGGAGCTGAACAAGCTGGGGCTGCTGGACAACCACTCGTCCGAGTTCAACGTCACACGGAACTACCTGGACTGGCTGACCTCCATCCCCTGGGGCAAGTGCAGCGAGGAGAACCTGGAGCTGGCCAGAGCCCAGGCCGTCCTGGAAGAGGACCATTACGGCATGGAGGACGTCAAGAAGAGGGTTCTGGTAAGGACACACTCTGCTCCTCCGAGGCGGAAACACAGGCCGCGTTTTCCCCAAGCGCTGAACCACGGTTAGGTATGAACCATGCTTTGCTCCCTTTCTTCTTTTTGAAGAGCAGTGGACAGAAGATAGGTACCGTATTTTTCGCTCTCTAAGACGCACCAGACCACGAGAGACACCTAGTTTTTGGAGGAGGAAAACAAAACAAAAATATTCTGAATCTCAGAAGCCAGAACAGCAAGAGGGATCGCTGCGCAGTGAAAGCAGCAATCCCTCTTGCTGTTCTGGCTTCTGGGATAGCTGTGCAGCCTGCATTCACTCCATAAGACGCACGCACATTTCCCCTTACTTTTTAGGAGGGAAAAAGTGAGTCTTATAGAGCAAAAAATACGGTATTTTCTTTTATTCTTATTTATTGAATTTATATATCGCCCTCTAAACCACGGTTTTTTTAAGAGCAACAGACAGAAGGCATGTACAAACTCGCAACTCGTGAACAAATGGGGTATTAGCGTATTATTATTATTAATTGAATTTATATGCCACCCTATACCCAGAGGTCTCAGGGCGGTTCACAGAACAAGCAGAACGTAGACAAACTTTTAATGATGTTTGGCATTCGTTTTTAAAAACACTTGTTTTAGCTTAAATACAGGGCAACTACAGTAGCAATCTCGTAATAAGTTCTGGGTTTTTTAAATTGTATTGTATATGGGGGCTGTCCACCCCCCCTTTTCCACATCTTATTTTACCCTGTCCAGTTACAATTATATATACGCACACATACATACATATTTATGTTTTTATTTTCCGTTAAAGAATATTAATAATTGAAAACTAATAAGAAGTATGTAACAACAACAGGAGATAAACTTGTTTTCTTGGCTGTCTTTCTGACCCATCTCTGTCCCCCCCCCCCTGCTGCCCAGGAATTCATTGCGGTCAGCCAGCTGCGAGGCTCCACTCAGGGCAAGATCCTCTGCTTCTTTGGCCCCCCCGGCGTGGGCAAGACCAGCATCGCCCGCTCCATCGCCCGGGCCTTGAACCGCGAGTATTTCCGCTTCAGCGTCGGAGGGATGACGGACGTGGCCGAGATCAAGGGGCACAGGTGGGGGGCCGTCGGCCGCAGACAGTTTAGTTGGGGGGTGGACTGGATGATGCCCTGGGGCTCCCTGGTTCCAACTCTGCGGTCCTGTGCTTCTCACGCAGGCGGACATACGTGGGGGCCATGCCAGGAAAGATCATCCAGTGCCTGAAGAAGACCAAGACGGAGAACCCCCTCATCCTGATCGACGAGGTAACGGGGTCTTGCTCATTGATTGACTGATTGATTGATTTGTCAGGAGGTTTTTAATGAATTGATTTTTTTCGTGTATTTTTTATTGTTAGTTGGAAGCCGCCCAGAGTGGCTGGGGAAACCCAGACAGATGGGCGGGGTATAAATAATAAATTATTGTTATTATTTGTATGCCACCCCCATGGTCCAGCCCGGACACCAGGGTCCCTCTCCCAAGGGCCTTCTGGCAGTTCCCTCCGTGCGAGAAGTGAGGTTACAGGGAAGCAGGCAGAGGGCCTTCTCCGTGGTGGCACCCACCCTGTGGAACGCCCTCCCATCAGATGTCAAGGAAATAAACAACTATCTGACGTTTAGAAGACATCTAAAGGCAGCCCTGTTTAGGGAAGCTTTTAATGTTTGAAGTTTTATTCTGTTTTTAATATTCTGTTGGGAGCCGCCCAGAGTGGCTGGGGAAACCCATCCAGATGTGTGGGGTATAAATAAGAAATTATGATTATTCTCCTTCCGTGCTCTTACTAATTGATTGATCGACAGATTGATTGATTTGTATTCCGCCCTACATCTGAGGGCAGCTCACAACATAACGTAACCCAAGTTACGTAATGGAAACAAGAAGAACCTCAAAAAAACCCCACAAAACTATAACGCCCCCTCCCCACCAACACATTTTAAAGGGTATATATAGGATGTTAGTCAGCTCAAGGTCTGGTTGAAGAGGAAGAGTTTTGCCTAGAATAATGAAGGCGCCAGGCGACCGGGGGGGGGAGCATTCCACAGATGCGGAGCCTCCACAGAAAAGGCCCCGCTCTTGCGTCAGCACCCTTGGGGGGCCCGCTCATCTCTGGCGCTGACGTGGCTCCTGTGCCGCAGGTGGACAAGATTGGCAGGGGCTACCAAGGGGACCCTTCCTCCGCCCTCCTTGAGCTGCTGGACCCAGAGCAGAATGCCAACTTCCTGGACCACTACCTGGACGTCCCGGTTGACCTCTCCAAGGTACCTTCCCTCCCTCCGCTCTCTCTCTCTCTCTCTCTCTCTCTCTCTCTCTCTCTCTCTCTCTCGCATGGCTGGGCTCCCTGGACCCTTGGCGGTGGGGTGGGGTGTTTGGCTGGGCCCCCCAGCAGCCAGCAGGACCAGTGGTTAGCGGGGAGGGAGCCCGGGATCTGATCATATTTCTGTATGCTGCTTTTCGTCTTTTTAAAACGTTTTACCCAATTTCCAGAAATTCCACTACATTTCCCCCCCAAAAAATCCTTTAAATTACCGATTTCCCACCTCCCCCCCCCCCCCGCGAAGTTTTTCTTAACTCTCCCCGCATTTGTCGCAGCCCATCTTCCCTCTTCTTCTTACGGCAAAATCGTAGCACCACCGTCTCTAAATCTTCCTGCTCCAGTCCTGCTCACGGATGCTTCATGTTGTATTTCTTCAAATAATCTGAATAATTTTTTCCCCAAAAAAGAGAGAGAAAATCGTCATTTGATTTTCTTATTTTGGCTGTCAAGAGTTGACATAGTTTGTAATTTTGGTTCTCCATTCTTCTCTGGTTGGAACTTTTTTGTTTTTCCATTTCTGGAATACACACATAAGCAACTTAACTATATATATTTTTGGAATTTCTGTCCCTGTGATCCGTAGCAGAAAAGTTGTTATTTTTGGTGGGCTCACCTTTTTCTAATCTGTTCCTATATCGCTTCCCTGAACAGCCTTCCTTTTTACACAACTCCTATCTCTGCGCCTTTTCCTGCACATGAATCGCAAAGCGGCCAGGACTGAGCGCCGCTTCTCTGTACCCGCAAGGCCAGAGGGGCTCTGGTCTGGCTTTGTGGGTCTGCCCAGGTGCCCAGCCCCAACCACGCTCTCCGCCTCGTGTGCCCCCCCAGGTGCTCTTCATTTGCACGGCCAACGTGACGGAGACGATCCCAGAGCCCCTGCGGGACAGGATGGAGATGATCAACATCTCAGGCTACGTGGCGCAGGAGAAGCTGGCCATCGCAGAGGTGAGCCTTGGGCCTGGCAGCCCCCATCGCCCCGTGGGGCTCAGCCTGCGCCTCTCAAACCCCAAAAGCCCCGGCCAAGCGGCAGGGGGATTCGAACCCTGGTCTCCCAGGGCCTCATCTTAACTTGAAATTTGCTTAAAATGAATGAGCCCGGCTCTTGTGGAAAGGCGGTTTCGTCTGTGATGCGTTTAGGGAGAACAAGGAGAGAAATGCCCTTTTTTAAAAGAGCAACAGACAGAATATAGTTGCTTTTTTATTAAAATGAATGAGCCTGGCTCTTGCAGAAAGGCTATTTCATCTGCGATGGGTTTAGGGAGTGAAATGGCCTTTTTAGCGGGCGCCAGGCTTAAGTCCGCCTCTGGGTTTAGCTCTTTTCAAAACCCACAAAAGAGGGCGGGAGGTGAGCTGCTGCTAAGAATTGGGCTTCTATAGAGAATGGTAGAATTGGAAGGGAGGAATCTCAACTCGGGGGGGGGGGGGGGACGGACACAGCCCCAGAGTCTGGCCATTCAGCCCAACTCACTCTGGGATGGAGGGAAAATGAGGTTTCAATGAGGACCAGATCCCCCAGGCGCTGTTTATACGATCGGGCGTTCCTTTATGACATCTACCACACTTTTCCGTGTATGAGCCAAGTTATTTTTCTGATAAATCAGTGTCAAAAATTTGTAGCTGTCTTATACATGGGTAGTGCAGAGTGGGAACAAAGGATTTGCTGCTTCTGTGAGTGGAGATTGGCAGCGGCAAGCGACCGTTGGCTTATGCAGTGTTGGGCAGTTGGATGAGCAATTTTCTGCTTCCCATCCCAAAAAAAGCTCCAAAACTGTGGGCAATCACCCCCCAAATTTTCTAAATTTCAAGTCCCACAAAATAGGGGGCGTCCTATACACAGGGGCGTGTTATACACGAAAAATACGGTGTGTTATACAGTGGTACCTCAGGTTAAGTACTTAATTTGTTCTGGAGGTCCGTTCTTAACCTGAAAGTGTTCTTAACCTGAAGCACCACTTTAGCTAATGGCTGCCGGAGCACGATTTCTGTTCTCATCCTGAAGCAAAGTTCTTAACCTGAAGCACTATTTCTGGGTTAGCGGAGTCTGTAAACTGAAGCATATGTAACCTGAGGTACCACTGTATAGGGTTTTGTGTCATTTGTGGGGGGGCCTGACCCCATCTCTCTTTCCCTCCCCCAGAGGTACCTGGTCCCCCAGGCCCGGGTCCTGTGCGGTCTGGATGAGGCCAAGACCAGCATCACGCCGGACGTCTTGACCGTCCTCATTAAGCAATACTGCCGGGAGAGCGGGGTGAGGAACCTGCAGAAACAAGTGGAGAAGGTGAGAGGGGAGCCCCTCTTTGGCTGGTGGGGAAGGGGGGAGAACTGAGGCATTGTGTCGCCCCCCAAAACAAGGGCTCCAACCCCCATCCCATTTGCTCGCTCAGGTGCTGCGGAAATCGGCGTACAAGATTGTCAGTGGGGAGGCGGAGAAGGTGGAGGTGACGCCAGAAAATCTCCAGGATTTTGTCGGGAAGCCCATCTTCACGGTGGACCGGATGTATGACGTGACCCCCCCTGGGGTGGTGATGGGGCTGGCCTGGACCGCCATGGGTGAGACTCGGAAACGCCTTCTCTCTCTCTCTCTCTCTCTCTCTCTCTCTCTCTCTCTCTCTCTGGATAATAATTTTATTACTTTTCAATTACAATAATCCAATTCTAGCCTCATTGTATCAATGTCAAAATGACAATACAATTCCCAATACAGTGGTACCTTGGTTCTCGAACACCAAAAACCCGGAAGTCCGTTCCAAAACCAAGGAGCGCTTTGCCATAGAAAGGAACGCAAAACGGATTAATCCGTTCCAGACTTCCAAAAACAAGCCCTAAGACAGCAACTGAACATGAACTTTGCTATCTAATGAGACCACTGAGCCATAAAACGAAAGCAAGAATCAATGTACTGTACTATAAAATAAATAAGACAGTATTGTAGATGATAAAATGAAGATTAAACTCTTTTCTTAGCTGCACTGATGATGGTCAGTGTTTGGATGGGGGGCTTTTATCCATTTCCCCAGTTGCAGTCTATCAGTAGGTAAACGTGAGTTCCACAGTGTCACAAAAACAAATTAACTGGAAATGCCTCAAAAACAAAAATGCTAAATAAAGAGCAAAAAGCAAAGTGCCAGACTCATGGCGAGGCAAACTAAGGCCTGGGGGCCATTTGCGGCTCAATCGCCTTCTCAGCGTGCTTTTACATGATTAGAATGTGTCCTTTTATTTAAAACGCATCTCTGGGTTATTTGTGGGGCATAGGAATTTGTTCATACTTTTTTTCCAAAATATAGTCCGGTCCCTCACAAGGTCTGAAGGACAGGGGACCGGCCCCCTGCTGGAAAAGGCTGCTGACCCCTGGCCAAACTTTATCCATTCCGAAAATCTGTTTGACTTCCGAAATGTTCAGAAACCGAGGCGTGGATTCTGATTGCTGCAGGCGCCCCAGAAATAATAGTCGACAGCCGGAAAACGGAACTCTTACTTCCGGATTTTCGTGTTTGAGAACCAAGGTCCCACTGTATTCATAAAAGAGGTGGCGTTATATCTGGGGCGCTGGAGGTTTTGAGGTGTGACTGGCCCCTCTGGTTGGGTCCCCAGCTCTTCTGTGTTTTTGGCGTTTGGGAACCAAGGTCCCCCTGAATGTCTCGCCCCCTTTTCCCCTCCCAGGCGGCTCCACCTTGTTTGTCGAGACCTCCCTCCGCCGCCCCAAGGACCGAGAGAGCAAGGAGGGCTCCCTGGAGGTGACCGGGCAGCTGGGCGACGTCATGAAGGAGAGCGCCAAGATCGCCTACACCTTCGCCCGGGCCTTCCTGATGGAGAGGGATCCTGGCAACGACTTCCTGGTGACGTCTCACCTCCACCTGCACGTCCCGGAGGTAGGAAAGAGGCAGGATGGGGTGCTGTTCAGGGTTCCCTCTTCCTCCTTCTCCCACCCCAAACAAACAGTCGTTAAGCTTTCTAGTCCTCACAAAGCACTTTTTGCTGGTGGCTCCAAGGTTGCTGTTTTTTGCTCTCTCAAGCTTTTGAGTCAGGAAATTAATAAAAATAATGTATTATTTATACCCCACCCACCTGCCTGGGTTTCCCCAGACACTCTGGGTGGCTTCCAACAAGAGATTAAGAATGCAATAAAACATCAGTCATTAAAAACTTCCCTAAACAGGTAATCTGCCTTCGGATGTCTTCTAAAAGTCAGATAGTTGTTTATTTCCTTGACATCTGATGGGAGGGTGCCACCACCGAGAAGACCCTCTGCCTGGTTCCCTGTATGGAGGGAACTGCCAGAAGACCCTCAGAGCTGGACTTTAGTGTCCGGGGTGGAGACGCTCCTACTGGGCCATTTAGGGCTTTCAAGGTCAGCACCAACACTTTGAATTGTGCTCGGAAACGTCCTGGGAGCCAGTGTAGGTCTTTCAAGACCGGGGTTATGTGGTCTCCACTCCCAGTCCCCAGTCTGGCTGCCCCATTTTGGATTAGTTGCAGTTTCTGGGTCACCTTCCAAGGTAGCGCCACGTAGAGCGCATGGCAGTAGTCCAAGCGGGAGATAACCAGAGCATGCCCCACTCTGAGTTTGAAGGCGGCAAGATTCCCCCACCCTCTCTGTTATTATTACTGAGTGGGGGTTCCTGGTCTCTGATCTGCGCAGACTAAGCCTTGCCTCTCCCTCTCTCTCTGTGCGTAGGGAGCCACCCCGAAGGACGGGCCCAGCGCCGGCTGCACGATCGTGACGGCCTTGCTGTCCCTGGCGATGGGGCAGCCCGCGAGGCAGAACGTGGCCATGACCGGGGAGGTGTCTCTGACGGGCAAGATCCTTCCCGTCGGAGGAATCAAGGAGAAGACCATTGCGGTAAGTCGGGGAGCAGAACTGCAGCACGTCTTCCAGGCAGGGATTGGGGATTGATCC
This sequence comes from Podarcis raffonei, assembly GCF_027172205.1. Lineage (NCBI taxonomy): Eukaryota > Metazoa > Chordata > Lepidosauria > Squamata > Lacertidae > Podarcis > Podarcis raffonei. Next base: position 12,812,963 of record NC_070619.1, on the reverse strand, counting down.
TGCACATCAACTCTGCCAACCGTTCTCCATTCTGCGTACCTGTAGCATTTCTCTATTAGGCTACCATTTCTTATCCCAAAGAATGGTAGCGTTGGGAAGGGACCCAAAGGCTCATCCAGCCCAACCCCTTGCAATGCAGGAATCTTTTTGACCAACATGGGGCTCGAACCCACAGCCCCGAGATTAAGAGTCTCAAGCTCCATACCGAATGAGCTATCCCGGGACAGGAGCCAACCAAACCTCCGATGCCCTTTTAAAATGTGTTTTTTTGGGGAGGGGTTGCTATTGGGTTGTTGTTTTTTTATTAGGTATTCTGTGGTTTTATATCTTGATTTTATTCTGTGAACCACCCTGAGACCTGCCCTGCCCCATTTTTCAGATTAAAATGTGTGTTTTAACCTGGTTTTTAGCTTGTTGTCAATTTTGATTACTTTTCAGTGTGTTTAAAATACAGTGGTACCTTGGTGTACGAACTTAATCTGTTCTGGAATTCCATTCTTAAACCAATGCGTGCTTTCCCATAGCAGTGGGGGGCTCAATTTACACTCAACAGGAAGTGGAACATGTTCTGTTTCCAAGCCAAAGTTCACAAGGCAGCCTTCTTAATCCAAGTTGTTCATAAACGAAGCTGTTCTTAAACCAAGGTACCACTGTAGTTAACTTTCCTTGATTTTATTCTTTTGCAAACCGCTCTGAGTTTTTTGGGGCATTGCCATTTCCTCCAACCAAGCGGTGTAAATGTTTTTTTGCTCAATCCGCATTAACTGTGCCTTTCTCCATGCCCTCCTAGGCCAAGCGAGCCGGGGTCTCCTGCATGATCCTCCCTCTGGAGAACAAGAAGGACTTCTGCGACCTTGCCGACTTCATCACGGAAGGACTGGAAGTGCATTTCGTCGAGCACTACAAGGAGATCTTTGACATTGTTTTCCCAAAGCGCGATGCCCAGGGAGGAGACTGAGCGCCTGGGCTCTCGCTGCCTTTGTTCCTCCTGACGCCGCCGTGTCTGAGCTCCGGCCCTGGGTCCAGGGGAAAGAGATGGACAGAGTGGGCCACCCTCCAATTATGCCTCCGTTGCCACGAGATGTGCTGCACACCAAAGGATGTGAATTATGAACCAATTAAAAAGCCTTTGAAATTTCCAACGCAAAGAAGTCCTGCGGAATGTGTTGAAATGGCAACGGGCGGCAGACGCAAGCGGGGAAGAGTTGCGCATCGCACGAAGGCAGCTGCTAGAGAGAAGTTTGCAGGGTAAGGCTATGCAGCGGAACCTCGGTTGTCGAACGTGTTCTGGAAGACTGTCTGGCAACCAAAAATTGGCGTCAACCGAGGCCGACTTCCAAAAGTGATTTGAAAACAGAACCAAATTTTTCAGCTTCCAAAGCATTCGACAACAGAGGTTCCACCTTTCCCCCCCTCGGCTTACCGTATTTTTCGCTCTGTAAGACACACTTTTTTGTGCGTCTTAGGGAGTGAATGCACGCTGCGCAGTTTTCGCTGAAGCCAGCAGAGCAGGAGCGCCTCTTGTTCTGCTGGCTTCCCAGCGAAGCAGGATGAGGGGTGGAAGGGAGCCCCTTTTGTCCCCCATCCCGCTTTGCTGGGAAGCCAGCTTTTTAGGCAGGGGGGAGAAGGGATGGAGGGCAGCCCCTCAGTCCCTTCTCCCACCTCCTGGAAAAGCGAGCAAGAGCTGTGGCGTCTTCTAGAGCGAAAAATATGGTAATCCCCACAGATGACGCTTCCAGATTTATTTCTTTGAAATAAGTTTATTGGGTACTTTCTTTTTGGGGTGGGGGAACAGGGAGCCGCTAGTCCTTCTTGGCGGCTGCTTTCCTCATGGCCGCCAGGACGTTGCTCAGCTCCTCCCTCTTCCTCTTGGCGCGGATGTGCGTGCCCACCTGCGGAAGCAAAAAAGAAGCAGTCAGGGGGGGGGGGGAATCCAGCCCCGCAACTTCTCCCCTACCCAGAAGGGATGATGGGAATTGTAGCTGAAAGAGTCCAAGTTCGGGAGGCTCTGCTCTGGACATTGTGTGCACTTGGGGGGCACACGTGCAAAACCCCCCCCCCCGGAATAAATGCGGGAGGGGGGACTCGGGTGCAAGGCGGCTACTCTCACCCCTTCAGTGGCAGGAGAAACAGAGCCCCTCCTGCTTCACTGAAGGGGTGCAGTCTCGCTCTCCGGGCTTCAGCAAAAGCAACGCAAAGCCTCCGGAGCGTGGGGGGGGAGCGCTTCAGAGGCTTCACATTGCTATCGCTGAAGCCAAGGAGCCTGCATTTGCTCCATAGGACGCACACACATTTCCCCTTCATTTTGGGAGGGGAAAAAGTGCGTCCTATAGAGCAAAAAATACGGTATACTCTAGTATAAGCCGACTTTGTCAGCACATGTTTTATGCTGACAAAGCCACCCTCTGCTTATACTGGAGTGAGGCGGCAGTGGCAGGACAAGCAGCCCAAAAGGAGCCCTTTCTCACCGCTGGTCCGCCCACCTCTCGCAAGGGCAGGACAGGAGCTGCGGCTGGGAGGGGTGCTGCACTGCACCTCTCCCACCCATGCCTCCCAGGCCTGCTCTTTGCAAGTGGCAGAGGAAGGAGCGGCCCAAAAGAAGCCCTCTCGGCTGCTCATTCCTCCTCCTCCGCTCTTGCAAGCAGAGGAGAGGAACTGCTCCTTCCGGGCTGCTTGTCCTTCCGCCACCACCAGCTTTGTGGTGGGGTGACCTGGCTTATACTCGAGTCAAGTTTTCCCACTTTTTTGTTCTAAAATTAGGTGGGTCAGCTTATACTCGAGTATAACCCTTCAGGCTCCCCACCCCTGCCCAGTTTCAGAGCACTCACCCTTTTCTTGATGAACTTCAGAGCTCGCTTGTCTTTGGAGACCTTGAGAAGCTCCATCGCGCGCCTCTCGTAGGGGGCGAAGCCACACACTTCCCGGATCATGTCGCGGACAAACTTGGTGTGTTTGGTCAGCCGCTGGAGGAGAAGAAATACAAGAATTAAAGCAAGACAGTGGGGAAAAATACTCGTTTCTGTTGTTGTTTTTTTTGCCCTGTTGAGTTTAACTCAAGCTGGAAGAGCACAAGACTCTTCATCTTGGGTTCAAGTCACTCCTTGAGCAATAGATTTGTCAATTCCACTGTAACAAGCCTCCTACTGCTATATACACACATATACACTTAAACCTCCTGCAAAAGCCAGGGGTAGCCCCACGAAGCCTTGACCTCAGGGCAGCAGGATGAAGGCTCCGCGCAGCTAAGCCAGAGCAGCAATCCCTCTTGCTGTTCTGGCTTCTGGGATACCCGCGCAGCCTGCATTCACTCCATAGGACACACACACATTTCCCCTTACTTTTTACTAGGGAAAAAGTGTTGCTTTATAGAGCAAAAAATACGGCATATACATACACCCCGTATTTTTCACTCCATAAGACGCACCTAGTTTTTAGAGGGGGAAAGCAAGAAAAAAAATATTCTGCACAGAGCATGTAAGCGGTTCTTGCTTTAAACCCTGTGATAGCTGCGCAGCACCTCTTGTTCTGCTAGCTTCCCAGCGGGATGAAAGGGAGCACTGAGTAGAGCCTGGCAGTGGCTCTTGGGGGCTTTTCTCCGAGGAGGAAGAAGAAGGGATTGACGGGCTGCCCTTCTCCCTCCTCGGGGAAAGCCAGCAAGAACCATATTTTTTGCTCCATAAGACGCACTTTTCCCCTCCTAAAAAGGAAGGGGAAATGTGTGCGCGTCTTATGGAACAAAAGTACAGTACATACATATATATATGCACACACACAGTGGAACCTCGGTTTCCGAACGTAATCCATTCCAGAAGACCGTTCTGAAAGCGGGAGCCTCAACACAATAGGGAAACTCAAAGTGGAAGCCACATACGACAATGGAGACATTCGACAACCAAGGTTCCATTGTATATACCATTTGTTTTAACTCTTACGTTTTACAATTCAAAATACTCCTTTTTACATGCTTAAGATATCGATGATCCTCTCCTTCCACGGTTCATTTTACGTATCATAAACCCCTGCATATTTCACAAAAACTAAACCATTCAGTATTCCATTATTGCACCCATCAAAGCTTATTTACACTGCTGAATTTATCTTAACGCTGCCAAAGTTTTCGGTGTACACTTATTTTTAAGCATTTACCCTGAGAGCAAAGGGAAGCGCTGCAGCCACTGTGGACAGAGGGCCGGGTGGGCGACTTGGGTTAAGGCTCCTATTCAACTGGACCTTTGTTCAGAGTCATGAAGACTAGAACACCGGTTTGTTTTAGGTCTCTGGAGGCACACACATATTTTATTAAATTTTCTGTTCAGCAATTTGAAACACTCATTTTAACATCCTTCAAAGATCAATGACTTCCCTCCTGCTCCTTCCATGGTTCGTTTTGCACATCATAAATCCCTGCCCATTATGTACTAAACCATTTGGTATTCCATTATCGCACCCACCCAAGCTTACCTACACTGTTTAATTTATCTTAATGCTGCAAGCATTTTTAAATATACACAGTTTCCCCTATAAATTCAATAAACGCCTTCCAATCTCCTCTAAATGTTAAATTCTTATTGTTCTCTCAGTCTGCAAGCTGCAAATATTCTGTCAGCTGAAGCGGCGTTGTTCCTCAAACTTGGGGGTCCCCAGCCCTTGCCGGACTACAACTCCCACCGTTCCGATCTAGAAGGACCGGTGGGCAGGGGATGATGGGGATTGTAGTTTATAACAGCTGGGGACCCCAAATTTGAGGAAACACTCGCCTGGCTGTTGCAGATCCTTTACAGCAGGCACCCCCAAACTCGGCTCTCCAGATGTTTGGGGACTGCAACTCCCATCATCCCTAGCTAAGAGGACCAGTGGTCAGGGATGATGGGAACTGTAGTCCCAGAACACCTGGAGGGCCGAGTTTGGGGGTGCCTGCTTTACAGGATCCCAGGTGAGTTCGGAAGAGCAAGAGCCCACAACCCACCCCCCTTTTCCCCTGACCCCAAACTCACCCCACGGCGTCGGCACTGGCGTGGCTTCACCACGTTCTTGGTCACCTTGTGGCCTTTGTTCAGGCCCACGGCCATCGGGTAGCGGATCGCCATGGCTAGAGAGAGAAAGAAAGGTTGTGATTACCACATCTACACTCACCGTACAACAACCCTGTGAGGTAGGCGAGGCCAAGGCCACCCTTTGGGGATGAGCAAGGAGTTGAAGGTGGTTCTGATTGCATTCTCCAAATGAGGAGAGCCACAGTTACGGACAGGTAACCTGTGGAACTCCCTGCCACAGGAGTCAGTGACGGCCATAGCCTTACGGGGGCTTCCAAAGAGGATTATTGTAAATATTTATCGGATTTATATACCGCCCTATACCTGGGGGGCAGTTCACAGAATAAAATGAAGATCTAAAACCACAAAATACATAACAAAAACACATTACACACATTCAGAGAGGAAGCGGCGGTGAGCAATGATGGCTGCTAGCTGTGCGGCTGAATAATACCAGAAGCCATGGCGAGGGAGCGTTTCTCAAACAAGGATTCTTGTCTGACTACAACTCCCATCTCATCCCTAGCCAGCAGGACCAGTGGTCAGCGACCGACTGACCAAATCTTTTATCATGGCCACAGCGAAGCATGAAAGCACACAGAACATGACAATCAAACCTTCGGTGGCACATGTGTCAATCCTAGCAGCACAAGACCTGGCCACTGAATATGTCAGAGTTCAGGGATGATGGGATTTGTAGTCCAACAGCCGCTGGGGACCCCCGTTTGAGAAGCATGGCTTTGGGGCAACTGGGTGACCCTTTGGACTAGATTTTATCTGTGCCTTTCCCCTCTCGTCACCTATTAAAGCCATCTAGGCCTGTGACACCCCCATACTTTGTGGCAAGGAGTTCCATAGGGCATAGTCATTTCTTCCTCTTTATTCCCCCCCCAATTAATTATTTTATTTTCCACATCAAAATTTACAATCACACCACAACATACTATATAAAAACCAGATTCCCAAGAATCTCCTAGACTTCTCTCCTCTCTCTTATTGTTAACCCTTTCCTTCTGCATCTTTTACAACAATCCAAATTTTTCTATCTCCCTTACAGTGAGGGGGGGAAAGTATTTGATCCCCTGCTAAATTTGCCTGTTTGCCCCCTGACAAAGAAATGCCCAGTCCATAATTTTAATGGTAGGTTTGCTGTAGCTGTGAGAGACAGAATAACAACAGGGAAAAAAACCCAGAAGACAAAAGCCAGAGATTCATGTGCATTATAATGCGTGAAATAAGTATTTGATCCCCTATCAACCAGTATCTTCACGGTATGTAACGAGCTGAGATTAGAAGCACCTGCTGTAAGGGAGAGGTCTTGCCCATCATCCCAGCTCGTTACAGTACCAAAAGACACCTGTCGCCAGAAGCAAGCGATCATACCAGGGCATTGAAAATGGGTTATGGGTTGAGGATAGGAATTCCAGCATGAAAATGACCCAAAACACACAGCCAAGGCAACAAAGGAGTGGCTCAAGAAGCAGCACATGAAGGTCCTGGAGTGGCCTAGCCAGTCTCCAGACCTTAATCCCTTCAAAAATCTGTGGAGGGAGCTGAAGGTTTGAGTAGCTACACATCAGCCTTGAAATCCTCCTGACTTGGATAGGATCTGCAAAGAGGAGTGGGACGAAATACCTCCTGAGATGTGTGAAACGTCTGAAATTGCCAACAAGGGTTTTGCCACCAAGTACTAAATCATCTTTTGCTAAGGGATCAAATACACCAGAGCAGGAATAAAGACAACAAACAACAACAGCAACAACTATAATAAGAATAATAAAATAATATTGTTTGTTTGCCCCCCCCTTATAAGACTTCTCAAGTCTCAAATGTAGAATAAAATGTTCATAAATGTACCAGGCAAACACATTAGTATAGAAACCACGTGTACAGGAGAGCAACTCTCCCAAGTTGACCTCAACCCTTTCTCTGCAAGGAGGAAGGAAAGGGGAACAATAATAATTGTCTTTCCATTTGGACTGTAGGGGCTTACACCTCCCTTTCAAAACACAGTCTGGCAAGTATCTGTTCAGCTGAGCAAACTACCAAGATGCGCAAGAGATTCAGGAACTATTTACCATCTCCAAGGAATGGCCAGGCTGCCCAGAAAATACAACTGAGTAAGGCATAATTACCATTATTAGAAAAGTCTGGGATCACAGGCAAGACCTTACAGCAGGTGCTTCTAATCTCAGCTCGTTACACACAGTGAAAATACCAGATCAAATACTTATTTCACTCATTAGAATGCACATCCATCTCTGACTTTTGTCTTCTGGGCTTTTTCCTCTTGTTATTCTGTCTCTCACAGCTACAACAAGCCTACCATTAAAATTATGGACTGGTCAATTCTTCGTCAGGGGGCAAATTTAGCAGGGGATCAAATACTAAGGGAAATTGCAACCCCACTAACGACTGGAACAGTTCGCAATGGGATGGGATATACACAGAGTCTACGTAAAAGAACATTGCAAAAAGAGCAATCCGTTGGTTGAGCTTTGATGTGCAATTAGGCTATTTTTAAAACTGACAGTAAATCAAATCGGGAACAAAAGGGGAAGATTGGAAGCCTTGTAAAAAACTTAATCACAAATGTATACACAAAGTAAGTAAGTAGTAATAATAATAATAATAATTTATTATTTATACCCCGCCCATCTGGCTGGGCTTCCCCAGCCACTCTGGGTGGTTTCCAAAAAAATATTAAAATACTGTAACACATCAAACATTAAAAGCTTCAGATGTTTTCCAGAAATATGAATAATTGCTTATTTTTTTATATCTCACTTTGCCTATTGTACTTTTCTGTTATAAACCTCTCAACCAATAAAGCATATATATATATATATATATATATATATATATATTTAAAAAGGAGATTTTCTCGATGGTTTTTTTAAAGATAAGCTTATAAACTGCGCCCATTCCTTATTACAAGTTTTGGCCCTGCAGATTTCTGATTTTTCGGGTCTTTTTGGCCCTTTCGGCGTAATCCGCCCCCCATTTCTTTCGGGGGGGCGCCATCTCCCATCATGCTCCGGGGCCCCGCTCTGCCTCCAGCCGCCCCCCCATCCCTGGCCTAGCAGGGTCTCCATGGGGCCCAGCCTGGAAGGGGCGCCCCATAGGGAACCGCCGCCCTCCGCCCCGCCTCGGCCGGGGCCCCCTCGCGTCCCCCGGGCTCCCCTCCGCCATTCCCACCCGCCCGGCCGCTCGCCCGCCGCCCCGCAACGGAGGATGGCCGCGGATTCTCCCTCGCCGCCCCGGAGGAGCTCACCTGCCGCCGCTGCTGCCTCGTCCAGGTCCCGCCGGAAAAAGGAACGCCGGAAGTGGAGGACGCGGCTATGTGCGCTTGCGCGACCCAGCCCCGCCGGAAATGGAGGAAACATAGAGACGCCGCTTCCCAGAGAGGCCGGATGTGATTGTCCCGACCCGGAAGTTGTCATTTCCGGCTCTGACACAGCGATGGCGGCGGCGGTGATGCCGGTTCCCCGCGCGGAGCTGAAGCTGGTGCGGCTGCTGAGCCGCTGCGAGGCGCTGGCGGCCGACCGGCGCGGGCCGGACGAGTGGCGCCTGGAGAAGGTCCGTGCGCGGCGAGGGGCGGGGACCCACAATGCACGGCGGGGTTGCCATGGGAACGAGGGGCCCGCCCCTTTTGGGCAGCCGCCTGGCAGGCCGGCATCCGGCAGGGGCAGCTTTTCCTGCAAAGAGCAGCACCTGTGGGCCGCCTGCCTGCGTCTATTCTCAGATTTGGGGGGTTTCATTAAAAAAAAAAATGCAATTTCATATACTCTCAGGATTATAAGAATTAAAAATAATTATAAATACTGTCACTTGCTAAAACAATTAAAAAATCTTACCTTTATTATAAACAACTTCAAATCCAATAAATCTGAAGATCGCTTAAATGGCTCAATGTAAATTTACAAGTGGACGCGCACTGTCAATCAATCAATAGACTTTATTTGCGTAGCCGACAGGCCATAGCATCAGAGGACAAACACCGACAAAAATTCATTACAAATATAGATACCATAAAATCTTATGACCTATTAAAACCCTAGGTAGAAACTGGATTATCATTCGTCAATGACCCTCTGTCCCATGGGCAGCAGCCTTTTCTCTGGTAGATTGTTCCAGGTCGGTTAAGTAACTGTTTACAAACAGTCTTTGCAATTATTATCAGCAATTTGTTATTTACTATGCTGCCCCGTTGCTCAAAAAAGTTCATGGAGCAGCTTAGCAATGAGTACCGTATTTTTCGCTCTATAGGATGCACTTTTTCCCCTTCAAAAATGAAGGGGAAATGTGTGTGCGTCCTATGGAGCAAAGAAGCCATAGCCCTGCGACCTTCTCCCGGCTGGAGAGGTGTCGCGCGACTACGGCAGGAGCCTCTCCGCTGCGCGCCTTTCCCCACTCCCCGACCTGCTCTTTGGGGCTGGTGGTGGGCTTCCCCTGCCAGCCCCAAAGTGCAGGTCGAAAGGAACCTGAAGCCTTGGCAGAGACCTTGTCACCCAGCTGGGAAAATGTGTGTCTTCTGTTGTTTCTCAGCAGGCACATTAAACCACCATTTCCCACGTGACCAGCTGATATTTTGAAGGTCTTAGGTCTGTGTAACAGATGCAGGGAATCTGAAAACGCAAAGAAAATCTCCGAGGTCATATTGTAGCAAAAATGTAGCACTCGCAGGCAACTGTTTCCCAGTTTGTCGGTGTTTATACTCCATTTTTTTAGATTTGCCTTGAGAGAGTCTTTAAACCTCTTTTGTTGACCACCAGCATTACGCCTTCCATTTTAAGTTCCTTTTGGGGGTTGGGTCTTGGTGGCGCCCCTCACCACAAGGCTGTAATTTCAGAAGGTTTTTGGAGCGTTGGCAACCTTCCGGCCGTGCAAGGCGATCTCACGGAATGTCCTGCCACCTGCAACCCGGTCGCCACTGGGTGTCGCCCTCGGCCTGAGGGGGCTGCGTTCCAGCTTTGCCTTGGGAGGACCTTGACAGAGCGAGCCTCTCCGCCCCCCGCCCCCATCACGATCAAGCTGCCACGTCATGTCATGGGTCCGTTCAGAGCCAGAGGGTTGCTGTGTCCTCGTGGTCTCCCTCCCGTTAGAGTCAGGGAACGTCGCTTAAGTCATAACGCTCTGCTAGGAATTGTGAGCGGGGAGAGTTGCTGCTGCTGCTGCTGCTGCTACTACAGTCAAATCCTGCTTCCAGTTGCAACTGGAACTGGTGCAAACTGGTGCATGTAGCCAGCCACTGGGAGGACAGGAGGCTGGACCAGGTGGGCCCCCTTTGGCCTTTGCTTTTTGAAATATTTTTTGGTTTTACAAAATAAGCCACACAATTATCCCAGTTTTGAAATAAATTATCCCAATTTTGAAATAAAACAAGATTCTTCCGAATCTTTTTTTTTTTTAAATACACTATTTATTAAATTTCCATTTTACAGTGGTACCTCAGGTTGCAGACACTTCAGGTTACAGACGCTTCAGGTTACAGACTCCGCTAACCCAGAAATAGTACCTCGGGTTAAGAACTTTGCTTCAGGATGAGAACAGAAATGGCGTGGCAGCAGCGGGAGGCCCCATTAGCTAAAGTGGTGCTTCAGGTTAAGAACAGTTTCAGGTTAAGAACGGACCTCCGGAACGAATTAAGTACTTAACCCGAGGTACCACTGTATATTATTACAATACCATAACATTTTTCAATGATATTGATTCAATTGAAATGTCGACCTCCTTCTCTCCCAACTCGTGGTTCCTGAATTATTATTTTTTAAATTCTTTTAGCATTTGTACATTTTCCTCCTTACTTCTCTATGAAGAAGTGCGGCAACGAAAAGCCCCTTTCAAATGCCCTAAATAGGTTACTTGAAGGCGGGTTTCTGTGGCACCTCCAAACCGAATGTCTTTCTGGGCTGCCCCTTCACTTGAAGGCGGCTCTGGCCCAGTGTTGCTCACACCAGTTCCCTCTCTTTCCTTCCCAGTACGTCTCTGCTCTGGAAGAGATGCTCCTTGACCTCCAGAAACACTCCAGGTGAGTTCCTTTCCCTGGTGGGATCTGCAGAGGTCTCAGAACCATAGAATTCTGCAGGGCAGAAATCGCAACGAAAGCTTCCAATCTCTGCTTAAACACCTCCAAGAAAGGAGAGTCTGAGGGAGTCCCTTCCCCTTTCAAACAGCTCTTGCCTTCAGAAAGTTCCTCCTGGTGTTTAGTCGGAATCTCCTTTCTTGGAACTTGAAGGCCTGGGTTCGAGTTCTACCCTCCAGAGCAGGAGAAAACCAGGCTTGCTCCGTCTCCCATGCGACACAGCCCTTCAGATATCTCCTCTCAGCCTCCTCTTCTCCAGGCTGAACACTCCCAACTTCTTCAACCGTTCCTTGTAAGGCTTGGGTCTCCAGACCCTTGATCATCTTGGTCGCCCTCCTCTGAACGCCCTCCGGCTTGTCAATACCCTCTGGAGGTACCCAGAACTGAACTTGGGACTCCAGGTGGGGTCTGACCAAGGCAGAATGGAGCAGTACTATGGCTTTCCTTGATCTGGACACTAGACTTCTCTTGAGGCAGCCTAGAACAGCACTCAACTTTTCTGCTGCTGCATCACACAGTTGACTTCAAGGGCCTTCTCCAGAATCTTAGCAAAACAGATGTAGGAAGAGAGGAAACCGCTTTCTGCCATGTCAGACCATTGGGTTTCAGGCAGGGGGAGAGCAGGGATGCCAGAAACCAGGCGGTCCACTGGCCTGATCCAGCCACTTTCCTTAACGTCCCGATGTTCCCCTTTCAGCAAACCTGCTCCCGAGGTGCTGAACGAATATTCCCGCAAGGTGGATTTCCTGAAGGGGCTGCTGGAAGCAGACAAGCTGGTAAGGCCCATTGTGTGTGGACTTCCTTCGTGGTGGGCCTTCTCCCCGACAGCAGAAGGCCGGGCTGCATCGTCGTGTTGTAAACAAAAATTGTCCTTCTTCCCTTATGGGGTACCCAAGAGCCCATATAGAGTCCTTACATAGGTTCCCTATTGGTAGGAGAGAATAACAGAGGCCAAGCAGAGAACATTGAGAAGCAAAGCAGCTAGTAAGCCTTATCTTTATTGATCTGTTGCAACAGGGTGCTCCCCTCACCTGCAGGAGAGAGGAGGGACCCAGAAAAATGGCATGCAAGGCCTTATAAAGGCTTTTGAAATTGCCACCCTGTAGATCAAGACCACCCCCAGAAACATCATACCTACATCACAGAAGGGGTGTAACCTAAGACCACCCCTCAGATACATCACACCTACATCACAGAAAAGGCGGTCTAAAACAGAACATTTGAATGTTGTTTGTTGTTTATCTCCTGTCTGGCAGGTTACTTGATTGGATTTCCTGCTGAGCCTGGCCAGTCTTTTGTAGTGATAAATACTTAGTTCCTGGGCCAGGTCACAGGCTCACACCCTAGTCAAACACAGACATACCCTGAAGACAGGATTTGTGAAGGAAAAGACAATGGGGAGGCTTTTCCAGTTTGACCTTGCAGAGAAAGGATTTGCTCAGTTTGGGAATCAAAATGGTTCCAGGTCGGTCTTCCTGTGCTGATCTATGTACATGCTTGGTTGGTACACTTATGAACATTACCATATATCTAAGACCATAAAATTCCTATCACAGTCGCAAGCCCCTTTCTCCCTCCCGGTCTCTCTCTCTCTTTTCCTCCGCAGTTGTCGTCTTCCGAAAAGGCCCTGGCCAACCAGTTCCTGGCCCCCGGGAGGACCCCAACCACCACCAAGGAGAGGACGCCAGCCACCAAGACGGTGCATCTACAGACCAAGGCCCGCTACACGGGAGAGATGAGGAATGAGCTTCTTGGTACAGTTATGTCTCTCCGGCCGAGGCTGGCGGCGGCGGCTCCTCTCAGCGCTCCCCCCTGGGGGGTTGCTTGGGCTCGCTGCTTCCTTCACCTCGGCTCTGGCTCTCTGTGTGCGCACCTGTTTCCATGTGGGGACTCCCCTGATGGCATCTTCCGTCTTGAGGGACAGGCTAAGTTCAGAGGGGGACGTGGGTTAAACCGCAGAGCCTAGGGCAGGGGTCAGCAACCCGCGGCTCCGGAGCTGCATGTGGCTCTTTTACACCTTTGCCGCGGCTCTGGGGCAGATACTAGCGAGGGGAGGAGGCACATTGTGCGCCCCGACACTCCCCACTGTGGCGGGCGCTGTACTGGCTGTGACGTCGCATGGGGGCAGTGCGTGCGTTAGTCACGCACCGTCCCGACGTCACCTTCCTGCCCGCCCGCTACATTGTAAGGGGCATGTACGCTGGTCACTGCATTGAAAGGGGGCATGTACGCTGGTCACTGTTTTGAAGGGGAGTGAAGAACACACACACACAGGAGTAATTCTGAGGGGTCAAACAAAGAAATAATAAAAAGTGACAAAAAAGTTATTTTTATAATGACGAGTTTTGCGGCTCCCAGTTTTTTTTTCTTCGGAAACGGGTCCAAGTGGCTCTTTTTGTCTTAAAGGTTGCAGACCCCTGGCCTAGGGCTTGCCGATCAGAAGGTCGGTGGTTCAAATCCCTGTGACGGGGTGAGCTCCCGTTGCTCGGTCCCTGCTCCTGCCAACCTAGCAGTTTGAAAGCACCTCAAAGTGCAAGTAGATAAATAGGTACCGCTCCGGCGGGAAGGTAAACGGCGTTTCCGTGTGCTGCTCTGGTTCGCCAGAAGCGGCTCAGTCCTGCTGGCCACATGACCCAGAAGCTGTACGCCGGCTCCCTCGGTCAATAAAGTGAGATGAGCGCCACAACCCCAGAGTCGGTCACGACTGGACCTAATGGTCAGGGGTCCCTTTACCTTTACCTAAGTTCAGGGGGGCGGAATCCTTTTCTGCCACAGGGCCATGTTCCCTTCCGGGAACCAGTGTTAGCTATATCAGCTGGGTGCCAAATGGCTCCTTAAACCAAGGTTGCAGTTGGCAAAACAGATACAGTCGGACCTCGGCTGTCGAACTTACATCTGTTCCGGGAGTCGAAACGGTTCGAAAACCGAGGCAGAGCTTCCGACCGGCTGCAGGAGCTTCCTGCGTTCAATCGGAAGCTGCATCGGATGTTTGGCTTCCGAAAAGGGTTTGCAAACGCTCGCTTCCGGGTTTGCTGCATCCGGGAGCCAAAACGTCCGACTCGCAAGGCGTCTGGGATCCAAGGTACGACTGTATCTGGTTGCCATTTTGGGGCAAGTCTTACTTTGCAAAGGATGGACTGGCTGTGGTTGATTCCCAGTTCTGGCTCGGTTAAGAGGTTTGAGAACTTGGAAGAAGGAAAGTCACTTGATTCAGGGACTGTCCACCAAGCCGAAGAGCTGAAGGCGGAGAGCCAGATAGAGGGGTGGCCTGGGGAGTGTCACAGGGGCCGGGTAGAGGTGTTCAGAGGGCCACATGGAGCCTGACATTCCCTGTTCCTGGGCAAATGTAGTTCCTCAGCCTACGACGAGGCATGAGGCGTCCAAAGGCCCCAATACCCCCGACCCCAATTCCCCCCTATCACTGAACGCTCTCTCTCTCTTCCTCCCCATCTTTCTGCTTCGCCAGGACCCCTCACGCCTGCCTGGTAAGTGTCTGCTCAGATCCATGCGTACAAAAGGCGCCTTGGTGTCTTTTTGAGGAATCAACTTCGCCCGGTTTGGGAGATCCGTTTTTATTTCCGGCGGAACTGCTTTCTCCTCCTCCTTGAGTTCATTTGGGGCTCGTCGAACCGGTTTTCACGGGGTGGGAGAATTGTAGAGTCGGAAGGGCCTCGGTTCAGTTGTGTCTATTGATTTCAATGGGTCTCCTCTGAGTAGGACCCTGTATCATCCCATCCTTTGGGTGCTCGCTAATTCTGGCTGTCTGTCAGCTCTTGGGGGTCCCTGTCACCCCTTCCCCTGCCTGCCTGCCATTACTTTTGGGGCGCTGTGCCTCCACCCTTCCCTCTTTACCCCTGTCCGCCTGCAGGTCGCCTTCTGCTGGCCTCTGGCCTTTCCTTTGCACCTCTCCCCCAGCTGACGAACACAGACAAAACCTTTTCCTCCTTCCTTCCCCAGATCTGGAGGAGACGAGCCTGAGAAAACGCACGTGAGTGTCTCGTGGGGCTTTTGCTCTGGGGCGGCGTGACTAAGAAGACGTCCTTTGTTCTATTTGGGGAGGCCGGGTTTCGGTGGGGGGCAGGAAGGGGAGGGTGGGGCTGCCCTGGCTTGCTCTGCCAGGAACACAAAGTGTGTGCCAGTCCGGGGGGCGGGTAGGCAGTTGCACAATGCGGGCCTTGGGCTGGAAGAAGGGTCTTCTATCCTTTGAACTGGGAGGTAGGAGAAGTTCCAAAAAAAACCTCAACAACTTTGGCTTCCTAGAAAAGCTCAACAGCTTAGGCGCATCCAACAACAATGGGTAGATCAAATCACTGCCAGTTTTTTAATACTGTGAGTAGATCACAGTCGATTGGGAGTTGGATGTCCCTTTACTATATAATAAAAAGGTAAGGATGTCGTCACGCTGCTCTTCACTTGGTCACAGGCAGGTGGCGCTGTGCAGTACAGCTTGAAGGAGAGAGCGGGTGGGCGGGTGGTCCAGGCAAGCAATGGGGGGGAGCCAGAGCAGGCTGCAGTAGCTCCCCCCCCCCGATCCACTGGCTCCTTGAGGCCTGCCAGCCCCGGGCCCCTGTCTCTGGGATTGTTGGGAGGAGTAGGTGTGCCTGGCGAGGGAAGTGACCAGTAGCACAGCTCCTAGCACAAATGTAAGGAGGGCGCTCTCTCTCTCTCTCTGTGTGTGTGTTGATACACCCCAGGGGCCCCCTCCCAGACGAGAAACAGTCGGCTGCTGAGCTGGACGCCGTCCTGCAACACCACCACAGCATCCAGGAGAAGCTGGCCGAGGAGATGCTCCACCTGGCGCGCAACCTCAAGAACAACACTCTGGTGGCGCAGAACGTGATCAAGCAAGACAACCAGGTGAGGCGGGTACTCAAGAGATGGGGGGAAGCATGGCTTGTGGATACCCCTGCCTGCCCCCCACCCCCAGTTGCACAGGTTGTAACTCAGTGTTTGCCCGCAGACTCTGTCCCACTCGCTCAAGCTGGCCGACCACAACTTTGAGAAGCTGAAGGACGAGTCGGACCGCCTGGAGCAGCACGCCAAGAAGTCCGTCAACTGGCTCCTCTGGCTGATGCTCATCGTCGTCTGCTTCATCTTCATCAGCATGATCCTCTTCATCCGCATCTTCCCCAAGCTCAGGTGATTCCTCAGGCCGCGGGCGGCAACCTGGCGACTCCTCGGTTCACCTCACGCCGTTGCCCACAAAGTCCGAGGCCCCCCGGTGCTTCCCTGACGGGGTCTCTGAAGACACTCGCTGGAAGGGAGCTCCTGGCGCTTCTCTGATGGAGTCTCTGAAGACACTCGCTGGAAGGGAGCTCCTGGTGCTTCTCTGACGGAGTCTCTGAAGACACTCGCTGGAAGGGAGCTCCTGGTGCTTCTCTGATGGAGTCTCTGAAGACACTCGCTGGAAGGGAGCTCCTGGCGCTTCTCTGACGGAGTCTCTGAAGACACTCGCTGGAAGGGAGCTCCTGGCGCTTCTCTGACGGAGTCTCTGAAGACACTCGCTGGAAGGGAGCTCCTGGTGCTTCTCTGATGGAGTCTCTGAAGACACTCGCTGGAAGGGAGCTCCTGGCGCTTCTCTGATGGAGTCTCTGAAGACACTCGCTGGAAGGGAGCTCCTGGCGCTTCTCTGACGGAGTCTCTGAAGACACTCGCTGGAAGGGAGCTCCTGGCACTTCTCTGATGGAGTCTCTGAAGACACTCGCTGGAAGGGAGCTCCTGGCGCTTCTCTGATGGAGTCTCTGAAGACACTCGCTGGAAGGGAGCTCCTGGTGCTTCTCTGATGGAGTCTCTGAAGACACTCGCTGGAAGGGAGCTGCTCTGGGAGAAAACGTCCTGCCTGCTTATAAGGTTGACAGTGGGGAGGCTCCTTCAGCTCATAAGCCGGGCCTGAACAGGGAGAGCAGTCGGGGGTTCAAGCCGTTTGGGACCTGGGTATGGGTTGCTTCCAAGAGCCTGGTTTCCCCAGGCAGAGGCGGAGTTGCCAGACCAGGCCCAGTCTCTGTTGCATGCGGGGGGCAGTGGGGGAATCCGACAGGAACATTTCTTCTTCCTCCTGACTGCTACCTTTCCACCTGCAGGGAACCGAGTCCCTGTTTGGATGAGGGTGGCCATTCTGTCATCGTGTAAAGCCCCCTGTATCCCCCCCCAAAAAAGTGCACCGTCACAGCTCAGCTACCATTTGGGGACGGCCTGGAAGGAGGAATACGAGGACGTTGGGGTTTCGTTTACCTCTAATGAGGTTCTGCCGCCTGTAGAGGAAAACCAGGACTCTGGAGCTGGGGGATTCTTGGCCGACGAGTTGGGGCAGGTTGGTGTGGGGGGGGGGAGAAATCACCTATCCTGTTCTTCTCCCCCCAAAGCCCCAGGTCCTAAACATTCAGGTATAAGGACTCCACCAGCGTTCGCTCTTCTTTCCCAGCCAAAAAGGAAAATACAACTTTGGGGGGGGGTGTTGGCCACAGTTCTTACGTCTGCATGTTAGACTGTATGTGCCACAGCGACCGCAGGGGGAACGAGGGGAAGAGGGCTGTCGGAGGCACCTCGCCATTTCGAGAGCAAAGGCGCCCCCACCTTGCAGCGGCGGTGAATCACCTGCAGAAAGAGGCGCCAGTGGGGGCCTCGTCCCACCGCTTGCCAAGCGCACACCTTCAGCTTGGGAGGTGGGCCAGGAGAGGCGCAGTCCCCCGAGGGGGAGAGGCCCTGCCTTGGCCGCCCAAACGTCGGGGCTCTGCGTCGCCCCCACTTCCCTGCGCCAGAGCGATGAGCCTCTGCTTGCCCCCCGCCGCACGGAAAATGTACTTCGCCCTGCCAGCGAGGGAGCCGAGTGATGCATCGCCAGCCAGCCTGCCTGCCACCACTTGCGCATTAAAAGCAAAATCCGACTCACTACCACGGTGTGATTCTTTTGTGCGTGCGGCCGGGGCGGTTTGGGGGGCAGCGGCTCTGCACCCACAGCCCCCTTTGTCGTGGGGCTTTGCGCTCAGCGGTGGAGAGTTCAACTGCGGAACTCCCCTCCGTGGGAGGCAGCTTAGCCGGAGACGCCTTGGCACCTTCTGCCTGCCAAGCAGGTGTCCTGCCGGCGGAGGGACAGACTGAGATGCCTCTGCCGCAACGGGAGCCTCTGGAGCTTCCTGCTCCGGACGAGGGACACTTCTGAGAAGCCCTTCATTCTCTTCACACCTAAGGTGGCAGGATCTCCATCCTGCCGGCGCTCTCCCCGCCTGGAAGGAAGCGGGAAGGGAGGTGCGGTGATGCAGAAGCCGTCTTGGCGTTCCCAGGCTCGCAGGAACCAGCGAGGGGTCAGCTTCCCAAGCTCTTGGCGCCAACGGCTGGTGACGGAGGAGGATATCCTCTGGCCGGGGGAACTTTCCAGGCCGTGGGTCCTGAAGGGCTGGGGCAGGGGTGGGGGAGGCAGAAGGGGCCCTCAAGCCGCCCTCTGTGGGTAAGCGGGCTTCCCTTTCGGGGTTGGGTGCCCCTGGAGAGTTTGATCTCCGTCCGTGCTAGAGATGGGCCTCTGTAAGTGAGATAGGGGGCAAGGAGGGGCCGTTAAGAGCACAGAAGGTTCCTGCCAGGCCAGGGTTCAGATCTCCACTCAGGGCACAAAGCTCGCTGGGTGACCCTCGACCCTCTCAGGCCTACAACGCAGGGGTGTTGCAAGGATAGCCCGGGGAAGGAAAGAACCACACACACTCGTCTCGAGCTCCTTGGGAGGCGAGATAAAGGGGATACAAAGGTAAAAATAAATTAATTGGGCAGGGGTGGGGATGGATTTCGTAAAGTTTATACCGTTTTTAAAAATAATAATAATCCTAAAGCTGGTTTATGAGAAAGCCAAAGCAATGACTATCAGTTGGGGGGGGGTGATTTAAAACTTCAAACAAAATAATAATGAATGAAATGCTGATTGAAATGGGTTATTGGCTTTCGAAACACCCGGCAAGGCCTTGCGAGGGAAGCCCCACAGAGAGCACGTTGCAGCAAGCCAGCCTTGAAGTAACCAATTTTGGTGATGTCGAAGCAAAATATATTGGGTTGATGCATGGAAGGAGCAGTGTGGGAAGGGAGTCTCGGAAGATTCAGTTGCCCCCCCCCCACCTACACCACCCGCCCATTAACAAAGAGGAAGAAAGTGAGTGTCGTAATTTACTGCTCTCTGCCACCCAGGCTGCCCGTAAGAAAGCCACCTTGCCCATGAGAATTCCTGGCGACGGGAAGAATGTAATTTCTTTTGGCAAAAAGATTCCAGTTACTGTTTTGTGTGTGCGTGTGGCGGTATCTAGGTGACAGCTGAAAGGGGGGAAATTCACCAGTGGCAATGGCTCTTTTGCGTGAGTGAGGATGCCAAGGGGATTCCGGGCAGGGAGGGTCTCCAGGTCCTAGGGAGGCGAGCGGCCTGACGCCAGAAACATCCACAGGGAAAGGTCTGCAGAACACCTGTATGGCATGCAAGAGACGCCAAGGCCAGTCTCCAAGGAAGGCTGGGAGTCCAAAACCAAGAGAGCCACGAATAATAATAATAATAATAATAATAATAATAATAATAATATTTATTTATACCTCACCCATCTGGCTGGGTTTCCCCAGCCACTCTAGGCGGCTTCCAACACAATATTAAAACTGCAATAAAGCATCAAACATTAAAAACTTCCCTAAACAGGGCTGCCTTCAGATGTCTTCTAAAAGTCAGGTAGTTGTTGATTTCCTTGGCATCTTGTGGGAGGGTGTTCCACAAGGCGGGTGCCACCACTGAGAAGGCCTTCTGCCTGCTTCCCTGTAACCTCACTTCTCGCAGGGAGGTAACCACCAGAAGGCCCTTGGGAGATGGACCCCGGTGTCCGGGATGGAGACGCTCCTTCAGGGATACTGGGCCAAGGCCATTTCGGGCTTTCAAAGTCAGCACCAACCCTTTGAATTGTGCCCGGAAACGTCCTGGGAGCCAATGTAGGACTTTCAGGACCGGTGTTAAGTGGTCTCCACTCCCATTCCCCAGTCTGGCTGCCACATTCTGGATTAGTTGCAGTTTCCGGGTCACCTTCAAAGGCAGCCCCACGGAGAGCGCATGGCAGTAGTCCAAGCGAGAGATAACCAGAGCATGCACCACTCTGGCCAGACAGTCTGCGGGCAGGGAGGGTCTCATCCTGCGTCCCAGATGGAGCTGCCCTGGACACAGAACTGACCTGCGCCTCCATGGACAGCCGTGAGTCCAAAATGACTCCTAGGCTGCGCACCTGGTCCTTCAGGGGCACAGTTGCCCCATTCAGGCTGCTCCGTTCCCAGAGGTGCTCAGGCCACTTTCTGGCATGTGACCCCCCCTCCCGCCCCCTCCAATTGCGGGCTGGGTTCTCCTCCTGCCTTGGATGGCTGGCACCCAGTTGGTCAAGCCAGCTACAACTGGTTGAACTACGAACCGAGGGTGGAGAAAGGGCAATTGGTGCCCTTCGGTTTACCCTTGCGGAGAACATAAGAGAAGAATCTGGGGTCCCATCCTGTTCTCGCAGGGCCAGTCAGGGGCCCCACCTTGAAGCCCGCAAGGAGAACTTCAGAACTACAACAACAACATCTCTCCCCACCTGCAGTTTGCAGGAACTGGGATTATTGATTACGATTGATTAAACTTGTACACCGCCGGTCTCAGGGTGGCTCACAACATAAAACCAGAATAAAAACAAAAACAAGAATGACCCCCCCAAACACATTCTTAAAGGGCATCGATGTCAATCAGCCCAAGGCCTGCTTGAAGGCGGATGGGAAGATGGAGCAAGCTTGTTCTCAGATGACCTGAACCAATGGATTCAAAGGGCGAGAAATGGGATTCCAACCTCCGAAAGTTATTCCTAATGTTAGGAGCCGTTCGGCCGTGGGCTGCCTCCTCCCTTGTTTTTATTTTTAATAGAGGCGGTATGGCCAGGGATTCTTTAGCTGAGATTCCTGCATTGCCGGAGTTGGAGTAGATGACCCCTGAGGGTCCCATCTGACTACAATTCTGCGATTCTATGATAGTCTTATCTAGCAATATTAGTGTATTTTTGGTCTTTGTAGAAGCCGCCCAGAGTAGCTGGTGAAACCCAGCCAGATGGGAGGGGTACAAATAATAAATTATTATTATTATTATTATTATTATTATTATTATTATTCTAGTAGCAATGGCAGCAGCTTTTAATTCTGATTGGAGGCCCAAGGCTGCCATATATTATTATTATTATTATTATTATTATTATTATTATTATTATTATTCTAGTAGCAATGGCAGCAGCTTTTAATTCTGATTGGAGGCCCAAGGCTGCCATATATTATTATTATTATTATTATTATTATTATTATTATTATTCTAGTAGCAATGGCAGCAGCTTTTAATTCTGATTGGAGGCCCAAGGCTGCCATATATTATTATTATTATTATTCAGTTCATTTCTATATGGCTTTATATCTTCAAGGGAAAAAATCTCAAAGCTGTTGACAGCACATATAATAATAATTATTATTATTTATACCCCATTACAATCCAGGATAAAAAATATAGCAACTATAACGTACGCAATCGAAGCAACATTAATGAACAGGAAACGAAAATATTACCGCAAAGGTTTCAAAACAAAACATTACAAAGGTCATCTACGGAAGAAGACATTGAAGACGGCAAAGTCTACCCCCAAAGAACTGAACATTTTGGAAGAAAACAATACAGGGCGCCATATATAAAATATGGGGGTTCCTGAACGATAGGCCAGGTTGGGATTATTTTAGCGCAGGTCGCAAACCGCAAAACGAAAGACAGGAAAACCAAACTGTGCATGAGTAATAAGACTGTTAACCCATTAAGCCAGAGGCTTCCCTGAATGTGGTTTAGCGGTGGAGAAATGGTTTTGAAGACCCAGGTGACAAAAAAAGGTTATTTTATGTCTGCCACTACTGCTGCCCGAGTTTCGTTAGCCACCAAATGGAAAAGGAGCGAGGTCCCAAACAAAGAAGAACGGCAGCTTAAGCCGATGGAATATGCGCAGCTTGCAGACTTAACATATAGAATAAGAGAACCAGAAGAACATACGTTTAGAGAAAATTGGATTTTATTGAATATATGGGAAATAACTGCACAGCTGAAAACGCTGGCAGCATTAAGATAAATTCAACAGCGTAAATATGCTTTGATGGATGCAATAACGGAATACCGAATGGTATAGTGTTTGTAAAATATGCAGGGATTTATGATACGTAAAATGGAAAGAGACAAAGGGAAGTCGTTGACAGCTGAAGGATGTAAAAAGGAGCGTTTTAAACTGAAACAGAACATTTAATAAAAATTATGTAGAAAAAAAGGAAAGAAATGGTTTCGAAGAGGAACGAGCGAGGGCCCTTGAGTTTAGCAGGGAGTGTCTTGAGGGGTTAATAATGCGATAAGGTGAAATTAATAAATAACCCGGTTCTGGATCCAGGGCGCAGGGTGGCAGGGAGGTTCTGAGTCATGCCCGGCTGATGGGATGCAGTCCAGTGTTGTGGATGGTCATGTGGCAGGTTAGGCAACAGGTTGGGTTTATGGTTAATAGCTTGCATTCTTCTCATATAATTAACCCGCACCCAGGCAGCCTGGCAAGGGGGGCAAAGTCAGGATTTGCCCAACCGGGCACCTTCCAGATGTTCTGGACTACAATTCCCAGCCGCCATCTGTGCCGGGCAGGTGGGAGTTGTAGTTTTTGTTTTTAAATTAGATATTCTGTGGTTTTATATCTTGATTTTATTCTGTGAACCGCCCTGAGACCCCCGGGTATAGGGTGGTACAGTGGTACCTCGGGTTACATACGTTTCAGGTTGCATACGCTTCAGGTTACAGACTCCGCTAACCCTGAAATAGTGCTTCAGGTTAAGAACTTTGCTTCAGGATGAGAACAGAAATCGTGCTCCGGCGGCACAGCAGCAGCAGGAGGCCCCATTAGCTAAAGTGGTGCTTCAGGTTAAGAACACTTTCAGGTTAAGTATGGACCTCCGAAACGAATTAAGTACTTAACCCGAGGTAAAAGGTAAAGGTAAAGGTACCCCTGCCCGTACGGGCCAGTCTTGACAGATTCTAGGGTTGTGCGCTCATCTCACTCTAGAGGCCGAGAGCCAGTGCTGTCTGCAGACACTTCCGGGTCACGTGGCCAGCGTGACAAAGCTGCTCTGGCGAGCCAGCACCAGAGCAGCACACGGAACGCTGTTTACCTTCCCGCCAGAGCGGTCCCTATTTATCTACTTGCACCCGAGGGTGCTTTCGAACTGCTAGGTGGGCAGGCGCTGGGACTGAACAACGGGAGCTCACCCCGCCGCAGGGATTCGAACCGCCGACCATGTGATCGGCAAGTCCTAGGCGCTGAGGTTTTACCCACAGCGCCACCAGCGTCCCTTAACCCGAGGTACCACTGTATATACATTTAACAAATACAGCGGTCCCTTGGTTCTCAAACGCCTTGGTACTCAAACAACTTGGAACCCAAACACTGCAAACCTGGAAGTAAGTGTTCCAGTTTGTGAACTTTTTTTGGAAGATGAACGTGCTCTGTTTTGAGTTTTATGCTTCCGATTTGAGTGCCACACTTCTCTTTTGACTGTTACGCTGAGGTCTGTCTGTTTTTGCTATTTATTCTGCGTTTTTGTTTTTTTTGTGACTGTGTGGAACCCAGTTCAGCTACTGATTGACTGATTGTGTGACTGCAGTACATTGTTTATTGCTTTCATTTTATGGCTCAATGGTCTCGTTAGATAGTAAAATCCACGTTCAATTGCTGTTTTGGTGGTTGTTTTTAAAAGTCTGGAATGGATTAATCCGTTTTGCATTCCTTTCTATGGGAAAGCGCACCTTGGTTTTGGAACGCTTTGGTTCTGGAAAGGACTTCCGGAACGGATTAAGCTTGAGAACCAAGGGACCACTGTAGTAGTAGTAATAATAATAATAGTAAATAATAATAATGGCATACGTTCTGCGGGCGCTGAGAATAAACACAAGTCGGGCAGCTGAGGTTTTTGTTGTTTTTCTCTCCCTCGGTTGCCAGGAAATCAGTTTGCAAAGGATTTGCAAGTGTTGCAAAGGGCCAAAACAGCCTTAGGTCCCTGTGTTTAAACTCAACTCCCTTGGGGAAGGAAACTGGAGGAAGCTTCGTGTTTTGGAAGCTCTGAGGCAGACAAAATAGAAGGCTTCGCGCGGCACAGAGTTAAAACCCATGGAATTTGCCCTCTGGAGAGACGAGGAGGGCTGGCAGCCTGGACGGCTTTCAAAGAGGATTAGACAAAATTCACAGAAGAGGAGGCGATCAATAGTTATGTTCTGACTGTCCGTGCGCCTCTGAGTAATAATACATAGAATCGCAGCGTTTCAGACTTGGAAGGGACCCCGCAGGGTCATCTAGCCCAACCCGCTGCAAAGCAGGGGTCTCAACTAAAGCATGGCCATCCAACCTCTGCTTCAAAAGCTCCCAGGAAGGAGGATCCATCACCGTCCATCCCACGGTCGAACAGCTCTTACTGTTTAGTCGGAATCTCCTTTATTGTCACTTGAAGCCACGAGTTCGAGTCCTGCCCTCCGGAGAGGCAGAAAACAAGCTTGTTCCTTCTTCCATGTGAGATATCGAAAGATGGCTCTCCTATCTCCTCTCAGCCTCCTCTTTTCCAGGCTAAACATCCCCAGCTCCTTCGACCGTTCCTCATCAGGTTTCCTGATGAGGTCATCTGGGTCTCCCTCCTCTGCCCCCCTTCCAGCTTCTCAACATCCGTCTTAAATTGTGGTGCCCAGAACCCTCTCCCCTCCGACACATTTCCCCCGTCTTGGCTCAGCCTACCTCGCAGGGTGGTTGGGGGGGGGAAGGGAAGGCAATTAATTAGCAGGATGAGTGCATATGCAACACATAACGAATGCACGTCAAATCATTAATTGCCCCATTAATCATGCTCTGAGGGGTAGCTTGGTTGGTAGAGCGGGTCGCGAGTTCGAGCCCCACGTTGGGCAAAAGATTCCTGCATTGCAGGGGGCTGGACTAGATGACTCTCAGGGTCCCTTTCCAACTCTGAATTCATAGATGCACTTGTGTAATTAATCCAGTAATATGTTTCCACGCCCCCTGCTATTTCCTCGCTGCAAACGAATTCTTACTCAGATCAGGCTCCGTTATTCTCATGAATAAAAGCTTAATCCCTGGCGGTTTGGAATAGTTAAGAAATTAACCCCGCATTAATATTGTTACTAATATGTTGTCATATTCCCATGAATAACGTCAAACACGCGCGACCCCTTATTCCCTGCAGATAACCATTCAACCCCATAAACAGAGGTGGCATCAATCTATTCTTCTTTGCAATTAATCTGTTCTTCTTTGTAATTAACAAGCAAATTAACCTGCTGGTATCCTCCTTTATTACAACAAGGGTCAGCCTCCGCTTGCTGTTCTTGCGAGCTGGTTAATTAACTCCTCGCTTCCTATTATTAGCAGTAATAAATACATTTAAATCCCCTTTGCTGTCCTCATCAAGCAATCAGATGCCCCCTTCTCAATTTCTCCAGTCAACAATAAGAGACTCTGCTTATAGGAAGGTGGCCCATTAACGGAGTGCTTAATTAATAAATCAATTAATAAATGATCGGGCTCCCCCTTTCCCCTAGCTGGAATAGCTAATCCTATGTCTACTCAGAAGTAAGCAGGGCTAGGATTGCAGTCTTGACACATAAATAAATATACCTTCCCCCACTCGCTCATTAGCGATCAGTTCCTAATGACTCAAGCAGTGCCCCTTTGGCCCCTGATTAATTAGCCCATTTGTTTCAATTTCTTCCATGGTTACATTTTCTTAACATTTATTAAGCCTGCTACAGGACTGGAGGTGGCGAGTGCATGTTCGTTAATACGACCACTACTGCCAGCCATTAATTATTATTAAGGGAAACTGTAGTACAGTAATGGTCATTAAGGGAGCCAATAATAATAATAAATAAAATAAGAAAAACCAACTAGCTTCTAAGGGAACCAATAATAATTTAAGGAAATCCACAATTCCTAGCAAGAGGAAACCAATTAGGATGGGTGATATTCAGCTAAGTCGGGTCGGTGCTTATTATGGGATGAGTGCTCTTCACGCCTGAAATTTTGCATCAAAATGCCAGCCAGAATTCCTCCCCCCCCCCATTAAATCCAGATTTACCTTTTCCGTGGAAAAGCCAATATATTAAACCCCTGAGGGTATCCAGTCCAACCCCATGCAATGAAGGAATCTCAGCTCAATTAAATTAATCAATAGTGGGTAATATCCTGATAAGCGCAGAACTAACAACAACAACAACAACAACAATAATAATAATAATAATAATCAGAAAATAATGGGGTGGGGTGTTGCTGCCTGGCTCCCCAGGGGGCCTGGGTCCCCAAAGCGCATCATTTTATATAACAACATTAATGGCAATAATGTCAATAATAATAGAAGCTTCCAAGGACGTTGGCGATAATAACAACAGCAATAATAAGCCACACAAGACCTTTGGGAAAAATAGCCCCCACCCCCAGATGGTTGTGGTTCTGTAATAATAATAATAATAATAATTTTTATTTATATCCCGTCCTCCCCAGCCGAAGCTGGGCTCAGTGTGGCTAACAACAATAAAATAATGCAACATGCTAAAAACATTTCATTACAAAAATTAATTAAAATCAAATTGATGGCAACCATTAGGCAAAAATTCTGTGCAGATTTCCAAAGGAGGGAGTCAGGCTGCGCCCTGTAGTTCTTCTCCTTCCAACAATAGTAATAGTAGTAATAGTAATAGCCAACCAGCACAAAGATGATAATAACCTTAATTTCCATAATAAGGGAAGCCACCCAAGAGTAATAATAATAATAATTTATTATTTATACCCCGCCCATCTGGCTGAGTTTCCCCAGCCACTCTGGGCGGCTCCCAATCAGTGTTAAAAACAGTACAGCGTTACATATTAAAAACTTCCCTGAACAGGGCTGCCTTAAGATGTCTTCTGAATGTCAGGTAATTATTTATCTCTTTGACATCTGATGGGAGGGCGTTCCACAGGGCGGGCGCCACTACCGAGAAGGCCCTCTGTCTGGTTCCCTGTAACCTCACTTCTCGCAATGAGGGAACCGCCAGAAGGCCCTCGGCGCTGGATCTCAGTGTCCGGGCTGAACGATGGGGGTGGAGACGCTCCTTCAGGTATACAGGACCGAGGCCATTTAGGGCTTTAAAGGTCAACACCAACACTTTGAATCGTGCTCGGAAAC
Organism: Podarcis raffonei; assembly: GCF_027172205.1. Lineage (NCBI taxonomy): Eukaryota > Metazoa > Chordata > Lepidosauria > Squamata > Lacertidae > Podarcis > Podarcis raffonei. The sequence continues at coordinate 12,785,600 of NC_070619.1, read as the reverse complement.
GTCCTGGGAGCCAATGTAGGTCTTTCAAGACCGGTGTTATATGGTCTCGGCGGCCGCCCCCAGTCACCAGTCTAGCTGCCGCATTCTGGATTAGTTGTAGTTTCCGAGTCACCTTCAAAGGTAGCCCCACGTAGAGCGCATTGCAGTAGTCCAAGCGGGAGATAACCAGAGCATGCACCACTCTGGCGAGACAGTCCGCGGGCAGGGAGGGTCTCAGCCTGCGTACCAGGTGGAGCTGGTAGACAGCTGCCCTGGACACAGAGTTAACCTGCGCCCCCATGGACAGCTGTGAGTCCAAAATGACTCCCAGGCTGCGCACCTGGTCCTTCAGGGGCACAGTTACCCCATTCAAGACCAGGGAATCCCCCACACCAACCCGCTCCCTGTCCCCCAAAAACAGTACTTCTGTCTTGTCAGGATTCAACCTCAATCTGCTAGCCGCCATCCATCCTCCAACCGCCTCCAGGCACTCACAAAGGACCTTCACCGCCTTCACTGGTTCTGATTTAAAGGAGAGGTAGAGCTGGGTGTCATCTGCATACGTTTCCGAGCACAATTCAAAGTGTTGGTGCTGACCTTTAAAGCCCTAAACAGCCTCAGTCCAGTATACCTGAAGGAGCGTCTCCACCCCCATCGTTCAGCCCGGACACTGAGATCCAGCGCCGAGGGCCTTCTGGTGGTTCCCTCATTGCGAGAAGCAAAGCTACAGGGAACCAGGCAGAGGGCCTTCTCGGTAGTGGCGCCCGCCCCGTGGAACGCCCTTCCAGCAGATGTCAAAGCGATAAACAACTACCTGACATTCAGAAGACATCTTAAGGCAGCCCTGTTCAGGGAAGTTTTTAACATGTGATATTTTAGTGTATTTTTGGTTTTTATGGAAGCCGCCCAGAGTGGCTGGGGAGGCCCAGCCAGATGGGCGGGGTACAAATAATAAATTATTATTATTTTTATTATACTGATGAACACCCAGTCCAAACCCCCTGATGATCTCTCCCAGCGGCTTCATATAGATATTAAAAAGCATGGGGGAGAGGGCGGAACCCTGAGGCACCCCACAAGTGAGGGCCCAGGGGTCTGAACACTCATCCCCCCCCCAATTTCTGGACACGGCCCAGGAGGAAGGAGCGGAACCACTGCATGACAGTGCCCCCAGCTCCCAGCCCCTCCAGACAGGGCTGCTAGCGGTGATAACGACAGCTGTATTAACGAAGAAAGGCACCAGAGACCTTTTGGGGGAAAGGGCCACCTAGGAGCTGAACTAATGAGAATAATGGTAACAATTTCAAGAATGGTAGAAGCCACCAAGGAACGTGGTAGCGAGAATAACAGTAATAATAATAATAATGACGACGACGATGATGATGAAAGGTACCAAAAACCGTTGGAGGAGGAGGAGGAATAACCACCTGGGGCGTTAGTAATAATAATAGCAGTAATAATAATGAAAGCCACTGAAGACCTTTGGAGAAAATAGCCCCCCCCTCACCCCCCCCAGATGGTTGTGGTTCTGTAGCTGTTCTTCTCCTTCCAACAATAGTAATAGTAGTAGTAATTATTATTATTATTGCCACCTGGGATGTTAAGAATAACAATAGCAGTTGTAATAATAACAGCCAGCTGGGGTGTTAGTAAGAATGATAACAGCAATAATAATAATAATAATAATAATAGCCAGCTGGGGTGTTAGTAAGAATAGTAGCAATAATAATAGCCAGCTGGGGCATTAGTAATAATAATAGCAGTAATAATACTAGCCCCCCCAGGAGGACGTTAGTGATAACAACAACAGCAATAACATTAATAACGAGAGACCTTTTTTTGTGTGGGGGGGGGAGTTCGGCCTATGAGCTACCTAAATAATAATAATAATAATAATAATAGCCAGCTGGGGTGTTAGTAATAATAGCAGCAGCAGCAATAATAATAATAATAGCAGTAATAATAATAATAATAATAATAATAATGGCCACCTGGGCTGTTAGCAATAATAGCAGCAGCAATAATAATAATAATAGCAGTAATAATAATAATAATAATAATAATAATAATGGCCACCTGGGCTGTTAGTAATAATAGCAGCAGCAATAATAATAATAATAGCAGTAATAATAATAATAATAATAATAATAATAATGGCCACCTGGGCTGTTAGTAATAATAGCAGCAGCAATAATAATAATAATAGCAGTAATAATAATAATAATAATAATAATGGCCACCTGGGCTGTTAGTAATAATAGCAGCAGCAATAATAATAATAATAGCAGTAATAATAATAATAATAATAATAATAATGGCCAGCTGGGCTGTTAGTAATAATAGCAGCAGCAATAATAATAATAATAGCAGTAATAATAATAATAATAATAATAATAATAATGGCCACCTGGGCTGTTAGTAATAATAGCAGCAGCAATAATAATAATAATAGCAGTAATAATAATAATAATAATAATAATAATGGCCACCTGGGCTGTTAGTAATAATAGCAGCAGCAATAATAATAATAATAGCAGTAATAATAATAATAATAATAATAATAATGGCCACCTGGGCTGTTAGTAATAATAGCAGCAGCAATAATAATAATAATAGCAGCAATAATAATAATAATAGCAGTAATAATAATAATAATAATAATAATAATAATGGCCACCTGGGCTGTTAGTAATAATAGCAGCAGCAATAATAATAATAGCAGCAGCAATAATAATAATAATAATAATAATAATAATAATAATAATAATGGCCCACCTGGGCTGTTAGTAATAATAGCAGCAGCAATAACACTAATAACGAGAGACCTTTTTTGTGGGGGGGGAGGAGTTCGGCCTGTGAGCTGACTAAATAATAATAATAAGAAGAGTAGTGGTGGTGGTGGTAGTAATCGTGGAGCTGCGGGGCGCCCCCCTTCCTCCCTCTCTCCGGGGCCCGAGGAGGCTTGTTTCCCGGCGTCGAGCTCGGGGCCTGGTGGGCCTGGCCGGGAGGAGGAGGCGGAGGAGGAGGCGCGGCCTCTTTTTTACCTCGCAGCCGCGTCGCCTCCGTCGCCCGTGAGGGAAAGAGGAGCAGGAGCAGGAGGGAGGCCTCGTCGTCGTCGTCGTGGTCCTGGTCGTCCTGGTCGGGCCCCGGGTCCCCCGCCATCATGCGGCGGGGGTCTCCCTCTCCGCCCGGGGCTCCTTCGGGGCTCCTGGCCTTGCTGGCCGCCGCCGCCCTCCTGGCCGGGGCCCTCGCCGAGAGTGAGTGGGGGGGGGCGAGGGAGGGAAAGAGGGGGCGCAGAAGGGGAGGGGGAGAGGGAGGGAGGAGATATGGGGGGCGAGGGGTGGGGGGAGGGCAGGAGGGTGCAGAAAGGCGAGGGAGGGGGGATATAAGGGGGGATATAGGGTGGGGGGGAACAGCTACCGTAGGACTCCTGAGGTGGGGGGAGATGGGGGGAATAGGGGGTGGAGAGGAGGGGGAAACAGACGGGAAAGGAGGGGTGAAATCGAGGGGCTCCTGAGGTGGGGGGTGCAGAAGGGGAGGGGGGAGATGGGGTGGGGGGAGCAGGACAGGGGTGCAGAAAGGCGAGTGGGGGGATATGGGGTGGGGGGTAACGGTCATGGTAGGACTCCTGAGGTGGGGGTGCAGAAAGATAGAGGGGGGCATGGAGTGGGGGATATGGGGGGCGAGGGGTGGGGGGAGTTGATCAAGAGGGTGCAGAAAGGCGAGTGAGAGGGATATGAGGTGGGGAGATATATGGGGGAATAGGGGGCAACGAAGAGGAGGGAGGGAGGAAATCGAGGGGCTCCTGATACAGCCAGAAGAGGATATTTGCAAGGCTGAGATGGGGGTGCAGATGAGGGGGGCGAAAATGTGGGGAAGAAGGGGAGCAGGACAGGAGGGTGCAGAAAGGCGAGTGAGGGGGGGTATAAGGGGTGGGGGGTAACGGTCATCGTAGGACTCCTGAGGTGGGGGGAGATGGGGGGAATAGGGGGTGGAGAGGAGGGGGAAACAGACGGGAAAGGAGGGGTGAAATCGAGGGGCTCCTGAGGTGGGGGGTGCAGAAGGGGAGGGGGGAGATGGGGTGGGGGGAGCAGGACAGGGGTGCAGAAAGGCGAGTGGGGGGATATGGGGTGGGGGGTAACGGTCATGGTAGGACTCCTGAGGTGGGGGTGCAGAAAGATAGAGGGGGGCATGGAGTGGGGGATATGGGGGGCGAGGGGTGGGGGGAGTTGATCAAGAGGGTGCAGAAAGGCGAGTGAGAGGGATATGAGGTGGGGAGATATATGGGGGAATAGGGGGCAACGAAGAGGAGGGAGGGAGGAAATCGAGGGGCTCCTGATACAGCCAGAAGAGGATATTTGCAAGGCTGAGATGGGGGTGCAGATGAGGGGGGCGAAAATGTGGGGAAGAAGGGGAGCAGGACAGGAGGGTGCAGAAAGGCGAGTGAGGGGGGGTATAAGGGGTGGGGGGGTAACGGTCATCGTAGGACTCCTGAGGTGGGGGGAGATGGGGGGAATAGGGGGTGGAGAGGAGGGGGAAACAGACGGGAAAGGAGGGGTGAAATCGAGGGGCTCCTGAGGTGGGGGGTGCAGAAGGGGAGGGGGGAGATGGGGTGGGGGGAGCAGGACAGGGGTGCAGAAAGGCGAGTGGGGGGATATGGGGTGGGGGGTAACGGTCATGGTAGGACTCCTGAGGTGGGGGTGCAGAAAGATAGAGGGGGGCATGGAGTGGGGGATATGGGGGGCGAGGGGTGGGGGGAGTTGATCAAGAGGGTGCAGAAAGGCGAGTGAGAGGGATATGAGGTGGGGAGATATATGGGGGAATAGGGGGCAACGAAGAGGAGGGAGGGAGGAAATCGAGGGGCTCCTGATACAGCCAGAAGAGGATATTTGCAAGGCTGAGATGGGGGTGCAGATGAGGGGGGCGAAAATGTGGGGAAGAAGGGGAGCAGGACAGGAGGGTGCAGAAAGGCGAGTGAGGGGGGGTATAAGGGGTGGGGGGTAACGGTCATCGTAGGACTCCTGAGGTGGGGGGAGATGGGGGGAATAGGGGGTGGAGAGGAGGGGGAAACAGACGGGAAAGGAGGGGTGAAATCGAGGGGCTCCTGAGGTGGGGGGTGCAGAAGGGGAGGGGGGAGATGGGGTGGGGGGAGCAGGACAGGGGTGCAGAAAGGCGAGTGGGGGGATATGGGGTGGGGGGTAACGGTCATGGTAGGACTCCTGAGGTGGGGGTGCAGAAAGATAGAGGGGGGCATGGAGTGGGGGATATGGGGGGCGAGGGGTGGGGGGAGTTGATCAAGAGGGTGCAGAAAGGCGAGTGAGAGGGATATGAGGTGGGGAGATATATGGGGGAATAGGGGGCAACGAAGAGGAGGGAGGGAGGAAATCGAGGGGCTCCTGATACAGCCAGAAGAGGATATTTGCAAGGCTGAGATGGGGGTGCAGATGAGGGGGGCGAAAATGTGGGGAAGAAGGGGAGCAGGACAGGAGGGTGCAGAAAGGCGAGTGAGGGGGGGTATAAGGGGTGGGGGGTAACGGTCATCGTAGGACTCCTGAGGTGGGGGGAGATGGGGGGAATAGGGGGTGGAGAGGAGGGGGAAACAGACGGGAAAGGAGGGGTGAAATCGAGGGGCTCCTGAGGTGGGGGGTGCAGAAGGGGAGGGGGGAGATGGGGTGGGGGGAGCAGGACAGGGGTGCAGAAAGGCGAGTGGGGGGATATGGGGTGGGGGGTAACGGTCATGGTAGGACTCCTGAGGTGGGGGTGCAGAAAGATAGAGGGGGGCATGGAGTGGGGGATATGGGGGGCGAGGGGTGGGGGGAGTTGATCAAGAGGGTGCAGAAAGGCGAGTGAGAGGGATATGAGGTGGGGAGATATATGGGGGAATAGGGGGCAACGAAGAGGAGGGAGGGAGGAAATCGAGGGGCTCCTGATACAGCCAGAAGAGGATATTTGCAAGGCTGAGATGGGGGTGCAGATGAGGGGGGCGAAAATGTGGGGAAGAAGGGGAGCAGGACAGGAGGGTGCAGAAAGGCGAGTGAGGGGGGGTATAAGGGGTGGGGGGTAACGGTCATCGTAGGACTCCTGAGGTGGGGGGAGATGGGGGGAATAGGGGGTGGAGAGGAGGGGGAAACAGACGGGAAAGGAGGGGTGAAATCGAGGGGCTCCTGAGGTGGGGGGTGCAGAAGGGGAGGGGGGAGATGGGGTGGGGGGAGCAGGACAGGGGTGCAGAAAGGCGAGTGGGGGGATATGGGGTGGGGGGTAACGGTCATGGTAGGACTCCTGAGGTGGGGGTGCAGAAAGATAGAGGGGGGCATGGAGTGGGGGATATGGGGGGCGAGGGGTGGGGGGAGTTGATCAAGAGGGTGCAGAAAGGCGAGTGAGAGGGATATGAGGTGGGGAGATATATGGGGGAATAGGGGGCAACGAAGAGGAGGGAGGGAGGAAATCGAGGGGCTCCTGATACAGCCAGAAGAGGATATTTGCAAGGCTGAGATGGGGGTGCAGATGAGGGGGGCGAAAATGTGGGGAAGAAGGGGAGCAGGACAGGAGGGTGCAGAAAGGCGAGTGAGGGGGGGTATAAGGGGTGGGGGGTAACGGTCATCGTAGGACTCCTGAGGTGGGGGGAGATGGGGGGAATAGGGGGTGGAGAGGAGGGGGAAACAGACGGGAAAGGAGGGGTGAAATCGAGGGGCTCCTGAGGTGGGGGGTGCAGAAGGGGAGGGGGGAGATGGGGTGGGGGGAGCAGGACAGGGGTGCAGAAAGGCGAGTGGGGGGATATGGGGTGGGGGGTAACGGTCATGGTAGGACTCCTGAGGTGGGGGTGCAGAAAGATAGAGGGGGGCATGGAGTGGGGGATATGGGGGGCGAGGGGTGGGGGGAGTTGATCAAGAGGGTGCAGAAAGGCGAGTGAGAGGGATATGAGGTGGGGAGATATATGGGGGAATAGGGGGCAACGAAGAGGAGGGAGGGAGGAAATCGAGGGGCTCCTGATACAGCCAGAAGAGGATATTTGCAAGGCTGAGATGGGGGTGCAGATGAGGGGGGCGAAAATGTGGGGAAGAAGGGGAGCAGGACAGGAGGGTGCAGAAAGGCGAGTGAGGGGGGGTATAAGGGGTGGGGGGTAACGGTCATCGTAGGACTCCTGAGGTGGGGGGAGATGGGGGGAATAGGGGGTGGAGAGGAGGGGGAAACAGACGGGAAAGGAGGGGTGAAATCGAGGGGCTCCTGAGGTGGGGGGTGCAGAAGGGGAGGGGGGAGATGGGGTGGGGGGAGCAGGACAGGGGTGCAGAAAGGCGAGTGGGGGGATATGGGGTGGGGGGTAACGGTCATGGTAGGACTCCTGAGGTGGGGGTGCAGAAAGATAGAGGGGGGCATGGAGTGGGGGATATGGGGGGCGAGGGGTGGGGGGAGTTGATCAAGAGGGTGCAGAAAGGCGAGTGAGAGGGATATGAGGTGGGGAGATATATGGGGGAATAGGGGGCAACGAAGAGGAGGGAGGGAGGAAATCGAGGGGCTCCTGATACAGCCAGAAGAGGATATTTGCAAGGCTGAGATGGGGGTGCAGATGAGGGGGGCGAAAATGTGGGGAAGAAGGGGAGCAGGACAGGAGGGTGCAGAAAGGCGAGTGAGGGGGGGTATAAGGGGTGGGGGGTAACGGTCATCGTAGGACTCCTGAGGTGGGGGGAGATGGGGGGAATAGGGGGTGGAGAGGAGGGGGAAACAGACGGGAAAGGAGGGGTGAAATCGAGGGGCTCCTGAGGTGGGGGGTGCAGAAGGGGAGGGGGGAGATGGGGTGGGGGGAGCAGGACAGGGGTGCAGAAAGGCGAGTGGGGGGATATGGGGTGGGGGGTAACGGTCATGGTAGGACTCCTGAGGTGGGGGTGCAGAAAGATAGAGGGGGGCATGGAGTGGGGGATATGGGGGGCGAGGGGTGGGGGGAGTTGATCAAGAGGGTGCAGAAAGGCGAGTGAGAGGGATATGAGGTGGGGAGATATATGGGGGAATAGGGGGCAACGAAGAGGAGGGAGGGAGGAAATCGAGGGGCTCCTGATACAGCCAGAAGAGGATATTTGCAAGGCTGAGATGGGGGTGCAGATGAGGGGGGCGAAAATGTGGGGAAGAAGGGGAGCAGGACAGGAGGGTGCAGAAAGGCGAGTGAGGGGGGGTATAAGGGGTGGGGGGTAACGGTCATCGTAGGACTCCTGAGGTGGGGGGAGATGGGGGGAATAGGGGGTGGAGAGGAGGGGGAAACAGACGGGAAAGGAGGGGTGAAATCGAGGGGCTCCTGAGGTGGGGGGTGCAGAAGGGGAGGGGGGAGATGGGGTGGGGGGAGCAGGACAGGGGTGCAGAAAGGCGAGTGGGGGGATATGGGGTGGGGGGTAACGGTCATGGTAGGACTCCTGAGGTGGGGGTGCAGAAAGATAGAGGGGGGCATGGAGTGGGGGATATGGGGGGCGAGGGGTGGGGGGAGTTGATCAAGAGGGTGCAGAAAGGCGAGTGAGAGGGATATGAGGTGGGGAGATATATGGGGGAATAGGGGGCAACGAAGAGGAGGGAGGGAGGAAATCGAGGGGCTCCTGATACAGCCAGAAGAGGATATTTGCAAGGCTGAGATGGGGGTGCAGATGAGGGGGGCGAAAATGTGGGGAAGAAGGGGAGCAGGACAGGAGGGTGCAGAAAGGCGAGTGAGGGGGGGTATAAGGGGTGGGGGGTAACGGTCATCGTAGGACTCCTGAGGTGGGGGGAGATGGGGGGAATAGGGGGTGGAGAGGAGGGGGAAACAGACGGGAAAGGAGGGGTGAAATCGAGGGGCTCCTGAGGTGGGGGGTGCAGAAGGGGAGGGGGGAGATGGGGTGGGGGGAGCAGGACAGGGGTGCAGAAAGGCGAGTGGGGGGATATGGGGTGGGGGGTAACGGTCATGGTAGGACTCCTGAGGTGGGGGTGCAGAAAGATAGAGGGGGGCATGGAGTGGGGGATATGGGGGGCGAGGGGTGGGGGGAGTTGATCAAGAGGGTGCAGAAAGGCGAGTGAGAGGGATATGAGGTGGGGAGATATATGGGGGAATAGGGGGCAACGAAGAGGAGGGAGGGAGGAAATCGAGGGGCTCCTGATACAGCCAGAAGAGGATATTTGCAAGGCTGAGATGGGGGTGCAGATGAGGGGGGCGAAAATGTGGGGAAGAAGGGGAGCAGGACAGGAGGGTGCAGAAAGGCGAGTGAGGGGGGGTATAAGGGGTGGGGGGTAACGGTCATCGTAGGACCCCTGAGGTGGGGGGAGATGGGGGGTGGACAGGGGGTAAGGGACGGGAGGGAGAAAATCGAGGGGCTCCTGAGGTGTGGGGGTGCAGAAGGGGAGAGAGAGAGGAGGAATATGGGGGGCGAAGGGGGGGATATGAGGCTGAGAGGTAGGGGCAGTAGGACAAGAGGGTGTGAGTGGGGTAGGATATGGGGTGGGGGGGGGCGGTAATCGAAGGACTCCTGAGGTGGGGGGATAGGGGGTGGACAGGAGGGGGGAGAAAATCGAGGGGCTTCTGAGGTGGGGGTGCAGAAGGGGGGGAGAGGGGGACATGGGGAGGGAATAGGGGGTGGACAGACAGGAGGGAGAAAATAATCCAAGGGCTCCTGAGGTGGGGTGGGGGGTGAATGGGGTAGAGGGAGAATAGGGGGTGGGGGTGAATGGACAGGAGGGAGAGGGAATCGAGGGGCTCCTGGGCTGGGGGGTGAATGGGGGGGGTAACAGCCAGAAGGGTCAGTGAGTTGTGGGGTGGGCCCTTCACTGCAGGTGTCAGGAGAAAACCAGCCTTGGCTTTTGCAGCTCAGCCCCCCAATGGGGGAACTCAAAACCTTGCTTCCTGGACGTGGCCCCTCTTTGTAGCTCTGCCCCATAGCGGACCTCAAGGGGCCCCAACTGGGCTGCAGAAGCCAAGCCCAGGTGCCTGACTGCGGATTGGAGGCCTCGGGGGGGGGCTCCCAACATCTGGCCCCACTTGCTGGAGGGCGCGTGGGGAGGGGAGTAGGCCTTTGGGGTGCCCCCCAAGTAGTTATGGGGAGTTCTAGCTGGTGGGGAGGCATCTGGGGCAACTGCAGTACGTTAATCTTGATAGCAGGGGTTGCACTGGGGGACGGAGTGATTTTGGACGGCTTGGAGTTGCGCTCTGGAGTGCTTGCAATGCGTTTAGCAACCGCTTAGTAGAATCCGAGAATTTGCAGAGTTTTAACGGACGCCAAATGTCACTTGGCCCGACCCCTTGCAAGGTTTTGTCCAATGTGGGGCTCAGACCCACGGCCCTACCTCTCTCTACCAGCTCAACCAGACTTAACATTTTCCTTGAAAGGGGGTAACCGTTCAAGACTGGGGTGTTGTTGTTGGTGGTGCCCATCTGTGTGCCTGCGATGCGCTTGGCAGTAGTGGAAGACTTAAAACGTAATGGTCAAGAGTTGCAATGGAAGGGGGTGCTTTTGAGGGAGGCCTCAGGTGCCAGGTTTAGGGTGCCAGGTTTAAGACCCAGCCCGTGGGTATGTACATAGGGGAGATTTCGAGGGCAGTTGCAATATTCGGGGCAGCGCCAGCGATACAGTTGTAGCCGTCGTAAATTGGAATGGCGAGAGGAGACTCAATTGCAAGACATTGATTAATGGAAGCGCTGCCAGTTTAGGAGACCAGGGTCGCCTTGGCAGGCTGCTAACCCAGATCTTGGGGGGCTGCAACTGGGGAGCGGTTGTGGAAATTTCATTCATCGTGACATTCAGGGAAGAAGGCTTCTGGTGTGGAAAAGGAGGAGAAGGAGAGGATAGAGAAGCTCCTCTTTTTATATATTCTATCGTAACTTTGTATTAATGCAATGTTTTTATACGTAACTGTGTATCCTTGCAATGCTCTGTTTAAGTTCTCCGCTGTGGCTGCTGCTCCTCTGAGATGTTGTGGTGCATAAATCAATTAACTAACAAATAAGAGTAGTAGATTGAAATCACAACCCAAGGCGGGTCATTCAGGGAAGTCCTCTGGGGTGATTTTTCGGTATCGCGAATAGTAGTAGCAGAAGATTTAAATCCTAATGACAGGGTGTGTCTGGAGAAGAGACCGCTGGGGTGATTACTCCATTTACTACTGGTAGTATTACCGGGAGTAGCCTCAATTATAATAGTAGAAGGCACGTGAAGAGGAGAGACCTCTGGGCTGATGCTTTTCTTTTTCCCCGTAATAGGAGTGGCCATGATTCGTGTTTTTGACTTGTCGAGAGTTTATTTTATTGATATAAACAGTATTACGGTGGCACGCTAGCAGTAAGAGTGGTGGGCGTTATTCTAGTATCTGCATAATTAGAATTGGTAGTAGCAGCCTGGAAGTGTGGTCTACGCAGAATCCACTGGTTCAGTGGGGTTTGCTTCGGGGGCAGCGTGTGTGGGCTTGCATCACCCGTAACTAGCTAGTAACTAGTAGAATTAGAATTAATCATAACAGTTCCAGGTGATTGGAAAGGAGCCGTCTGGGATTCTGCCCTCTCTTCTGGTGGTAGTTATGACTTTTGTACTTGCCTGGAGGGCGTTGAGTAATAAGCTTTAACGAAACTGATAAGAGTAGAAATAATAATAATCATAATAATAGAAGAATGGAGAGCACATCTCTAGAATTACTCTCTCCTGAATTTGGACACGAGACTCGTTATGTGCCTGGAGATTTTTATATGCTTCACAAAGCAAGTTTCCTTTAGTTAGTTATCAAAAGCATCTGTACGCCACTTAGCATCCAAAAGTATTGAAGCAGTTGTACGAGATGACGGGAAGGCATTCAGGCGAAGTAAAATAACATAAAACGTAGTTTAGGCTTCATAAGCCGCTAGTAGGGCAGGGCGGCACCTGTGATGTGTCAGCAGCTAAACATCTCAGCAGACCGATAGATCACGATGTCTGGAATAAGGATGGAGGCGAGGGGAGCTTGAAAAGTCGTTGGCACGCTCTGAAAGTGTAAGATCGTTGGCTGATGCCTCTGAACGTCAGAGGGAAGATGGTTCCCGCGCGTGTCTCTTTTTAAGGCGTCACGCGGGACGTGGAGACAAATGCATAAAAGCGAAAACATCACAAGGAAAAGCGGTATTACGCTAAAACCGTAACAAGACGGAAGAGGCGGCGAGCACGAAAGCAGGCACGAGACAATAAACAGATCGCGCTTATCTTCCCAGAGGCCTCCTTCTCCACGCATCCTGACCATCGATAACAGTAATTAAGTGCCACACTGGATTCCGTGGCCTGGTTGGCATGCCAGGGCCGTGGTTCTGTTCCAGATGGCATCTCCGGGCAGGGCTGAAAAAGCTCCCCCCAACCCCTGGGCAGCTCCTGTCGGTCAGCGCAGGAGACATTGCTGAGATAGATGGACCCCCTCGGCCAGCCGCTTGCAGGAGGGAGGCAATTCTGCTCCCAAGGCAGCTTCCTGCTGAAACCGGCGCTTTGTTCGGACCCATGAGGACTTGAACCTTGGCTTGTTTGTAAGGAAAGGACCGTCTCTCGGGGCAGAGCAGCTGGGAGAAGGAAATGGAGGAGTGGGGCTGGCCCAGTGCTCCTTGCTCGCTAAGAGTTGGCATAAGAGTTGGGGGGGGGTCCTGCAGGGCGCATCCCCCTTCTGCCACGCCGAGGCCCCATGTCGGAGCTAATTGCTCTTACATTGGTTCAGCACGTGGCAATGATCATTATAATTTCAGGGAAAATATCTGGCAGAAATCCTGGAGAGAGCTGCTGCCAGCCAGTGCGGGCAGTATTGAGCTAGATGGAGTCAGCGGCCCTGGCTCTGCGCAAGGCAGCTTTCTCTGTAGCTCCCTGATTTCGGGGGAAGGAGCTCCCTGTTAAGCTGGAAGATACCCGCGTCTGCAAGGGTTTCATTGTCTAGGAGAGAATATATAGATATATTAGAAGCAGTCTGTGGGGAGCAGCGCTGGTGTGGGTCTGTGCTGACCTACAGGTTGGGCAGGCTGTTATTTGGGGCTGTGTTTGAGCTGTGTGGGGCCAGTCTGTCTTCCCTCTGTGCCTCGTGGCTCCTTGGCAGTTGCATCACTTGTGTTTGGGGATGTATTTTGGTCGCGATGTCGGGTTCCTAGAACCAGGCCCGAAAGAGCGAAGCTGGCAGTGGGGGGCTTTTATTTGGAGCAGTGGCTTAATAACAGCAGGAAGAAAGACACCTGTTGACGAGATGAATCACCTGGAAGCTGGCTTATCAGAACTCTCCCATTTCCAGGCCAAAGTTCCTTGCTTTGCGTAGGGACGGTCTCTCGCGTATTAGCAGGGATCGTTCTGTTTGGCGGGGGCTGCTGATTTGCCGTCTCTCTCTGTGCTTGATGCAAGCAGCTGCCATTATCCCCAATCAAAACACGAAGCAGCCGTTGTGTTTGCTCTCCGCCATCGGGGCCGCTTCCGCGAAACACACTCTTTTATATTCCGTTCCTCGCCGGCCTTCCTCCCCGCCAGGCAATCTCTCTCTGCCTCTCGTTTCCAGAGAAGCAGAAGGAGGAAGAAAGGGGTTCTCCTCCGGAGGTGACCAAGTCCGAAAATCTCTCTTAATCTAGTATTGTGCATGCGTCAGGCTCCCAGCTGAAACGGCCTGTTTGTTCAGCCCGTAAAACTCTGGGGCATGTGCCCTCTCTGCCCCCTTCCCTCCCACAGTTTCCTGGGACTGGCGTTTCCAATTTTGCACATTCGACTTCTCAGGCCGGACTGGTTCTGCCCATGCAAAACCCAGAGATGGGCATCACTTTCAGGAAAAGACGTGGCTTGCCTTGCTTCTCCTGGGAGGGCGGAATTATTATTTTTGGGGAGGGGGAGATGCGAATTTAATACAGCCCTCTAACATTTGGAATGGGTGAAAGAAAGAAAGAAAGAAAGAAAGAAAGAAAGAAAGAAAGAAAGAAAGAAAGACAGACCATTGGAACCTTATTTTGGTCTGGTTTCATAGTTTTGTAGTAACCCCTCCCTGGAACCTTATGGCGACAGATGGGATAAAAAAATAATAATTTTGTAAGTAAATAAACACAGTCAGTTTGGAAGCAGTTAGGCATTGCAGTGCCAAACAAGCACCCCATAATAACTGGAGGTGACCGTTATACTCTGCACAGTTTTCGTTCTTCCCCTTCTCTCTCTTTTTCCCAGTTGTACATTCTTTGGTTTTCCCTCCCGTGTTAGAAAAAACCGAGGCGGTCGATCTGAGAAATGCATTTGGCAACCTCGGACGTGACCTAAGCCATTTTCTGAAGTGCGTTCCTTGAAAGCGCTGGAAAACAAAACTCTTATTCTTCTGGACGGGACTAAGGATTGTTTTAGTTGTTGGTGTTCTTGGGTTTTTTTCTTACCCCGGATACGGGTTGTTGTTTTTTGTGTAGGGAAGCCCCGTGCTTTTGAGATCCCAAAAGTTGGTTTCTTAAGTGCAAGCGGGAGGCTTTGCAGAGAGAGGAAAAAGAAGTTTTGGTTTTCCCTGGCTTTTACTGCATAGCCAGAATGCAAGGAGCTCAGACTTGGGAAGGCTGCCTTGTGTAACGTTCATCCATCCAGCTTGATATAGGCTACACTGGCTGGCAGCAGCTGTTTTTCAGTGGGGAACATTCCCCCGCCCTGTGCTGAGCAACATCACAACAGGTTTTGAACATGAGAGACGAGGGGAGACGGTTCCTTGAGTTTCCCCCGTCTGCTGCGAGTGCGCATGCAGTGAGGTTACTCGCGAGCAAGTGACTTCTGACCCAGCTGCCGGCCGTGTTTACGTGCATCCAAGTTAAAGTTTGACATCGCGCGTTGCAATGCTTAACCGGGGGATAACTAGGAACACGACTGTTTTCTCCACGCTTAAGCAGAGGCGGTGTGGGTCGCGTCGCCTTCCAGGCCTCCCCACAAGCGTTTCTCAAACGGGTCCCGAACCGCTGCTGTCCCTCCCCTCAAAAACCGCCCGCTGTACCAGTCCCCCAAACGGCTTCTCTGGACTGTGGCATTTGGAACACAGAGGGGTATAATTGTGCCCCTCCTGTCTATATATCCATCCTTTGGCTATATATAAAAGCGGGCGTCGAAGCGGCCACATTTGTGCAAGCGTTATTCCATGCAAAACACGGAGCGGCGTTCTGGGGCTTGGGGGTGCGCCAATAGATGTTTTTTGAGGCTGCTCTTCTGCCAGACTTCCCTCCCGTAGAAGCGTGCAGCAGGCTGCCAGCCCGTGCAGAATGGCAGGACGCGTGTCCTTGGTTTGAAAGTGCTGCCCCGAAACATTGAGCAGAAATGGAAATAATAGAAAGCGACGATGGACAAGGGTAGGCCGGCCCTCTTGCAGGTTCTGTTCTCGGTGGCGTCTCTGCTGCCGCGTCAGTGTGGGCAATATGGAGCTTGCTAGAATATCGGTAGCTTCTTCCGTCCTTATTTCAATCAGCCCTCGATTGGGATGGTGAGGACTAGCAACCTGCTTTGTATTTAAGAGAAGGAGCAGGGCTTTGTATGCCTAGCAGGTCCCGGGTTCATTCCCTCTGCACAGGGCCAGGATTACCTCCTGCCTGCACCCGCAGGGAACCCTTGCTGCCAGTCAGTGCTGCCAGCACTGGGTTCAGTGGTCTGGCTGCCCAAGGCCCCTTTCCTGGGCTCCTGAAATGGCAGCGATGCGAAGAAAGGCTTGTTACGCAACCTCAGGTCCTTGCCAAAGCCGTGTGCAACCTGGTGCCCTCCAGACGCTCTGGAGTGCAATATCCCCCCTGACCCCCGGGTTTTTTAGTCCAAAACCTGTGGAGGAGGGGGCACCAAGCTGGCAAAGGCTACCCAGAGCCCCCCAACACGACTGCTCTGCAAGAGGCGCCGACTCCCAGTTCAAACCAACCTAGTGTGGAAAGAGCCACATGCCCTTCGCTGCCTCATTAACAATACTATAAAAGTGGAGGCTTTAAATGGAGACCTGGGTACAATTCAATAAAACTTTCCCACTGAGTTTGTTTTGTTTGGTTTCTGTTTTTTAAGGCCCTTCGGAGAACTCTTGTAAAGAGAGAGAGAGAGAGAGAGAGAGAGAGAGAGAGAGAGAGAAAGAAAGAAAGAAAGAAAGAAAGAAAGAAAGAAAAGCATTAGTCGGATCTGTCCTGTGTGCAGCAGACTTGGAGAAATCGCAGCTTGCATTTCACAACTGTTAAGAATCATATTCTTTTATATTTTAGACAGCCTGCTTCCCCCAAATATTTAATGCAATTTTCACCAACCTGCACTGGACTACTACTACCATCAACCCCTGTCGGGTAACCAGGTTGAGAAAAGCTGATTTAACGGGGGGGGGGGGAAGGAACCAAAGGGTGTGGGTGGCTCCCTCTCCTCCCCATCCTACCCCCTGGGAATAACCTCAGATATTGGGGGCACGTGCCCCGCATCATTCCCGGAGAACTATAACTAGGCAAGCAGAGGAGAGTCTTTCTGACAAAAAAGATTGCGCCGGTTTCTTTCATTGAGAGGGCTGGCCAGCCCCTGGCGCTGCTGAACCTCTCAGCATTCGCAGTATCGAGTCTCCTCTTCGTTCTTGCCAGGCCCCATCCTTCGTCGCTTGGCATCCGCCCGCGTCGGGAGGCAAGGCAAGAGGGGCGAAGTCAGACCGCTGGAGAGTCGCGGCACCTGCTGCGGCTGTTTCATGCCCCTTTAAGGCAGCTGCGGCTTCGCTGGGAGAATGCAGGGAACTGTAGTTTCTTGCGGGCGCCGGTAGTTCTTAGGAGGCCCGTGTTCCCTGAGTTCCCTGTGTGGGGAAGAGAGGCTGGCTCTTTAAAGGCACACGAAAGAACATAAGAAGATCTTTCTGGGTCAGGCTGACGCTCTTCTCGCCCATCGTCCCGTTCTCACAGAGATGCGTGTGCGAAACCTGCAAGTTGAGCACAAGAGCCCTCTCTCCCCTCCTGCCCTTTCCAGCAAGTGCTGTTTGGGAGCATTTGGCTCCTGGTGGAGTACAGGGTCAGATTTAAGGTGCTGGTTTTGACCTTTAAAGCCCTTCATGGCCTAGGACCCTCGTACCTACGGGACCACCTCTCCCGGTATGCCCCACGGAGAGCCTCAAGGTCCATAAATAGCAACACCCTATTGGTCCTGGGCCCTAAGGAAGTCAGATTAGCCTCAACCAGAGCCAGGGCCTTCTCAACAGTGGCTCCAGCCTGGTGGAACGCTCTGTCTCTTGAGACCAGGGCCCTGCAGGATCTGATCTCTTTCCGCAGGGCCTGCAAGACAGAGTTGTTCCGCCTGGCCTTTGGCTTGGAGCCAATTTGACTCCCTCCCTCCCTCTCTTTCTTTTTTCCTTTCTCCTCCTATGAAGAGATTGCTCCCTAATTGTTTTAATGTTGTATCTTAATCTTTTAAATTGTATTTTAATCAGCTTGTTTTTATTATTGGTTGTTAGCTGCCCTGAGCCCGGTCTTGGCTGGGGAGGGCAGGGTGTAAATAAAAATTTATTATTATTATTATTATTATTATTATTATTTCCTGCTCCCGCTTTCTGAATTTGCCCAACCCTCTTTCAAAGAGCTTGCCGACCGTCTCATTCCTCCTGCGGCGGCGAGTTCCAGAGTTGAACGGCTGAGAATTGCGAGAGGGTCTCTTGACAACTCAGATGGCACAGACTACAGGGTTTTTTGGCGCCGGCGGTGGGTGGGTGGGTGGGGAAGCCGTGACGAATCGAAATGGCACAGTGCTGCTTCAAATGCGAAGTGCAGAGGCCGCCCCACGTGAGTCATGAAAGGTTTGTTATCCAGATTGTTTACTACAAACACGCTCTTGCTGCGTTCCAGAATTGCCCTCGCTCTTTCGGTGCCTCAAGGGTACGCTACCTTCGGAGCTTATGTAAGATGCTCTCTCGCCCCCCCACCCCAAACGGCTTGCTGGCAACCAACATCTTTTTTGTTTTTGCATTGTGTGGTTCTGGGACTTGTGCTTTGCTTTAAAATTTAGGTTTGGGGTGTGTGTGCCGAGAAGGTTCCGATTCTGCTCAGGCTGGGGGTGAGGGAGGCCGTCCGCCTCGCTCAGCGCTGGACGCAGCTCCCTAGGGTTTGTTTCCCAGCCGCACTGGAAGGTGTTGTGCATGCAAAGGTGTTGTTGTTGTTGAGTCGTTTAGTCGTGTCCGCCTCTTTGTGACCCCCTGGACCAGAGCACACCAGGCCCTCCTGTCTTCCACTGCCTCCCGCAGTTTGGTCAAACTCATGCTGGTCCCTTCGAGAACACTGTCCCACCATCTCGTCCTCTGTCGTCCCCTTCTCCTTGTGCCCTCCATCTTTCTCAACATCAGGGTCTTTTCCAGGGAGTCTTCTCTTCTCCTGAGGTGGCCAAAGTCTTGGAGCCTCAGCTTCAGGATCTGTCCTTCCATGCAAAGGTAGCACCAAGCTATGCCATCCGTTCCAGGATATAAATGGCTCTCTAGCACACACCTGCCTTACCCAGCGAAACTCATGATCCCTGCTTCTCAGGGGGGTTGGACTAGATGTCCCCTAGGGCTCCCTTCCAACTCTGCAACTCAGCAAATGAACCGTGTTGCGTGGCTCAACCAAGGTGCGTCCATCCAGCAGACTTGACCTCCCTGCTGCCCCGCAATCTCCCCGAACGTTTTCCTCTGGGAATGGGGAGATGGAGGACCGGAACTCAAGGCCGGCCGGTTCTTCCAGAGGCCGGAGCGGCCAGCTGGCCGGCCCAGCAGAGAGGGACCTTGAGTGGCACCTGTGTGTGCCTCTGGCCGAACAACTCCCCGGCCCAGATAACGGCGCAATATCTCGAGCAAGCACATTTTCCCTCAAGGATTTGTTTGTCAAGACGGTTTGCACTTGGAGCTTTCAAGGTTAACAAATAAGTCTAACCTTCTGCGCAGGAACAGGAGCAAAAAAACCCCAGTACTTTGGTTTTCTGCCCCCACTGCGCTTTAAAGGAAAGACAAACAAGTTTTGAGTTGTTTGGACTAAGGAGCGTTGCAAGAAAGGCCAGGAGGATTTGCAAGCCAGAGGTCGCCCGAAAAGTGCCTACTGGCCGCGATGGCGCATGTTCTGGCCCCGGCTACCAGTCGCTGGGAGCCACACACGGGGAGGGTGTCCTCGCTTGCACTCGGGCCCTTTGGAGCCTCAAATTCATGGAGGGGAAGGCCAGAATGGGAGGAAGGGTGTTGTACAAGGGAGGAGAGTTTTGGACTTGAACCCACAACCCTGAGATCAAGAGCTTCAGGCTCTGGTACCTGAGCCATCTTTAACGGGAAAAGGCCAGTCTGGCTGGGTCTTCAGCTGGCGGGTCAGGACATATCCACGGACTGCACCCTGGCCCAAAATGGGTGGGTTTGTGGTGTCCTGGTGGTATTTGGTTGGCAGCTGTGGGGTGCCCCCCAGCAAGGCTGTTCTCACCCGAGGGTCAGTTGCCCCCTTTTGCAGCCAGGCAAAGATGAGGTTTCAGCAGCTTGGGGGGGCGAAGTGTGTTGTTGTTGTTGTTTAGTCATGTCCGCCTCTTGGTGACCCCCTGGACCAGAGCACGCCAGGCACTCCTGCCTTCCACTGCCTCACTCATGCTGGTAGCTTTGAGAACACTGTCCCACCATCTCGTCCTCTGTCGTCCCCTTCTCCTTGTGCCCTCCATCTTTCCCAGCATCAGGGTCTTTTCCAGGCAGTCTTCTCTTCTCATGAGGTGGCCGTTCATCTTGGGTGCCCTGCTAGGCATAGTAAATAGCTTCTCTGAGTTATTCAAGCCCCTTCGCCAGGTCAAGGCAGTGATCCATGAGGGGGGGGGGGCGAAGTGTAAGATGGACCAAAACCAGCACAAGGCAGCTCTCTGGGTTCCTCTTTAAATCAGCTCAGCTTCACGTTCAGAACGCCGCAAGCTCACTCCCAGGTGACAGTGTCTCCAGGTAACGCCCAAAAACCTGGAGAGCCATTTCTGCCAGTCAGTGCAGGCGGCAAGGAGATAGATGGGCCTGGGAGCTGCGAGGGCCACCGACTCGGAGATCTTAATAAAAAGAGGAGGTTCGCGGCAGGTGACAGCTGCTTGCCACAACGTCTCTGCTGTCGGAGATGGCGTAGAAAACTCCAGCTACCTTGTGGAAGGGGAGTTAGTCTAATCTGCTGCAGGATGGGTCCGTCAGTGGCTCTTAGTTGAACCTCCAGAACTCAGAGGCAGTCTACTTGTGAACGTTAGTCCCCGCGTCACAAACGAGGCAAAGCTGTTTGCAGGCTTCCCGAAAGCTTCCGGTCGGATTCTGCGCCAAATGCAAACCACCTGTTTAAATCGATACGTTCAACTTGCCCCACAAGGAATCCTTAAAATGACAAACTGGGGCAAAACGTTTTACTTCCTTTGTCTCTCTGCTGATTTTTTTGCTTCTTGAAGAGGAAACCGTTGTCCAGGGGCCCCTTTTCCAGCCTTGCCTTTATAAAGACGCGAGATCGACGCCGCGTTTCTTTCTGCATCTTTAAAAAGAGGGGAAGGTGAAAAATTCCACTGCCGATTTACAAGGCGGCCTGGACCTCTTGCCAGAAGAATGCCGTTGGGCAGCCATATTGTTCCAGATTCCGCAGCAGCACTGCCAGCTAAAAAATTTATTTGCGATTAATGGGCTTTAAACAATTACTCGTAAAAGGAGCTTTCGAGTTTTAATTGCACGGGGAGAAGGCAACTCTAGAGCCGGCCTTGCGGTCCAATTCGTCCCCTCTGGGTCCCTCTATCCTGATCAGCTCCTGAATGAGCTCAAGGTTGCAGCAACATTCAGTGTCCTGGGCTTTTGGCCCCAGAACTTGCAGGCGGGCTCCGGCAAGGCGTTTCCAAATACCTGGCCTTAGGCTGCTGCCGCTTGCCTACACAAGGACACGCAGGGAAGTGGCCTAGCTGGATGCCTTGCGGTGACATTTGTCGGGGTTAAGCACGGGCGACCTTTGCAGGTATTGGGTTGCCTGGCCTCGGCCGCCTCTGGCCCCACCTCTGGCCCAGCTCTCCTTCTCTCTGGGACACGTGCGGCCGTTTAGAGAAAGGGGCAGGATAGGAACGCAGCAAAGAATAGTAATATTCAGAGAAGAAAGACCCCTTGGAATCGACGGACTTGGCGTTTGTCGATAGGGCAGGGCGATATTTGGTTTTCAGTGTCGTCACCAGTTGTGATATACAGTGGGACCTTGGTTCTCAAATGCCTTGGGACTCAAACAACTTGGAACCCAAACATTGCAAACCCAGAAGTAAGTGTTCCGGTTTGCAAACCTATTCCGAAAGTGCTCCGTTTTGAGTGTTACGCTTCCGATTTGAGTTTTACGCTGAGGTCTGTCTGGTTTTGCTGTTTATTTTGCGTTTTTGTATTTGCGGCTCTTTTTTTGTTTTTGTGACACTGTGGAACCCAGTTCAGCTACTGATGAATTGATTGTGTGACTGCAGCACATTGTTTATCGCTTTCATTTTATGGATTGATGGCCTCGTTAGATAGCAAAATTCATGTTAAGTTGCTGTTTTAGGGGTTGTTTTTAAAGGTCTGGAATGGATTAATCCATTTTGCATTACTTTGTATGGGAAAGCGCGCCTTGGTTTTGGAATGCTTTGGTTTTGGAACGGACTTCCAGAACAGATTCAGTTTGAGAACCAATATTATATCACGGTGTCCGAAATAAGGATGGAGTTATGGAGAGGCGCTGGATGGCTCCACGCTTTTCTCCGCATTGTGATTTCTGCGCAGCGCACAAGTATAATGATCCTTGACATTATAGAATCATGAAACCGGTACCACAATATTGATATATCACCTAGTCCTATTCATCCTATATGCTGGTTTCAATGGATCTGCTTTGAGTATGAGTAACGCCAACCCGTTGAAACTGAAGGACACGGGCTAACTAATCAGGCCCATGAATTTCAGCGGGTCTACTCTGAGTGCAGTTTAGCAGGATACCGCCCTGGGCTCCTTTGGGAAGAAAGGCGTGCTATAAATCCAGTAATAAGCAGGATAAAATGTAACCCGCTCCCTCCCAACGCTGGTAGGGTGGCCTGTCGCTGTCGTGGCCAGTGGCCACGGAGCGAATTAGCTCAAATCCCCTCTCAGAGCCGGCCAAATTGGCTTTTGGAGATGAAGACTTTTAAGCGCCGGCAGTTTATCCCGCAGCTGGGAGGGGATATTAATCCCGGCCCTCTGGTTATCCAACGCAGATTAGCATGTCTAAATCAGATTATGACACCGGAGCGTCTTCGTGGCCAAGGGCTTCGGGGGGGGGGGCAGAGGCAGACAGTTGGAGTGGCTGCATTCAGATTCCCAAGACCGGCCCTTCCTGTCCCAAGCGGTGGCCCTCTGGGTTGGCCCAAGTGACAGAGAGGCCAGGCAAGGGATGGGCAGCTCTCTCCCCAAAAAGGGCAAGGGTGGGGGAAGAGAGGTTTGGGGTTTTCACATGCTGTGGGTTTGGGGCTGAGTGGCTGGAAAAGAAAACCCAAAGACCCTTTTAATGTAACCCACAGGCAGTGGGTTGTATCCATCTTAAGTTCCTCCCTTGACTGACGTAGGCCTATTGATTTCAGTGGCTCTGCTCGGAGTGGAACTCGGATCAGTTGCAAACCCGCAGTGCTTGAAGTTACAGCCACGTTAGAAACTCAGATATATACCGTATTTTTCGCTCCATAAGACGCACCTAGTTTTTAGAGGAGGAAAACAAGAAAAAGAATATTCTGAATCTCAGAAGCCAGAACAGCAAGAGGGATCACTGCACAGTGAAAGCAGTAATCCCTCTTGCTGTTCTGGCTTCCGAGATACCCGCACAGCCTGCATTCGCTCCATAAGACGCACACACATTTCCCCTTACTTTTTAGGAGGGGAAAAGTGCGTCTTATAGAGTGAAAAATACGGGAGGCCGGACTTCAAACGGCTCCTTAAATCAGGGTTACGGTCTCCAAAACGGAATGTCTAGTTGCCATTTGGGGGCAAGACAGCTCTAAAGTCTTATTTATCAAATGATGGACTGACTGGCTGGTTCTCAGCTGAACATCTGGCTAGTTCAGAGGACAACCTTGAGCCAGGTTGAGAGCTTTGAGAACAGAAAGTGGCAAATAAAGGTAAAGGGACCCCTGACCATTAGGTCACGTCGTAACCGACTCTGGGGTTGCGGCGCTCATCTCACTTTATCGGCTGACGGATCCGGCATACAGCTTCCGGGTCATGTGGCCAGCAGGACTAAGCCGCTTCTGGGAAACCGGAGCAGCGCATGGAAACGCCGTTTACCTTCCCGCCGGAGCGTTACCTCTTTATCTACTTGCACGTTGACGTGCTTTCGAACTGCTAGGTTGGCAGGAGCAGGGACCGAGCAACAGGAGCTCACCCCGTCATTGCGGGGATTCGAACCGCCAACCTTCTGATCAGCAAGCCCTAGGCTCTGGGGTTTAACCCACAGCGCCAATAGCCAGGTGCAAAACGCGCCTGGTGCCTGCCTAATTTCAAACACTGAGTCACAAGCTGTTGCCGCTGCCTGTTGGGAGGAGAGGTGTCTGTTTGGCAGCTGGAAAGCTCTCCCAGCAGATTATTTTAACCGTTTTTGTCCCCGGTTCTCTTTCCAGTTTGCCCCAGTATGAACATCCGGAACGACATTTCCAACTTCCGCCAGCTGGAGAACTGCACGGTGATCGAGGGCCACCTGCAGATCCTGCTCATGTTCGGAGCCAAGACTGAGAACTTCCGGGGCCTCAGCTACCCCAAGCTCACCATGGTCACTGAATACCTGCTGCTCTTCCGGGTCTACGGCCTGGAGAGCCTCAAGACGCTCTTTCCCAACCTGACGGTCATCCGGGGGACGCGGCTCTTCTTCAACTACGCCCTGGTCATCTTTGAGATGGTCCACCTGAAGGAGGTGGGCCTGCCCAGCCTGATGAACATCACCCGGGGGGCCGTGCGCATCGAGAAGAACGCCGAGCTGTGCTACCTCTCCACCATCGACTGGTCCCGGATCGTGGACTCCGTCGAGGACAACTACATTGTCGCCAACAAGCGGGACGAGGAGTGCGGGGACATCTGCCCCGGGAAGGCCAAGGGGAAGAGCGTCTGCTCCCCGACGGTGATCAACGGCATCTTCATCGAGCGCTGCTGGAGCCACGAGCATTGCCAGAGAGGTAAGGGATGCTTCTGAATGCTGCTTGCCGTGAACCGCAGGAGGGGGAGAGAGGGCTCTCGCACTGGGGAGAAGAGGCTTCTGGACTGGGTGGGCCTCTGCTCTAATCCGGGGTTTCCCAAACCAGCTCTTTTTGGACTACAGCTCCCATCATCCCTAGCTAGCAGGTCAGGGAAGATGGGTATTGTAGCCCAACCGCTGGGAACCCTAGTTTGAGAAACGCCGTTTAGCCCAGTGGTTCCCAACCTCTTTTTTTGGCCATGCCCCACTTAAGCGTCTCTAAAATTCTGGTGGCACCCCCCTCCCGTGACATATAATTCTTATTATTCAAAAAGTGGACTCCTATTCATGTGGAGGAAGCCTAAAAGGCCATTCATTTGTTGATACAGTGGTACTTCGGGTTGCATACGCTTCAGGTTAAAGACTCCGCTAACCCAGAAATAGTGCTTCAGGTTAAGAACTTTGCTTCAGGATGAGAACAGAAATCGTGCTCTGGCGGCACAGCAGCAGCAGGAGGCCCCATTAGCTAAGGTGGTGCTTCAGGTTAAGAACACTTTCAGGTTAAGTACGGACCTCCAGAACGAATTAAGTATGACCATCGTATCTTGGTTGCCGAACGTCTTGGAACTTGTACATTTCGGCTCCCGAATGATCGAAAACCGAAAGTGAGTGTTCTGGTTTTCAAAGAATTTTTGGGAGCCAATCATCCAGCACAGCTTCCGATTGGCTGCACAACACTCCTGCAGCCAATCGGTAGCCGTGTCTTGGTTTTCGAACAGTTCTGGAAGTCAAACACAATCTGTTTGAGAACCAAGATACGTCTGTAACTCATTCTCAAATTGCCCCCCTTAAAAATCAATTTGCCCCACATTGGGAACCACAGGCTTAGCCTATCCTACCTCACAGGGTTGTTGTGTGGATCAAATGAGGAGGAGGAAGAGCCACGTGCGCCTCACCGCCTTGGGCTCCTTGGAAGACCCAAGTTTGGGAACGGAAATTCTTACGTCCTGTTGCTAGGCGGAGTCCGTGGTGTTTGCCGAGGGCAGCAGTCCTTAACTGGCCCCGACACAAAGCCCCCACCTCGGACTCCCAGCCTGTACCGCCGGACCCACCCTCTCCTATTTGCTTTCGAATTAACAGTGCAAATAAGGCACGTTATGAATCCGAAAAGGGCAGTTCGCAGAGCGATAGACATCATGCCACCCTCGCATGACCACGAAATGAAAACCAGTGCTTTAGCCAAAACCTAGTGGTGGTGGTGGTGGAGCTTTTTAAGACCCCCATTTCAGTGAGACCCCTGGGCAGGTTTGCTCTTCCAGTGGCAGGCGTGGTTGGAAAGTCGTCAACTCGCAACTCGTTTTGTGCAGCTGCGCTGGGTTTTGGTTTCTGTTTGGAGGGTCGCTGCGGCGGAGAAGCCCGTTCGCAAATATCTGTGGGTACCAAACGGCAGCAGGTGGACTAGCCAAAGTCCAAAACCGGTTTCTTTCCCCGCTTCAAGCTTCTGAAGCAAAGCCCGAGGCTTTGTGTTCGATTTAACTTCAGTAGCTGCTTAACTTCTGCCTGGAAAGGGCTCTTTTTCTGTTCGTTTTTGTTTTTTTGTAGTTTGCTTTCTTCATTATTTGGAATCTCTCCTGTCAATGTTTGGGTCTCGCTTGCTAGGAGAGAAGAGACAACAAAGGCTTTGTGATGGCTAAGCTCCTTCTCCGGTTTACTTAACCTGCCCAAAGCTTCCTTGTAGGTTCTGCGTGCGTTCTTTTTTATTTTCCTTTAATTGTTTTACAAGCCCAAAACATTTGGACTGGTAGCGTTGCGGCCGGTGAGATATATACATCTATACACACACACACACACACAAACACACAGAGAGAGCTTGGAGAAAGCTTTTTGAACGCCACAAACTGCTGCCGCGGCCGAACTTCCTTTGTGTATATTTTGACTGCCAGATTTTGAAGGAGCTTGCTACGTAGACAGCGGCTGTTGTACGCTTGCACAGATTAGACAGATTGACGGAGGGGAACAAGGCTGTTGGGGGGCTGTTAGACCCCACGGCTAGGGCCCCTCCTCTGCAGAAAATGCAGGTGCCGGTTCTGCTGGGAATCATCGCAAGTCCTGCTTGCAAAGGCTTCCCCTGGGGGCATCTTGTGGTTCCCTGGGGGGAGGACAGGAGGCTGAACCAGGGCGGCTGCTACAGAGTTCGTCTCATGTTCTTATGAATGACTTTAAAGGGGAGGGTTAGGCAAATTGTTGTTTAGTTGTGTCCGCCTCTTTGTGCCCCCCTGGACCAGAGCACGCCAGGCCCTCCTGTCTTCCACTGCCTCCCGCAGTTTGGTCAAACTCATTCTGGTCTCTTCGAGAACACTGTCCCACCATCTTGTCCTCTGTCGTCCCCTTCTCCTTGTGCCCTCCATCTTTCCCAGCATCAGGGTCTTTTCCAGGGAGTCTTCTCTTCTCCTGAGGTGGCCAAAGTATTGGAGCCTCAGCGTCAGGATCTGTCCTTCCCGTGAGCACTCAGGGCTGATTTCCTTAAGGATGGAGAGGTTGGATCTTCTTGCAGTCCATGGGACTCTCAAGAGTCTCCTCCAGCACCAGAATTCAAAAGCATCCATTCTTCGGCGATCAGCCTTCTTTACGGTGCAGCTTTCACTTCCATACATCACTACTGGGAAAACCAGAGCTTGAACTATACGGACCTTTGTTGGCAAGGTGATGTCTCTGCTTTTTAAGAGCTTTTAGGCAAATTAAGATAGGGAATAAAGCTCTCCGTGGCCCCAATGGCTGTGTTCTCCTCAGCCATCTCCGAATGCCAGTTGCCGCAGATGACAAGAAACCAAGCCTTTAGCATTGCCGGCCCTGTGGAACTCCCTGCCACTAGAGGCTCAGCAGGAGTCTTCTGTGCCTGCTGAGAACTTTCCCATTCCACCAGGTCTATGCAGGCTGCTTTAGAACCACAGGATTGTAGAGTCGGAAGGGACCCCAAACCGCCCCCTGCAATGCAGGAATCTCCATTAAGAAGACATCCT
Source organism: Podarcis raffonei (assembly GCF_027172205.1). Taxonomy (NCBI): domain Eukaryota; kingdom Metazoa; phylum Chordata; class Lepidosauria; order Squamata; family Lacertidae; genus Podarcis; species Podarcis raffonei. The sequence goes on along the minus strand of NC_070619.1, from coordinate 12,758,543 downwards.
TCCACAACACGGAATTGGTGCCTGCCTTTAACCCTTTTAATGGCTTTCGTCGCAGGGTTTTATGCTTTTATTGCCGAGAACCTGCTCTGACACCGCAGTATACAAATACTCTCATGGGTAAATAGGTGGGGAGGGTGGTGCTGTTGCTCCCAGGTCCTGCTCCCGGCCTCGATCCAGGAGGCTCTTTTTATGCATGTTCCTTTTGGGCCCCTGGCTTGCATCCAGCGGCTTCGCGGTGCAGGCCGAGACGGTTGTTTATGCCAAAGTGAGGGGTGCTGCTCCTCCTTCCAGGGCCTCAAACCCCCTGCAAGTAACAGTTTGCCGTCTGCTGCCCCGGCTAATCTCTCCTCCTCTCTCTGATCCAGCAGACAAAACAAGGCAGGCGTGAGTGAGTGGGTGGGAGCTGAGGCCTCGACCGTGAATCCTGGCAAGAGGAGGGTTTTCCCCTCCAACACGTCCGTATTTTCCATTTCTGCTCCCTCGTGGTTGTATCTCTCCCTCCAGCCTCCATCTTTCCACTACTGCTCCCAAAACCGGCCACGGTTTCCCCCAATTTGTTCCTGAGTTTTCTTCTGCTGCTGATTTGCAACTGCTGTAGGGAGCGAGTGAGGAATTACGGGTTGTTTTGGGGAGAGGAAACAGGGGAACTGTAGACAGCTGAGCCCTGAAGTCCTCTCCACTGTCCTGATCACCCTTATTATTAATAATAGTAATAATTAGAATTCATTTCTGAGGGTTGTGGGTCCCTCATTCCCTGAAGGTCTCCAAGCAACTGGCAGCACGCTTGAAATGTCTTGGGGAGCCCAAGGAAAGCTCTTTGCCTGCAGGAACAGCCTCGCTTCCTCAATATTTTTTTTCCCTTTCCTTGCTGCTGAGACTTTGCCTTCTCAGAGGGTGGCAAAGTTCAGAGGTGTGTGTGGGAAAAACAGCGTCTTGTAATGTTTGCTTAGGTGGGAACATTCCTTAGCAACAGTTTCCTGCGGCTTAAAAATAAAAATAAAAATCCTGGGAATTCCTGTAAATCGTAAGCTGGTCTTCTCTGCGATCCGCTTCCTTCTCCCACCCTATAACCCCGTCCCCTCTCGACACGGGAAACTGGGCCTATAGATAGCTCTGGATTAAATCAGCCCCGTTCTCTTGAGGGTGTGATGTTTCTTTAAAGCTCCAAGAAAAGCAAAGGAAAGGAATATATTTCCTGTCGCTGGTGGGAGAGAAGGAAGGAGGCCATTTCTTTATTTATTTCACACGTTGGCGCATCTATTATTATTATTATTATTATTGGTGGAAGTTGGCAGCCGGCGGTTGCGGCACGTGCGTTTCCCCATCCTAGCAAGTGATGATATTTCCACCACCAACACACGCAAGGTGGGGCTTCTGAGAACACGCAGAGGGCCCTGCAGGCCGAGACTTTATCTTCTTTCCATCTTGGGGCCAGTAGGATCCGCGCTGCTGTCGTCGCCTACATAAAGAATAGTTTCTGCTCCTTTGGTATCTCCGCACCTAAAATTCCTAGTAGAAAAAAAAGCCTCTGGTTTTTTTTCACAGATGTTTTTTTAAACTCCCCCCCCAGCTCATTATATGTCATTTCCCAGAATGCTCTTGTGACCTTGCACAACCACCACATGTGGTCGAAAGTGCCTTCCTTCTCCTTACACTTCCAACATACATTGAAGCAGTTCAGTACATCTTTGCAATGTATACATCTTTGCAATGACAAAACTAGACAGCATCTTAAAAAGCAGAGACATCAACAAAGGTCCATATAGTTCAAGCTCTGGTTTCCCCAGGAGTGATGTATGGAAGTGAGAGCTGGACCATCAAGAAGGCTGATCGCCGAAGAATGGATGCTTTTGAATTCTGGTGCTGGAGGAGACTCTGGAGAGTCCCATGGACTGTGAGAAGATCAAACGTATCCATTCGGAAGGAAATCAGCCCTGAGTGCTCACTGGAAGGACAGATCCTGAAGCTGAGGCTCCAAGACTTTGGCCACCTCATGAGAAGAGAAGACTCCCTGGAAAAGACCCTGATGCTGGGAAAGATGGAGGGCGCAAGGAGAAGGGGATGACAGAGGACGAGATGTGGATAGTGTTCTCAAAGCTACGAACATGAGTCTGACCAAACTGCGGGAGGCAGTGGAAGACAGGAGGGCCTGGCGTGCTCTGCTCCAGGGGGTCACGAAGAGGCGGACGCAACTAAACGACTAAACAACAACAACAAATACATCTTTGATAATTTTGTAGGTGTTAAATACCAACGGCACATCATTTTCATATAGTTCTCCTTCGACGCGCAGTGCCGGATGCAAAATTCTAATTTCAAACACGGCAGTCTCGGTCAGGCCAAAGGGGTCCTGTCCGCCACCCTGTGGTCACGGTGGCCAACCACAGGTGACCCCGTAAGGGAAGCCCCCAAATGCACACCAGAAACTTGTGGCGGGAGGCAATGACCGCCTCCGACAGGGGAGGCCAGAGATAGCTGGACGCTGCTTGGACAGGAGACTGGCCACCTTTTCTAGTCGCAGCCTGTCTCACCTTCGGCCCTGACTTTCTGCACAGTTCCTGGTGCAGGGGCACAAAATGACGGTGGAAGACTGAAGGCCCTCGGGTGATGGCCAGGGGTGCAAGAGCGGCTTGCGCCGTGCCCTCCCTCGTGCAGCCTCCCCACTGCATGCTTTCCCACTTAGCAGAGCGCACGCATTTGTCCCTCTGAGCTTCCACGGGAGGCCCGTCGCTCCGGAATTCCTGTGGAATGCTGGCTATGTGGCCACACTGGAATCGCTGGGCCCGGACCGCCAGGCGGCTCCCTGACTGTCAGCTGGGGGGGGGGGAGAGGAGGATGACGACGACGAAGGCCTCTCCTTCTTTAAAAAGAAATCTGTGCGGAATGGAGTTTGCCAAACGAATTTGAGAGCGAGCAGGCGGGACAAGAAGCAGCCCGGAGCAAAAGGCAGGAATGGTTGGTGCCTTCTCACAAGGCCATCTAGAGCTGTGTTGTCTCCACGGACTGGCAGCTGCTCTCGAGGGTTTCCGGCAGAGAGGGTCTTTCCCAGCTGTTGGGGAACTGGGCCTTTTGGACACTGAGCACAGGCGCTCTGCAGCTGAGCGATGGCCCTTTCCTTCAAAATAAACAAGAAGGTTCTAGTCTTCATGATTACGGCTGGGCATCGGAGAGGCAATCTGTCTGGAGATTAGCAGCACACCGAAGTGACCTGCCCTGGGTGCAAGCCTGGGCAGTGCGTCTGGGGGTCCTGGGCTGCCCAGATGACAAGACACGCCCGCCTTGGCCTTGCTGAGGGGTCCAATGCAAAGCAGAGTGAGGTCCCTTTGGCTGGGCAGAGGGGCTTCTGGGACCCTCGCTTCCTCCACAAATGTTGCCTGCAAAAGCCGTAAGCTTACCAGGGAGTGATTCTCAGATGCCTCCATTCTCAAAACAAGAAAGCAGTGTTTTCTAGCTGCTTGGCCTTGGGTCTTTCTATTTATTTATTTATTGAATTTATAAACGGCGGTTCACATAAAAGATCAACATAAAAACTACAATATATATAATCAAAATAAAAACAACAATCCAATAACGCCCCCAAAAAGCCACATTTTAAAAGGGAATAGGATATTAATCAGACCAACCAAAGGCCTGGTTAAAACGGAACTTTTTTGCCTGGTGCCTAAAGGTGTGTAATGAAGGCGCCAGGCGAACTTCCTTGGGGAGAGCATTCCCACAGTTGGGGAGCCACTGCAGAGAAGGCCCTGTTCTCATGTTGCCACCCTCTGGACCTCTCAAGGAGGAGACACACAAAGGAGGGCCTCGGAAGATGATCTGAGTCTAGGTAGGTTCATATGCTCTTGCTCCCCTGAGTTAACAACAGCCCTGCGGGGCTGGCCTGTGTGGCAGCGGCGCTGAGGGTCTCTCGGCCCCTGGACCTTGTGGGCCTCCTCTTTCTCTTCTGCTTGCGTTGCTGTTCTTTAGGTAATCGGAGCTCTTCCAGCAAACGTTCCCCGCGTCTCGCCCGGGCACGACTCGCTCCAGATGTTTTCCTGGAATTCCCTCTCTCTGGCGTTCCCCAGAATCCAAAGAATAACAAGCGCAGGCCCTCGCAGGGGTGAGATCCTGCTCCTCGGATTTCTATCCCCCCTCCTCCGCCGAATGAGGCTGCCCGTGTTTCGGTACTGACCAGAGGAAGGAAATGGAGGGATTCCCTTTCCTCCTCTTCCCCTCCCTGCCCCTCAAGATTCTGCAAAAGGGATTTGGGAACTTTCCCTTGTCGGAAATTTTAACTGCGGAGCTGGGGTGGGGGCGGGGAGGAGATAAAAATCTCCCTTCTCAGAAGCCAGAACAGGACGAATTAATGAACTGCTGAAATGCCAAGATCTCTACCCGCGGTTGCAAAGTCTTTCACGTGCCGCTGCTGCGGTGTTGCAACAGCCTTGCGTAAGACGGGGCGCACTCGTCCTCTTCCCACAGATGTGGAGCTGCCCTTGTACGTTACGCGGCAAGTTGCCTGTCGGATCCGGAGCTCCCCGAGGCCCTTCGCCCCCCACCCCTTGTGCAGACGCAGCCCCTGGGAGCGTGCGATCTGACGTGGGCCTCTTTGTCTTCATCCACAAGTGAAATAAAGCCTTTCAAAGTTTTGAAACTTGGAAAAATATATATGGTTTTTTGGTTAGCCTTAAGATTCCACATGCAGCTGTGGAATAAACAGCTTATCTGATACTTCTGTTGAGAATTAATGAACGGCTGCAAAACGTCCTGGGGGCAGCGCTTGCTGTTTATTTCGCCGTTTCAAAACCAAGCCAAAGTCTCGGTCCCCTGGAAACCGAGTCACGCCTTGGGGAGTCACTACCCAGGTGCAGCTGAGGTCAGCCTAGCCCTCACCTGTGCCTTCCTTCCTTTTTGAAACAACGCCTGTCCCAAAATGGACTCTTTCCCCCAAACTGCAACCCTGCTGAAGTTGCCTGTCTGGGTTTTACTCGGTCTTGTTCCGTGTGGCTTCCGCACCATCGCTCCAAATCGCCACCCTCCGGTCACGGCAATAACCTGGCTTGACCTCCTGCCTCGCTTTCAGACCTGATTTATTGCAGTTTTGACCTTGGAATACATGGCAGCATCAGCTAGCCTGGCAGAGCGCTCTTGAGGCGTTTCGGGGGCGCCTGCCGAAAGCTCCCTCCTCGCGAATTTGTGGGGCTACTCTTATCTTTCTACCAAAGCTTTCCCCCTTGCAAATTCAGCTTGTTTTGTTGGTTCTGGTTCAGCAAGCAGGTGGATTAGCATCGAGCCGCCCCTGTGAATCGTCCGCTAAAGTTCCCTGCCAGTTCTGCATTTGACAGTAGGAGGGACTCTGCTTCCTTGGAGGTTTTTAAGCAGAATGTGGGTGACCCTCTGTGCTGGATGCCTTAGCTGAGATTCCCGCATTGCAGGGGGTTGGACTGGATGACCCCTGGGGGTCAGTTTCCAAGTCTACGATTCTAGGATTCTGTGACGTGGAGAAAGCGAACAGGAATACGTCCCCCCACCCCACCCCTCTTGTTGACATCTAGCAAAGCTGAGTGTTGGAAGATTCAGGAAAGACAAAAGAACAGGCTTCTTCACACCGCACATGGTCAAAACTGTGGGACTCCCTGCTGCAGGAGGCCGTGATGGCGCCTCCAGCTTGGACAGCTTTAAAAGAGGGTCAGGCAAATTTATGGAAGAGGAGAGGGCTCTGGAGGGATACTAGCCAGGATGGCTGTGTGCTGCGTCCCTGCTCAGTATCCTCCTTCATGTGAGTCGCTAGAGACTGCAGGAGAGGAGGGACGCTGCTCTCGAACTCAGGTCCTGCCATCAAGTTTCCCTTTGGCCACAGTTGAGAAGAGCAGGACTGCGGATGAGGTGGGCTCCCTTTGGGCTGACCCAGCAGGCTCTTTCCTCCATCCTCCTGGAACAAAACCTCCCTTAGGCCTCCTCCGCCTTCTGTGAGGGATTCTGCAGGAAGTTCTGGGACCGGCAGCAAGTGGAAACCTAGGTACCTTTTGTATTCGGAAGCAGGATCACGCAGAAACCACCCCAAAGCCGTCACGGGCACAAGCAGCCGCAACGGGACTCACAGGGAATAGGATGTCCGGTGGGCAAACGCCGCCTCTCCGGAGCTGACATCACCAGAGTCCTGGTCAAAACAGTGCAGAGCGATGGCTCTGGCTCTCCGTCCGTGCACAGCCCGGGGGTCACGTCTGCCCAGACACCACCTTCCTTCCTGCCCTGGGAAGCGATTGCATCCTGGCTCTCGACCTGGGCGTGCAGAGGGCGGCAGACGCCAAGCCGAGCTGGGACCCCCCCCCATCAGCTGTTTGCCGCCTTTAGGCGTCCCTTCTTTTTAAAATTATTATTAGCGGGCAAGCGCTAGAGGCCGGGGCAGGGCTTAATGAGGTTGTGGCGAAGATTGGGCAGATGTTTCCTCCTCTGGCGCCAGATTCCTGCTTCCTTGACTTCAAAGTCTGCAAGCCCTCTGTTCTTGCTGCTTCTGGTCGTGGTGGGTTCAAATGTGCGAGCCCCGAATCCTCTTTCCTCACTGCAGCCCTGCTGGCATTTTCACTGAGCCCTTCGCCAGCAGCTCTTTGAGGGAAGATGCTTTTGCAACTCCCTTCATTATTACTGTTCGCCTGCTCCGCCAAAGGTGTTCCCTCCACACCCAAACCCCTTTGTGCAATTGCTTTGGGGAGGGATCCTGTTGCCTTGATTCAGCGCTGCTGCCTTTAAGGGGGAAGGCGAGGAGTGCAGGGCTGTTGTCTTGGGCTTGCATAATAACCGTCCTGGGTTTGCAAGCAGGGAGGCTGACACTTGCAGGAGAAGGGTTTGTGCCTGGAGGGGAAACCCACAGGGAAACCAGCGGGGTGGAGAAAGGAGTTCAGGGGAAACTGGGGGCTGGAAAGAAACTTGCTGCTGCTTTTTTGACCTCTAGCAGATTTAAAAAAAAATACATCTCAGAACAGAGGCGTCAGGTGGGCAGGGACTGCATCCCTTTCTGAACAGAGGCATCTCAGGGGGTTGGACTAGATGTGTCTTCGGGTCTCTTCCACTTTTGGGAGCAGAGATGGAGAGCGCCAAGGCAGTGGCAGGATCTGCTACTTCTTCCTCTTCCTCGGTCATGTCTTGCAGGATCTTGGCTCCCTCCCCACCCCAAATCCCTGCTGCGGCTGGCCCGTGTCTTGAGCCCAGTGGACCAAACTGGCTCTGGACAAGGCAGCCTTCATTCCGCGTCCCTGCGCAAGAAAGACTCAGGGCTGCGTAGTTTCTCGAGGGAAATCTCTCTCTGTCTCATGCACATATACAAACACACCCACTCCAGTTTCGCTCTTCAGATGGCCGGAGGGCCTGTTGCTTCCCTGCTATCAGATAAAAAAGATGAATGAGTTCCAGAAGAAGAAAACTGGTTTTTGGTGCTTGTTTTAAAGTGTGCGTTATTTATTTATTGTCTTAAGCTGCTTCCTTTGCAGATAAATTTCACTGAGTGGGGTGCTGGTTTTTTTGTGGGAGGGGAGGTTCTCGTTTCGTTCTTTTAGCTATTCATTTGTGCTTTTTAGCTTGTATATTTTTATCGAAGGGCGGCATGCGAGTCTAATAGATGAAAATAAGTCGTGTGGAAAGGCAGGGAGCTCCGTTAGCGTCGACCCGTAAGGAGCAGCTTGCGGTGTTTCCTCAAGGCAGGAACAGGCAGCAAAAGGCAGCGTCTCGGATTCAGGGCTTCTTCGCCCGCCCCCAGCAACACTTTAAATTTGGCCCAGGAGCATCTTGGCAGCCGGGGCGGATTCCTCAGCAGGCTTGTCACATGCTGCCGATAACCAGCTCCGGTCAGCAGCCCAGGCGTGCTGCGCCCCAGGCCCTGGCTTGCCCCAGGGGGTGTCCCAGCGCTGCCTTCCCCCTCGGCAGAATCCTCTTCCTCCTCTCCGTCGTCCTGTCGGTTCAGGGCTGAGATGGAGATGTCCGCTGCTGGAAAGGCGCATTGGGGAAAGCGCCTGGTGAAGCTGAATGCTGGAAGGTTTGGGAAGGAGCTGTGGTGTTCACCTTTGGAACTGCCTCCCACAGGAGTTGGGGGAGGCCGCCATGCGCCTTGCGTACGGCTTGCTGGGAACCAGAGGAGGCGAGAGGGCTCTAAAAACTTGCGCGTTTCCTTTCGGGCATCCTGATGCTGGGCTAAACGGGCCCTCTGCCTGCTCTTCGTATGCACTGAGAAGGCCAGAGTGACAGCGCCTGCCTTACGCGCAAGGGGGAGGTGCTGCGAAGGGTGGGTTCTGCACCCCACGAAAGGCCCGATTCTGACACGGCACGGAACCACCCTGCAGCTGAAACAGTGCCTGTTTTATATGGTGGGGCTATTTTGTGGCAGATGGGAGTTCAGTTCCCGCCAGCGGGACGCTGAGTCTGAGGAGCCTCACACAAACACAAACCTCCAAGCCCAGGCGCGCCCTCCCTGCAGAGTTGTCAGCAGTTCTGCTGGCGGAGGCGGCAGCCCTCTCTTCTCCCCTCCGCCCCAGACCCAGATTTCTCGACTCAATCGGGTCCCAACTTTGGCTCAGGAGTGGATCCGACACACCCATATTCCAGTCGGCGTTTCCCATGCAAAAGGCGTGTGCTTGTTGGCATCCTCCGTTCAGGACTGGCTTGCTTTCCTGCGCCCTGGGCTTTTCCAAAGCGGGTTGGGCTAGATGACCCTGGGGGTCCCTTCCAACACTACAGTTCCATGATCTATAAGTCAGCCCACCTGGCCCCATGTTGCCTTCACAGACCGGCAGTCTCTCTCTCTTTCTCTCTGGGTTTCCCACTTCAACCTGGGAACTTTTTCCGCAGTTGCCGTCTCAGCGAAGTGCACAGGGTGGCTCCAAGAGGGATAGGCAATGGAGAGGGTGATCCTGGCAACAAGCGTGGTGCCTCTGCAGCAGGGAGAGTTGCATTCGAATCCTGCTTGCTTGGCTCCATTCCTATGTTGCATGGGAGCACAGCTGCCTCCTTCTACGGTGAGAGGCAGGGCGCACCTTCAGAAGAGCCGTAGTTTAGTGGTTAGGGTACCTGCTCTGCATGCAGAAGGCCCACGGGGCATCTCTGGGCAGAGCCGGAGAGCTGCTGCCAGTCAGTGCAGGCATTAAAGGTAAAGGTACCCCTGCCCGTCCGGCTGGGGGCCAGCGCTGTCCGGAGACACTTCCGGGTCACGTGGCCAGCGTGACAAAGCTGCATCTGGCGAGCCAGCGCAGCACACGGAAACGCCGTTTACCTTCCCGCCAGTAAGCGGTCCCTATTTATCTACTTGCACCCGGGGGTGCTTTCGAACTGCTAGGTTGGCAGGCGCTGGGACCGAGCAGCGGGAGCGCACCCCGCCGCGGGGATTCGAACCGCCGACCTTTCGATCGGCAAGCCCTAGGTGCTGAGGCTTTTACCCACAGCACCACCCGCGTCCCGAGTAGTGCAGGCATTACTGAGAGCTAAAAGCACAAGAAGAGCCTGCCGGGTCATGCCAAAGGGGGCCCATCCAGACCAGCACCTTAAATAAGAACGATGATAATTTTACTATTTGCAGTGTGCCCATCTCCCCAGCCACAGCGGCCAACCAGACACCCCAGCAGGATTCGAATACAAGAGCCCCTTCTCCTCCCGCGGTTTCCAGCAACCCAAGGGTCTATATGACTGGATATTCAATTTTGCATTCAATCCAGCCTTTTTTTCAGAGCAACGAGTAGTAGTAGTAATATTATTATTTATACCCCTTCCCATCTGGTTGGGTTTCCCTGCCACCCTGGGCAGCTTCCAGCAACAATGAAAACACAATAAAACGCCAGAGCTTCAAAACTTCCTGATACCGCCAATCTGAACTTCATTTCTAAGGGAAGGATTTTGACTGACGGGGGGGGGGGGGGAGACGCCTGATTCGAATGCGGAAGCTCAGTCACTGGTAGGGGGAAACACCATCTAAAAACCCAGAGGGCTGCTGCTGCCTGTCTGTGCCTGAAACCCTGGCCAGCCACTGCCAGCCAGTGCCTGGCTCTATAAGGCAGCTCCCTCCATGCATGCGTCTCCAGGCGACGCCATTCGCTAAGCTCCTTTTTTTGGCCTCTGCTGACAGATCTGGCATGTTATTTATCGCAAGCCCTGATGCAACGTGGCTTGCAACTTTTTCAGCGCTGGATCTCAGCCGGGGAAAGAGGCCGAAGGGGTTAAGGATCTGTTTGCTTTGTGCAGAGGCAGGAAAAATGTCTTGAATGAGGCCCCCCTCCCTTCGCCACTCCAAGCAGCCAAGGCATTGGTTCAGGGAGAGGGCGGTTCTCCTGGGGGAGCCCTTTTTCCCGGCCTGGATTTCTCGGGATCGGCAGCCGTGTTACATATCTAGAGATATATGTTTGTATATTTTTCTCCTCCTCCTCCTCCCCGTGGCTTGCGGTCTGGACTCACGCCAGGTCTTTTGGTTTGCTTTACTCCTGTTGTTATTATTATTATTAAAATAATGGCAGGCAGGCAAAGAAACGAAAGGGAAATTGAGATTAGTTGCAACAACCGACAGTTAAAGAAGTAACAGGATTCAGCTCTGCAGTTTGCTACAGTTGTAATAGTCATGTTCCGTGGCCTAGACTGACTCAATTAGGGAAAGTATATGAGAAATAACCTTGAACCTGAGAGGCAGTGTGGTGTAGTGGTTAGAGTGTTCTGACTTGGGCCTGGGAGAGACCAGGGTTCGAATCCCCACTCGCCTCAAGCTCCTTGGAGGTGGGGTGTAAATGCAATACTAAATGAATACTAAATTCAGACATTGCAGGGGTGTGGTGTGTCTGTGTCCCACATTTTGCATTTGAGAAGGGTTTTATGGGGTCGCCCCCTCCAAAAAACACATGGGTTGTTCTTCCTATGCGCAAGCGACAACCAACTTGCTAGTTCGCCCCCCCCCCCCATGAGATCCCGTTGTGCAAGTGATTCCTTCCTCGGCTGGATCTTTCTCAGAATACAGGAGTGGGGAAGAAGTAGAACGAAAAGCTGCAGCTCAGTGATTAGAACACCTGCTTTTTGGGGGGGGGAGACCAGGTACAGCACAGACACACCCCAGCATCTCCAAGCAGGGCTGGGAAAGGCTGTTCG